>NC_143082.1:14502272-14805454 GCF_052426305.1 Pelodiscus sinensis
ACACGAGACACTAATGATGCTCTATCTACTGCATTTATCCGAGCAAGAGACTTAGATCTTTCCAGGCCTTCCCTGCGCGGCAGAGTCAGGTAACGGGCAAAGAAGAGAAGCCGACCTCTCGCTCGGCACCGTGCAAAGAGACCAATTAGCGCGGTAAATGATTACACAGACATTTCGTAACATCGAGCTCCCTGCCGTTCTGTGGCGAGGCGTGGATTTCATCACGGCTGGCTCTTGCTCTGCAGACGTTCCGCGAGCGCGTCCTACCATTGCTTTTTGCTTCTTTGCACTTTTTTTGCAATTAACGGGACAAATCGGTCGCCCAGATGGGCAGTGGGACGCGCACTCCCCACGCACCCGGCTGTTTCCCAGCAGATGGGGACCCGGCAACGAAATGCACAAAATAATATTAATACTACTACTAATAAAAAAAAAGGTTGGAAAAAGAGAGGGAGGTGACGATTGGACGCCCCCTGTTCTCACTGTGAACTGCCATATTCGTTTCTAGTGTGGATGAGTCAGAGATGTGACTGCCTGGATCCCATTCCTGTGTGGATCTCACTGCGAACACACCTGCCACAGGTGAGAAGCCCCAAGAGACAGATTTTCATTTATACTTAGGCATCTACAAACAAAAATAGGCACCGAGCACCATTTTCAGAAGCGTCTAAGCAGGTCGGGCACCTGACTCCCAGAGAAATCCATTAGGCGAATAATGTGCTATGAAGCTTCTGGAAACCCCACGAAGCTCCCATCTGCATCTTTAGGTGCCATAAATACCTTTGAAAATCTGGCCCTAAGAGCGGCATTAGACCTAGACGGGTGCTTGGTCCCACTGGCTCTCCCCCAGACAAGGTACAGAGCTGGGGTAACCGCCCCTCCTGCAGAGCAATGCAGACACGGAGCCCCTTCAGCTCTGGGAGCCCAACCCCCAAACCAATCTGTCTCTCTCAGAGGAAAGTTTTACCCAAAGAAAGCTCAAGAGGAACTTCTCCTGCTTTATCAGTGACAGAGAGAATACGCCCCTTGCTCAAATGAAATTAATGGGGAGCAGGTTTAAAACTAATAAAAGAAAGTTCTTCTTCACACAGCATGTAGTCAACCTGTGGAACTCCTTGCCAGAGGAGGCTGTGAAGGCTAGGACTATAACAGAGTTTAAAGAGAAGCTAGATAATTTCATGGAGGTTAGGTCCATAAAAGGCTATTAGCCAGGGGATAGAATTGGTGTCCCTGGCCTCTGTCAGAGGCTGAAGAGGGATGGCAGGAGACAAATCGCTTGATCACTGTCTTCAGTCCACCCTCTCTGGGGCACCTGGTGCTGGCCACTGTCAGCAGACAGGATACTGGGCTAGAAGGACCTTTGGTCTGACCCAGTACGGCCGTTCTTATGTCTGCTTCAAACCCGGGGGGAGGGGGAGCTTTCTGCCCTAGAGCCCAGCAAATCGAACCCTGCTTGAGGGATGCCCTGAAACCTGCGTGTGGCCCCCCCAAGGGCTCCTAGCTGAGAACCACTGCCCTAGCCCACAGCACCCTGTAGTGCGGGTCACTCACACATTGCTCCTTGCAACCTGAAGCAGTGTCCAGGGAGAAAACAAAAAACCCTTCAGTCTTAAATCCCAGTTCAGTGTCATGTTATTTTGGAGGGAGGGGGGCGGGGGGAGATGTTCATGAAAATAAACAAGCCAGGCTTGCTCCCTTCCAGTTCTACTGTCCTGGGAGTATCCGTGCCCAACCTCACTGGGGTACTGTGAAGGATCCGGCACGGAGGTGCGTTATATGCATCATGGACGGTGAAGTGTGTGGCCTCCCATGAAATCGGCTTTGTGCACTGCCCCTGCCCCCCAGCACAATCTCACTGCTCCCATTGGCTGGAAACTGGCCAATGGGAGCTGCCTGGGCCATGCTTGCAGCACAGGCTGCATGCGGACCCCCCCCCCCAAGGGGTGCATGGTGCACAGACAGCACATGGCCCCTGCAGCTGGCTGCTCTGAACTGCACGTGGGGGTGCGGCAGGCAGGGCGCCTGCTCCAGGGTCCCACTGGGCTGCTGGCTGGGAGTTGCCTTGATAAGCGCCTCAAGGCCAGAGCCTGCAAATGGCACCCCAACCCCTCCCTCCCACCAACTCTCTGCCCCGCCACCCCAAGATCACAATCCAAACCCTCTGTACCCCTCGTCCTGCACTCGTACCCCCTCCCAGACCCTGCACCCCAAACCTTTGCCCAGGGTCCCAAACCCCCTTCCCCCAAACTCCCTTCTAGACCCACATCCCCTCCTGAACCCCAATCTCCTACCCCGAGCTCCCTTCTGCACCCAACCTCCGTTCCAAACCCCACACCTCCGCCATTAATATCATGGACGAGGACGGCCCTTGGCCCCCTACCAAATTCTTGGAGTGGTCCCTTGTCAAAAACCATTGCCCACCCCCGGCGTAAGTGGTCTGCAGAGACTCTTGTGTCTTCCGGGCTGATTGCATTTGAATCTCCTGAGAGACCAATTAAATGGACAAACCTGAACTCACAAAAACCACACACATTTTCTTTTCCAACGAAGCCACAGAAAGATCGAAACGGCAACTGCACTCAGTTCAAACCCACATTCAATCATAAAACAGCCCATTCGTCCTCACACGGCTCCAAGAACAAACGTGCCGCACTTTTCATCTGCCCCTTTCAGTCTTCTATGTGTTTTCAGAACAGTAAAGCCATTTTCAACCTGTTTTGGTAATTAATTCCTTCCCCCACCAGCCTCTCCTCCCACCCCCGTAAAAAAAACCCTAAAGCACAAAACCTTTTCCTCTGGGGACTCTCAAAGCGCTTGACAATTAATTAGCCTACAATTTTCTCAAAGGAAGGCAAATATTACCAATCACGTTACTGAAGGGGAAACTGAGGCAGAAGGATTAACTTGTCTAGCATCACCCAGTGAATCACTGGCAGAAGGAACACTAATACTCAAGAGCACGCAAACCCTAGTCTCCTTCTCAATCAACTCACCCTGGGCCACGGACAGGCGGGCGTAGGGGGCAGCTGACTGAGGCTTCCGGCCACCCCCACTGGGTCTGCAGGAGCCCTGGGTGGTGCTAGCTGATGAAGGCTAGCCCCCAGCTCTTCACCCCCCCACACTTTAATGCCTCACCTCACTCTAATACAATGCAATACAATAATACAATAACAAATAAATAAATAATCCCCCTTTCATTGGTAGCTCTCAAAGCACTTCACAGAGCGATCAGTAGCATTATCTAAAATCCCAACTCACCGGCTTGGTGGAGGGGAAATTGCCTGGCCTCACAGCCAGGTGGAGGGGAAATTGTTCTCCTTGGCCTCTGAGGACAGACCAAGAAGCAATGGGCTTAAACTGCAGCAAGGGAGGTTGAGGCTGGACACGAGGAAAAACTTCCTGCCTGTCAGGGTGGTGAAACACTGGAATAAATTGCCCAGGGAGGTTGTGGAATCTCCATCACTGGAGATATCTAAGAGCAGGTTGGACAGACGCCTGTCAGGGATGATGTAGACGGTGCTTGGTCCTGCCGTGAGGGCAGAGGACTGGACCTGATGCCCTCTCAAGGTCCCTTTCTGTTCTATTTCTAGGGTCTCTTTTACAGATGGGGAAACTGAGGCCCGGAGCAGCAACGCAACTAGCCCACAGTGCCACAGTCGGCCAAGCGCAGAGCCAGGAAAAGCACATGACAAGCGGGCAGGATGCCTGTCCTTGTCTCTGCTAGCCCCTCAGTCGTGCCCAAGGGTGTGCTGCTCTAACTCGGCGCTCGAAATCCTGTTTACTTGCGATTCAATTCCCTAGGGAAGACCACACCCGTGAGTTGGGAATTGCACTTCTAGGCACAGCAGCAGGGCAAACTCCCAGCGCTCATACTCATCCCCTAATGGCGCACAGGGACTTTATCCTGGAGCGATGGGAAGGGCTTCATTCTCCTCTACGGGAGTGCCGCTTCATAAGAACATAAGAACAGCCGTACTGGGTCAGACCAAAGGTCCATCTAGCCCAGTATCCTGTCTGCCCACAGTGGCCAGCACCAGGTGCCCCAGAGAGGGTGGACCGAAGACAATGATCAAGCGATTTGTCTCCTGCCATCTCTCTCCAGCCTCTGACAAACAGAGGCCAGGGACACCATTTTATCCCCTGGCTAATAGCCTTTTATGGACCTAACCTCCATGAAATTATCTAGCTTCTCTTTAAACTCTATTATAGTCCTAGCCTTCACAGCCTCCTCTGGCAAGGAGTTCCACAGGTTGACTACACGCTGTGTGAAGAAGAACTTTCTTTTATTAATTTTAAACCTGCTCCCCATTCATTTCATTTGGTGTCCTCTAGTTCTTCTATTTAGGGAACTAATAAATAACTTTTCTTTATCGGCCCTCTCCACACCACGCATGATTTTATAGACCTCTATCCTATCCCCCCTCAGTCTCCTCTTTTCTAAACTGAAAAGTCCCAGTCCCTTTAACCTCTCCTCCACATGGCCCTACAAAGAGGCCTGAAAGTGGAAGCCAATTTAATGCCTGCACTTTTGAAATCCCCATTCACACCAGAACAGTGCACAGCGGTCACAGTGTAACTGAGAGTCAGACGGACGGTGCAACTGTGCTACCAAGAGCCATTATACCTGCTGGCTGAACCCAAACCAGATTCCTCTTTCTGAAGGCAAACACAAAACCACTGTCCAGATCCCCGTTATACAATGGGGGGAAACTTCAGCTCCGTGCGGAGGAATGTAAAAACGGCCAATCCAATGTGTCTGAAAATGCGCATTTGCCCTCCGGGAAACGTGTCCTGTTGAGCACATTTCAGAGGAGGGATGTAAAAAAGTTGGTTAAAAAGGTAACCGTGTAACCACTACAAAACTCAGCTTTATACTGCAGAGCTGGTAGCGAAGTCTCCCCAAGAGCAGGGCAGCAGCCCCTCTCCTCCTCCAGCCCTGCTCCTGCAGAGCTGGCTGCTGGGCAGAGTTTGACCGATAACATTCACCGATAAGCATCAGCTTACCAGTTAATCGGCTAAACTCGAACATCCCTATTTCAGAGTGAAATTGGCCGTTTTGAAACTCCTAAAGATTGGGGGGAGGAATGGAAAACTAGAGACAGCCTCTGATCAGAGTTGGATTAACCCTCCAAAAACAGATTTCTGACCCCAAATGGGATAACTTTAAAACCTATGGCAGCTCCCCACAGCTCTTGGTTACCCTCTCCTACAAGGGAAGTCAGCCTCTTCCCTGGAAAGTTTGTGCCAGGCCATCTACAGAGCTGAATTAATGAAAACTCATTTGTGACCCATAAGGACAGATGGTCCAACGTGGCCTTTAAGCGACGGAAATCCGGAAAGGGCTGCGAGAGCGTGGGCTGGCGTTGGAGCAGGCCGTGCAGCTGAGCTAAGACGACGCTTTCAGAAGCGGAACGCATTACAAAGCGAGGTGCGCTTTGCGACCCAGCTCTGTGGGCCGGAGGACTGCTGCCTGTCGCAGCACACCTCGGCTTCGAGCTGAAAAAAAAATCACAAGCAGGAATTCATGTCTGCAAAGCTATGGAAGCGTCCGCAAACTTTAAAGAGAACCCCTTTTCCCCAAGCCCCTCCAATGCTTTATCTCACTTGGACAGATTTACTGGGATCCGTACTAGGGATTTTTTCTTAAATGTGTAACTGCTTGAAATTTCCAGCGGTTACACGTTTACACGCAGTGGGAGCCGGTTCCGCGGGAGCCAGTGTGTGGGGAGCAGTGTGGGGCAGCAGGCCCTGCGCAGCCCCCTGCCCGCACCGCAGCACGGCGGGTCCTGACAGGCCTGGCAAGAGCAACCTGCAATGTGACAGGCCCAGCTGGACTGGAGCAGCCCCCGGCCCATGTCACAGGCAAGGAGCTACTTCTGGGTTACCGGTTCAACATAGCATTTCGCCGGTTAACTTTTAAACTGGTAATTAACAACCCTCGCTGGCACAATGGAGCTTCTACGTCATAATCAGAGCTCTGTCTCAGGACTGCACCACACTGCTTTCTCCTGAGAGGGAGGGGAGTTTCACAGACAAGGCATTGAGAGCTTACATGACTCCTACGCCAGAGGCATGGAATTTTTTTCTCCTGAGTCCCAGCCCAGCACATTAACCACAAGTTCACCGTACTGATTCCAGCAGGTCATAAGAACGGCCAGACTGGATGAAGCGAAAGGTCCATCTAACCCAGCATACTGTCCCCTGACATTGGCCAATACCAGCTGCCCCAGAGGGAGGGAACACAACAGGTAATCCTGTCACCCATTTCCAGACACACAGAGGCTACCCATCCTGGCTAATAGCCATTGATGGACCTCACCTCCATGAATCTAGTTTTTTTTTTAACCCTGTTAAAGTCCTGATCTTCACCATATCCTCTGGCAAGGAGTTCCACAGGTTGACTGTACACTGAGTGAAGAAAAACTTATTTTTGTTTGTTTTAAACCTGCTGCCTATTTAATTTAATGTGGAGGCCCCTGATTCTTATATTGTGGGAATAAATAAATAACTTTTCCTTATTCACTTTTTCCACACCAGTCTTGATTTTATAGACCTTGATCACATCCCCCCCTTCATCTTCTCTTTTCTAAGCTGAAAAGTCCCAGTCTTTTTAATCTCTCTTCATATGGGACCCGTTCCAAACCCCTCATCATTGTGTTGCCCTATTCTGAACCTTTTCCAATGCCAATATATCTCTTTTGAAATGAGGCGACCTGAGATGAGGTCCTGCAAACATTCAAATGCGTCACCTACTAAGCCAGCTGGACCCCTAAAAATGCACCTTCCCCAGACTTCCAACAAGATACCAGAGTCATCTTGCAGATGCCTTACACCTCTCCGCAACTAACGCCTACGTAGCAAGAGCAGTAACCCCACAATCCCCACTTCTGGGACTGGCATCGCATGAGGAACACTGGCTGGTTTTTAACGCTCGGTCACTGGCACTGCGAACCCCGAGGCAGAGAACAAAGCCAGCTCCCTGGAGCCAGGGAGGGAAGTCATTTTGCGAAGCGTGACCAATGCGCAGTTTTGCATAGAACCTATTGACTAGGGAGCAGGTTTAAAACAAACAAGAGGAAGCGTTTCTTCACGCAGCCTACCGTCAACCTGCGGAACTCCTCGCCAGAGGAAGCTGTGAAGACCAGGGCTAGATGGACGTTTGGTCTGACCGAATCTGGCCATTCTGATGTTATCTATCCATAATCGTGTGACCAAGGACATCTGTCTCAACTGGTGTTTCCTGGTCAAACAACTTTTCCGACCAAGGACTTACTATTAGTCTCTAAAGCCGTTAATAATATAAGAGCTGTCTATGGGGGAAAGGCAGCCTCTCTCCTCAAACCCTGTCACAAACATCTACAATCGTTAACATCAGACGTACTGACTCTCCCAAATCGGCCTTTTAAGGGGAAGAGGCTGTCGGAAACTTGCCCCTTCCCTATAGAAAGCCCAGCCAATTCCACCTTCATAAACCTCCATGCCCTTCTGTTTCCATGCCCTTTGGCAACTGTGTGTTGATTTGCATCAGAATAATGATTAGAGGTTCTTGTGAAAAATCAGGGAGACATATTTAGCTACCGGGGTGTCTGTCGTGCTGGCCACCGCTGTTTGGGGTGCCTGCGGGTTTGGGGTGCCTTCGAATGCGCCATTTGCTCCCCATTGCCCGGGTGTGAATTAACGACGCCAGTTACACACGCCTCTGACCGAGCGCTGCTCATCAGCCGAGCTCAGAGGGCTTTGCAAAGGAGGCTGGTGTTGTGCCCATTTTACAGACGGGGAAACCGAGGCAGGGAGGCGCAGCGACTCGCCCAAGCCTCACCAGCCAGGCAGTGGCAGAGCTGGGAATAGGGGGTGTCTGTAACTCTGAGCCCCTCTCCCTGTGGGGATCCCCTAGCTCACAAAGGCCGGAGGGGGGCTGGGGGAAAAAGCAGAGATCACCCAACCCCCACATTGCAGCAATTAGCCCCAGTGACGAGGGTGGAGGGTAGCCCCCCCCATCTCTCCAGGGGGGGCTCCAGCGCCGTGTGCAGGGGGCAGCCCCTCCCTGGGGAGCCAGGAATGAGTCAAAGCCCCAGCCAGGCAGCCCCATGGCCCGGCCCCTGCTCCCCCGGGGCTCCGCAGCCCCCCCACTGCAGCCTGAGACACCCCCCCCCCCGCTCGCCGGAGACAGCACAGCGCCCCGCCCCTCCAATCCCGGGGTCCCCCCCCCACTCCCCGATCGCCAAGGAACCTCCCTGCCCCTGACTCCCCCAGCCTCTGGCTCCTCCGACCCCCGAGTCCCCCCAGCTCCCGATCCCAGGGGCTCCCCCCAATCCAGGACCCCCCCGGGGCTCTCCAAGGCCCTGGCTCTCCCGACCCCCCGATCCCAGGGGCTCCCCCCCCAACCCCCCCAGGGCTCCCCAGGAGGGGGCCCCCCCCCAGGGCTCCCCAAGCCCCTGGCTCTCCCGACCCCCCGATCCCAGGGGCTCCCCCCAATCCAGGACCCCCCCGGGGCTCCCCAAGCCCCTGGCTCTCCCGACCCCCCGATCCCAGGGGCTCCCCCCAACTCAGACTCTCCCCAACCCCTGGCTCCTCCGATTTCCCAGGACCCCCCCTTAACCCCGGCTCCCCCAACCCCGGTCTCCCCCATCTCCGGGCTCCCCCGGCCCCGTCTCCCCACGATCCAGCTCCTCGGGGCTCCCCCGGCCCCGGCTCCCCCGCTCCCAGCCGCCCCGGCCCCGGTTTTTCTCTTTATCATAAATATATAAATTATGCTAATTAAGACCATTGCATATTCACCGAAGCGGTCCCCCCCGCCCCCCCTGCCCGCCCCGCAGCGGCCCCACCGCACCCCCTCTCCCGGGCCCCGCACTCACCGCGCCGGGCACCCGCTCGCCCCCCGCTCGGGCCGGGGCTCCGAGCCGCTTTTTTGCTGGGAATAATTAAAAATTCATCTCACAGCAGCGGAGCGGAGGATGCTGCACACAAAGGGGGGCTGGGGGGGGGGAGGAGGCGGCGGCCCCCCCCGCCGCCAGCCCAGCCCTTGCACCGCGACCCCCGGGGCTTTGCACCGGGCCGCCCCCCCCTTGCAGCCGCCCTAGCTCGGGGGGGATTTATTTTTGTTACTTGGATTTTTTTAGCTGCTGCGTCATGAACATAATTTATGCAAAGGCCTTTGCCGCATCCCGCAGGCTGCAACACGGGCCGCGGCCTCGAGGGGGCGCAGGACCCCCCCTTGGATAATCCTGCCCCCCCCCCGATCTCCCGTATCCCCCCCTCCGTCTTTCCCCCGCCCCAGCCTAAAAAGTGCCCCTTGCTCTGCGTTTCCCCTCCTAGCACTTTGCAAACATGAGCTAGTTAATGGAGCCCTGTTGGGGAGGAGGGGGCCGGAGGGAGAAAGGAATCTAAGGCGGGGGGGGGGGGGGGGAGGAGAACCCCCCCAAGGTCACACAGCCAGTCGCCAACAGAGTTTGGAGGAGGACTCTGAACTCCCTGATTCCTTCCTCCCAGTCCCCCTGAAACTGGCTCATGAAAACCCTCATGCTGCATTTAATAATAATAACTTAATATATTAATAAGAGCATTCACATGAGCAGAAGCCAGGGCCCGGCTGAAGGACTCAGGCTGGTTCCCCACCTTAGTTGGCTCTCTCCGGGGGTGTCATCTGGAACGGGAAACCCCTGTACTCCTCAGGTGCCTTCCCCTGCAGGTTTTCCCAGGATCATCCTTTTTTCCAGGCAGCTGTGCTGGGAAAGCTAAGGGTGCTCAGTACGCCCTGCCCTGCCCTGCCCTGCCAGGGTCCAGTTCTACGGGATCAGGACCTTCCCGGATGTACCTCAGAGCTGGCATCACCTGTGTTATAAAATCAAAGCTCTATGAAGAAAACTGTTCCAAAGGGCCCACTAAATTAGCTCGCCCCAGGGTATGACCCCCTGCCCCGGCTCTGCAAATTAGAGCCTTGTCAAGCACCAGTGCAAATCCGTGGCTATCCGCGTTATATCCGCAGATGTGGATGAGGATATCCGTGGCTCATTTTTTACAGCGGTGGATGCCAATTTTGTGTCTACACTCTCGCGAATGTGCGGAGACCCGCTTTATCGCCGCGGGTCTCCACGGCCGCAGGCGGGGCCGACGGTCTCCGCGGCTCGTTTTTGCAAACAAGGCTGCGGATACAAATTTTGTCTGCGCGCAGGGCTCTATAAACAGGCTGTCCCGGCACTGTTAGCTACTCCCCTCGTGGAGGTAGTTTATTGACAGCTTAGGTACCCAGCATAGGTACCGTGACCACTCTGCTGGGTTAAAGCTATGCTTTCAACTTAGACATGTAGACAAAGCCTTGATTAGGACTCTCAGAATGGGTATTCTCCAAGCACGATGTGCAAAGAACCTTGCATTGCCTATTAACTGCTTCCTACCATCCCTTCCTGCAGCCACAGGACCCCAGCCGGACGAGTGGCAGCTCATGGCCTGCTTGTCCATAGAAGCCTGTAGCCCAGGAAGGTCGTTCCACTAAGGCCTTAGTGCAGGCATGTCCAAAGTCCGGCCCGCGGGCCAATTGCGGCCCGTGTTCCGGTTTAATACGGCCCCACAGGTAATTTGGCAATATCTATCTTTTATGGCCCCCAACGAATCCATATGTATTGAGATGAATACATTGTAAAATCTCAGTTAATGTCAGTTGGTCTAAATCAGTTATAAATATATTTGGACACAACATGGATACTTGGTGTTATGTTCCTGTTCATATTTTTTAAACTTAAAAGTTGACAGACAACCTTTATTAACAATAATATGTAATGTACTTTACAATGTTCCTGACATATATTTCAGCTTCCTGGATTTTTTTTTTCATCTGGCCTTCAGATATGAAAGGCAGAGTGATTTAACACCTGTTTAGATTTGTCATCCATGTGACGAAATGAAAAGTATGCCGTTTGCAATAAACTTTGCATAAAATAGTTAATTTGCATTTAGTTTTAATGGTTCAAAGAATGTCAGGCAAAATGGTCGGCCCTCACGCATGTTCACTTCATCAAATCTGGCCCTCTTTGAAAAAAGTTTGGACACCCCTGCCTTAGTGGATACAACTTTGTAATCAACATTACCCAGAGAGCCAATCCTGCGAATGCATTCCCTCTCTCTGTGAATACAGATTGACCAAGTCGCTTACAAATGGTTAACAACATAGTAAAAGCATCCTGATTGGCTAAAAACTTAGACTAGTTAATAATTCAATCACACTGTGTTTTAATATCATGTGCTGCAAAGAGCAGCTAGAGCCACGTTCAAAGAGTCATCACGAGCTTGGTCTGAGTCGCTGTTGCACCATTATTGAAGGACAAGGCTGGCCTCTTGAACCTACCTCCAGGCCAACACGCCCTGCGGCAGGCCTGTGCTCAGACACACTTGGCTCCCTGACACAGCCCGAGCGGCGGGAGGGACCGGTGCATGTGCTGAAAAAGCCTGAGGAAGGGAATAAAACAGATCAACTCCCCACAAGTGATGCGGTCCCAAGGAAACGAATCATCGTGCATCAGGACATATGCCTGCTTAACAACCACAGGCATGGGATGTTCGGGTCTGGAGGGTGCTGCTGCACCCCGGGGCCTGCCTCCCTGTGCATTGCGGGATCTGCTACAGGCCCCATGCCCAGGGACCCAGCTACAGCCCTGTGCTCTGGGGGCCCCACTGCAGATCCCTCATGCCAGGGCTTTTCTCCCAGGGGTCAGGACAGGGATAGGTTGGGGGGGCTGGATCAGCACCCCCACTCTCAAAAATATACCCTTGCCCCTGCTACCAACCCTGCATTCCTTAGCTGGCCAGTTTCCTGGTGCTCTCCAGGGGCTGGGGCCAGAGCGCTTGAAGTCAGTAAAGAGTCACAATGACTTCAAAGATTTTGGAGCTGCCCCACTGGGATTCACAGCCGTTGGGATGAGGAGCGGGGTTGTTAACCCAGTGCATTGCTATACATTGGCTCAGCTCACTGCTTAGGTTACAACCTGAGAGCTGGATTCACCGCTCTCTCCACCTCCCTCTGCTACAGGCTTTCTATGTAACCATGGTCAAGTCTCCTAGCACCTCACCTCACCGAGGTGTTGGGTCATACAGTAGTGACTGTGGCGTGCTCAGATACTACTGTGGTGGGAACCCCAGAACAGGGATGTAATAGTGAAGTCGATTAACCGATAAGCAAAAGCTTATCGGTTAATGCTATAAACCAGTGTTTCTCAAACTCGCGAAACATCTCCAGGGGCTCTGCGAGGTAGACAAACTGGACACATTGATAGGTACAACACACACAATCCGTGGACCGCTGGGGCTCCACATACATTTGTATGCATGTAAAGGGCTCCGGAGCCCCGAAAGTTTGAGAACCACTGCTATAAACTATACGCATTTCTCCTCCCCCACCCCACCAGTACATTTTTTAGCAGGCTGACCAGCAGCCTGGGACCTATCCCCGTCGCAGCTCTGCATTTAAACTGTTATTCGGAGATAGGCGGGCAGGCAGGTCCAGGAGCTCAGACACTTCCTCCGTGCCACAGACAGGAGCTGCTGCCACCCCTGTATCAAAGGCAGCAGCATGGGGTGATGGGCAGCCGGTCTATGAAGACAGCTGGTTGTTAAATTGGCTCCCCTCATGGACCAGCTTCTGCCTGGCACCCCGCGCTGCTGCCTCTGATACAGCAGCAGCGCAAAGTGATGGGGGACTCTTTGGGAGTGGGGCTGGAGCACACTGGCTGCCAGTCCCATCCCTGTGGATTATAGAATAGTCAAGTAACCGATAAGAATTCATGAGGTCACTCGACTATTCAATTAACCGATATTTAACATCCCTACCCCAGAAATGCCTTAATAAAACAGTAAGTTATAGTTAAACCATATGGAGCCAAATTCATTCCTTATGTTGATTCCCAGACACTCAATTCATGGGTGAATTTGGACTTCCAGACTGTCTGCTATGTGAGGCACGGACTGTTTTTATTTCTTTTGCTCAGCAACAAGGACATCATCAAGTAAATAGCTAATCATCAGGAAAGTGGTGATTATTTTCACTGAAGTAGAGGGGGGCGGATGGAGCTGGATGGGGAGAGAGCTGACTTTTTGAATTTTATTGAGCACCTGTATATTTTGAGTATGATCTTGTCCTACTGACTTCAAAATTCTACCCCAGTTTCAGATCTAACCCTCTAATTTTGAGGCAGATATATTTTAGAGGGGAGTTTAGGTGAGTGGTAGGAATCAGGCTTGTAACGCAAAATCGGTTGCCACTTTCACTGTGTCACTCCATAATTAAAAGAATTAACACAACTCTCTCTTTTAACTGTATTCCTCATTAAAAGCACAGATGCAATATTTGCAATGCTTCAAAGCAAGCCAACTTATGGACAATTATAGTTAGCTTTGACTCATTAAAAAAAGAAACAAAGTATAATTATCTTGCATTGTGCATGCTTTAAAAGGTATACTTGAATAAATTGTAACGTCTATCCTATCTAATCGGGAGAAAGGGGAAAACAGCATGTCTCAGTCACTGGTGCCTCTAACAAAAAATGGTCCGATAAAATAGATTTATTTTTACCACATTCTCTCACATCTAGAATCAACTAGAAAGAATTATGCCATCCGTTCTCTTCACAGAGAAGCTATTGGACCAGTTTTAAATTGGTGGCTTTTTGATTTCTCCCAAGTTAATTCAAAATGTGCTTCTAAAATACATTTCAGGATGTATATGAATTAATACATGCGTCAAACTTATAGGCTATCCATTAATTTTAAAAATGTGTACATACTACTGTTAATTTTTGGAGACTACTCTTTATTTTGCATCCTATTTCTGTACACAAAAATACATACTGAATGAAAATAAGAAAGTAGACTACACCATCTCTACTGGTATCGCATTATATTTAGTACTAATTAGTAACAAACCCATTTTGTAGAGGAACTCAGCAAAAATGATATTATGTAGGCAGTTCTCTCTGAGAACTCAAGAAAGCACTTAAATAAATACATTGATTTCAACAGGAGTTAAAGATGTGTTTAAAATTAAACACAAGTTTACACGGTTTCCTCAACTGAGGCTTGATCCAGACATTAATACCAATGCACAAATATTAACAAATGCACAACCCAGAGTGACATTTTTTTTAAATAACCGAATCAGTTATGTTCAACTGGCTTTGCTTCAGTACAGCTGTTATTTGAGACTCCACAGTACAATTCTGTCGAGGATCTGGTTTGCATATGCTGTACTGTGATTATGAATATTTAAATACTTCCCAGCTAGTTGAGTTTCAGACTCATTTACATACATTGGCATACTATTAATATAATACATACGGGGAAAGGGTACACATTGAATTTTTAATTTAGTTTGAGGATGAATTGATTTTGCGAGTGCCAGAGCTAACTTCTTTGAAAAATATCTTGTTTAGAGGGGGAAAAAAATGATATGCATATGTTTGATAAGAATAGCTGGCAGGAATAAAATTGCCGGTTTGATCGTTATCAGACACCCTTTCTTTCAGTGCCTGCTCTGTCCACAGGAACATTGATGGAGAACCCAATCCTATTCTACCGTTCTCGTATTTTCCTTTCTCGCTGACTTAGATTTAGCCTCCCTAACCACACACACAGCAATGGGCCAAATTAGCATTTGCAGCTGACTACACGGCCTGTGACATCTCACCCCCCTACAAGGCCTTCCACAAGTGACAGCTCTCAAGCCACAACCCAATTTCCCTCGGAGGTTCTGGGTCAGGCCCGCCTTCCCCCATAGCACAAAACCCAAGCAATCAAAAAGACAGGGTTCCTCTTGGATTCAGCAAAATACAAAGATTCTGCTTCTGCTCTATTACCACGGGCTTCAGTGCTTGGCTGGATAGGGATGGATTTAAGCCAGTGGGTCTAAGTGTGGTTTGCAGACCACTCGAGGTCCGTGATAGTCTTGCAGGTGGGCCGAGGATTCAGGGATGCTTTTCCCCTCCCCCACCCGCTGTGGGGAGCCTGCACCAACACTCCAGCCCTGCGCCCACCTTGCACCATGAGGTTGGTTTCCTACCACAGTGTGTGTGTGTGGGGGGGGGGGGGGAAGCCCCAAGCCTTGCAGGCTGGATCCAGCTCATGGGGGGAAGCAGCAGCTCTGGGCATTGCTACTCCCCCCCCCCCAGCTGGGGAAACCGCAGTGCAGGAAACGGCTCACTGGGAGACTTTTTCTGTTGCTCCAATTGGCCAGAATCCCAGCCAGACCCTCCCCGCCCCATCCTCAGCCCACTTCTGCACCCAACCTCCTGGCCAGACCCCGCCCCCCTCAGCTGGCTCCTACACCCAACCTCCTGGCCAGACCACCACCCCCATCCATAGCCCACTCCAGCCAGACCCCCCCATTCTCAGCCCACTCCAACACCCAACCTCCCGGCCAGACCACCCCCCTATCCTCAGCCCACTCCTGCACCCAACCTCCCAGCCAGACCACCCCCCACATCCTCAGCTTGCTCCTGCACCCAACCTCCCGGCCAGACCACCCCCCACATACTCAGCTCACTCCTGCACTCAACCTCCCGGCCAGACCACCCCCCTATCCTCAGCCCACTCCTGCACCCAACCTCCCAGCCAGAACCCCCTCATCCTCAGCTCACTCCTGCACCCAACCTCCTGGACAGACCCCCTCCCCTCCAGCCCACTCCAACACCCAACCTCCCGGCCAGACCACCCCCCCATCCTCAGCCCACTCCAACACCCAATCTCCCAGCCAGACCCTCCCCTTCCCACCCTCAGATCACTCCTGCACTCAACCTCCCGGCCAGACCACCCCCCACATACTCAGCTCACTCCTGCACTCAACCTCCCGGCCAGACCACCCCCCATCCTCAGCCCACTCCTGCACCCAACCTCCTGGCCAGACCCCCCCCCCCCATTCTCAGCCCACTCCAACACCCAACCTCCCGGCCAGACCACCCCCCTATCCTCAGCCCACTCCTGCACCCAACCTCCCAGCCAGACCACCCCCCACATCCTCAGCTTGCTCCTGCACCCAACCTCCCGGCCAGACCACCCCCCACATCCTCAGCTCGCTCCTGCACCCAACCTCCCAGCCAGACCACCCCCCTCATCCTCAGCTCACTCCTGCACCCAATCTCCTGGCCAGACCCCCCCCCATCCATAGTCCACTCCAGCCAGACCCCCCCATCCTCAGCCCACTCCCACACCCAATCTCCCGGCCAGACTCTCCCCCTCCCACCCTCAGCTCACTCCTGCACCCAACCTCCCAGCCAGACCCTGCGCCTCCACCCAGTCCTGCACCCCTTTGGTCACCATGGGTGGTTGACTGGTGGTCTGCAGAAAGGATTGCATTGAGCAGGGCGAGCGATGGGCCAGAAAGTTTGCAGACCACTGATTTAAGGAGATGCTTCAAGTTAAGCACGTACTTAATGCTTGGTTGACTCAAACCATTCTCTGTTTTCTCCTTAAGGGCTGGAAACGGGATCAGGATTTTGCACTGCAGTTTCAGACCTTTCCCTACTTGGAGGCTTCGCTTACTTCTGTGGGCTGAAATTCTCGATCTATTGCTACATCCCTGGCTTGAAGTGTTTTCCATCATACACGGGGTTTACAGTTTGGTTCAAAGGCTCTCCGCACCCTCACCGTAAAAATTGTCCCAGCCTCCCTCTCTATTGCATCAAAGACAAAACTTCCAGGGCACGTGTATACAGCAGGGGGAAAGCTGAAATAAGCTATGCAACTTGAGCTATGTCAACTGCAAGACTTAAGTCGAAATAGCTTATTTCGGCTTTTGGCGCTGTCTACATGGCAGGAAGCCTGAGAAAGAGCACTCGTCCTCCGACTTCCCTTACTCCTCGTAAAATGAGCGTCACAGGAGTCAGAGTAAGAAGCCCTCCGGCTCGACATTATGCCCTGGCTGGCATGAGTTAGTTACGATTGGTCCTGCTTTGGGCAGAGGGCTCGACTCGATGACTCCTGAGGTCTCATCCAGCCCTAGGATTCTAAGATTATTTTGACATTATGTCGAGATAACTGCTTGAAGTGTAGAAGCGGACTATGTTATTTCAGAACGTCAGCTATTCTGAAATAACGCTGCTGTGTAGACAGAGCCCCGCTGATTAAAATGGAGCCAGAATTTTGCCCTTTGAGATCTGCAAATAGGAGGTACCATAAAGTAATTAACAATTGCTTTGTATTAATCATTAGGACACTAATTATGGGCCTAATTCTGCATGGTGCTGAGTAACATAAGAACGGCCACACTGGGTCAGACCAAAGATCCATCTAGACCAGTGTCCTGGCTGCCGACTGGGGCACCTGGCATTGGCCACTGAGGTAGCGAATAGAACAGGGAACCATCAAGTGCAGGGGCGGCCCGTGAGCATAGGCAGACTCGGCGGTCGCCTAGGGCGCCGCCGGACCGGGGCGCCCGATGATGATGTCACAGGGCGCCCGATGATGATGTCACAGGGCGCCCGATGACGACGTCACGACCATTGATGGCCGTGCAGGTGGGGGCGCCGATTGCGCCTTCAGCCTGGGGCGCCAGCTGCTGCAGCTGGCCTCAGGCTGGTCCTGATCAGGTGATCCCTCCCATCATCCATGTCCAGCTTCTGACAGAGGCCAAAGACACCATCCTACCCATTCTGGCTATCCTCAATGCCTTTTAACCTTCAACTATTCACAAGTAGAGTTACACTCATGGCTCTTTACAGGGGCAGGAACTTAAAGTGGAAACAACAGAAACAGTCCAACTCAGTGTCTCTGTTAACCAGCATTAAATCTGTAACTCAAGCTTTGGTCCACACTCACCTTTTGCCAAAACTGAACTGAAATTCATCTATTTGGCATTTGATTTGTAGAGAGTCATCCTTGTGCTAGGGAAGCTGTCCTGCCGCCATTTGGAATCACTCCGGGCAGGAAGTCCAGTCTTTAGCACAGCTCAATGTTCAAAAGGAGCCTCTCATTTAAGTGCTTCAATTTTTGGCTTTTCAGCTCAAAACCCTTTAGGCCTGATTTACGGAGCTGCTGACACCAGCTGGAGTCTGGAAATGCGGCTCACAGTCTATCAAGCTGGCTACTGAACACCAAACAAATCAAGACAGCCCCCCGCCCGCCAACCCCAGGGATTCAAAATCAGTGATCACTTCTGAAAATATTGGCACTGGAAAGTGGAAAGAAGAGTAGACAACCTAGCACAGTATCCTGTCTCTGACAGCAACCAGATGCATCAGAGATTGTGACCGGAACAAGGGCAATTTCACCCCTTGCTAATCCAGGCCCATCTGCTGGCACTTGGAGGGTTTGAAATGTGTTTCTTTGTCTAGCATGCCTCCAAAAGAATGTCGGCGTTCCCTCTGCGGGGAAGTTTTCACAATCATTAAATCAGAATTAATAATATACACTTTCAGATATAGTAGGTGAGACGTTCTCTCACCTCATCTCAAAGTGTATTGGAGGCACACACCCACATTAAGCTGTACCTTGCAGGATCGGGCCCTCAGAGGGACAGCAGACTGTGACGTAGTGAGGGAACCTGGCTGGTTTCTATGCTGCTGGCTCTGGGGTAACCCCCACTGGCTGCCGTGGGTACCACGACCCAGCAAAACAGGATGAGTCACTATGCAAAGGGACCTCTCAAGCGGTATGGCCAGACACCCCCCATGGAGAGGAACAAAGGAAGGTGGAATGCTGCCCTGGCTGGGGGCAGGGCGGGAAGAGGGTGAGTTAGTTGCTGTCTGGGAGCATGGAGGAGACAGCCTAGGAAAGGGGCTGGAGTTTAGGGGCCCAGTCTCCCCCATCTCAAGGGGGCCTGAGGCATCCTAGCCCAGCTCTGTGACCAGATTACATCTGTGCTGTGCTGTATCCTGGAGAGGCAATAAACTTCCTCTATTCCACCGGCTGGTGCAGTCTGTTTGTGCCATTTCAGGGTGCAGGAGACGGGGGACCCCCAACGCGCTGTCACACAGACCTCAAGCCATCATCATTTTAGAAACCATTTTTTAGTATGTGGCAGGAAAACGATCGGCCTCTTCTGATGGAGATGCTCATGGCTCTGTCTCTCTCTCTGCTCACCCATTTTTAGTGTGGTAAATACAGACAGGTTTCAAGCTATCTATATGGCTCTCTCTCCCACTTTAAAGGGTAAATATTTTTTTTATAGCTCCTGTACAGTAGCAAGGTGAGGAACATTTTATGCTCATACATTATTTATAAAGCCCTCACAGGCATAGCAACTGATGTGCATATTCATCAGTAGCCCTGTACATTATTCATGAGAAGTTCACTTAAACGGCCGTGCAATTGTTGATTGAGATGCCTAAGAATTAGCTTGATAAAAGGCGGGGGAGGGGAGCTTTCACCCCAAACCAGATTGAATCAGAAAAGTTTTCATACAAGAGTCAAGACAGAAAGTGCTATTTTTTTTAAACTTATGCCAAAAATATAAAATCCACATCTGTTCTATTTCCGGAGGAGGAAAATTTGTACATATGGAACCTGACTTCTTGTATTACAGAATAGCCCTTTGTTTCACCTATCCCAGGGCCTTGGACTATGAATTCGGTTATAGCAGTGTTGACTTGGACTATCAAACCAGTGTTGTGACAACCGACAGGTGCACACCAGCTGAGCCCCTGTCTTGTTTCGGTTCTCTGGGTCCTGGTCTTAAAGGTGCTGAGCTTTCTCATGTCACAGAGTTCCTCCCAGTGCGATCAAGACCTCACCCAGCCAAGCACTTGCATGCACATTTAACGTTAAGCACATGAAGAATCCCATTGAGGTTAACCAGACTCTCTCAGGATGTGTGCTTAGCTACTTTGTTGCATCAGGGCCATAAAAGGTGAGCAGTCTTATGGATAAACATCCCAGTCCTGCCAGGAGGACTTCAATAGGCAGGCTTTAAGTACTCAAGCCCAGATCTTCAACTCAGCAAAGCAATTAGGCACGGGTGTAAAACACAGCAGATGGACTTAAGCTGATGCTTAAGTGCTTTGGCGAATGAAGACCTAATTCAGGCAAGGGTGCTATAGACCATGTGTAAGGGGCAGGCAGCACAGAAGAAAGCATAGAGACATTCCTGGGAGAACCAGACAAGTGCCTAATCAAGGCTATAGACCAATGATAGACCACCTGTGGCCCACCGGAGTTCTGTATAGGGCCCGTAAGACATTTTGTTTCTTGTTGCCTACACGCAGAATTGCAAGATTCCACTTGTTTTCGTACACGTCGGTTTTTCCCCCCTACCCGTATTATTAAAGTCACGCCCACATAAAGCAAGGGCTAGTGACGTGAGGTGGGCGCTGATCACACATAATACTGACTGTGAGAGCCGTGCGCTCCCTCGGCAGCCAATCAAAGTATCACTATGGTTCCATCGGCACATCCCACAAATTCTAGCTACGCGAGCACTGTGAGCAAAACTGCCCCATCACAGGAGACCGTCTTGGTTCTGACAATCTTGCGGCCCACTGACATGAAGGAGGGCCGCTCACGCAGCCCAGTCACTAGCCTCAGTTGCCCATCGTTGCTATAGACAAAACAGTCTGGGAGAAGAGATAAGAACTGACTGAATATTTGATATTGAGAGTCCACCTATCCTGGCAGGTTGCAGTTCTTCAGTATGACTACAGATAGTCCCCGACTTACGAACGAGTTACGTACCAAACACTTGGTCACAACTCAATCTGTTCGTAAGTCGGACTCCATTAATTTAAATGTGACCGTGCTGTTCGTAAGCGCAGATCGCGCATTCGTACCTCGGGTTCCAGCTGTAATGTACTCAATGGGAGGTTGGTCATAAGTACGAACGGTTGTAAGTCGACGCATTCGTAACTCAGGGACCACCTGTATAACAAAACCAAACTGGAGGTCTCTCAGTGGCTGTCTGTCTTTCCAGACCACTCTATCCCTTTCAGAAGTCTTGCAAACCCGCAAGCTTCCCCTCACTTAAAAACTACTTGCTTCCAATATCAGTCATAAAAATCCAAGTACAAGAGCCACACTGTTACTGAAAAATAGCTTCTAATTTTTACCTTCTATTTATACATCAATTGGAACATAATATAAATATTGTACTCGTATTTCAGTCTGTAGTAGATACAGCAGTATAAACAAGTCATTTATGAAATTTTAGTTTGTACAGACTTTTCTGGGGCTTTTTATGCAAATAGGCAAATATCTAGATGAGCTGATGAATCCCCTGGAAGACCTCTACATACCCCCAGTGGTACATGCACCCCTGGTTGCAAGCGACTGCCTTATGAAACAGCTGTAGTTATCTGGGACCATTTGAAAGGAACTGTTCTCTTCTGAATCATTTGATTGTTTATTATTTATATTACAGCTCCCCACTGTGCGAGATGCCATATGGACAAGTTACAAAGAATAAATGTCAGAGGAATAGCCACGTTAGTCTGTACCTGGAAAACATAGTGGGACTGAACTGGCCTTGATAACAGTGGTCCTCCACTTGGAGGCTACGTCTACACTGGCATGAATTTCTGAAAATGCTTTTAACGGAAAACTTTTCCGTTAAAAGCATTTTTGGAAAAGCACGTCTAGATTGGCAGGGTGCTTTTCCACAAAAGCACTTTTTGCAGAAAAGCGTCCGTGGCCAATCTAGACGCGGTTTTCCGCAAAAAAGCCCAGATCGCCTTTTTCGCGATCGGGGCTTTTTTGCGGAAAACAGTACTATGCTGTCTACTCTGGCCCTTTTGCGCAAAAGTCTTTTGGAAAAAGACATTTGCCCAAACGGGAGCAGCATAGTTTTTCCGGAAAAGCACTGATGATTTTACATGAGATCGTCAGTGCTTTTCTGGAAATTCAAGCGGCCAGTGTAGACAGTTGGCAAGTTTTTCCGGAAAAGCAGATGATTTTCCGGAAAAACTTGCCAGTCTAGACACAGCCGTAAAGTAACTCCCCTTTTTATATGCTAGAATTATATATTCCTACCTCTGTGATTACTACTCCCTGCAGCAGACAAATTGGTTTTGACCTATGGAAGCTTATGCCCAAATAAATCGGTTAATCTTTAAGGTACCATAATTCCTTGTTGTTTTTAAAAGAATAAATGAACAAATTCCATCAAATGGACATTTTGACTAGCCACTTGCCTAACCCATGGCTTACATGGGATACTTACTCTCAAAACCACTCTGGATTCCATCGACTGTAAAGCCAGAAAGAAGCATTTTGATAATCCAGTCTGAACTCCTCAGGGCAAAGAACCTTACCCAAGAATTTCTGCATCAGGCTCATTCATTCTGTTTTAGCAATAGCAGATCACTGAGCAAGACATCCAATCTTGACAAAAACGGCAAAGGATGTAGAAACTACCCTGTCTCTACGCGAGTTGTTCCAATAATTATCTTGAATTTGCCCGTGTGTGATCACATGGATGCAAGCTGGTTCCAGCCCTTGGTTCCGCAATCACCTTGTAAAGAAGGGGCATGCACGAGGTGGGGTCACTATTCCTGAGCGAGTCCCATGAGGGTATGAAACAGGAGTCTGGGGAATAGTACAGACACCAACTTCCTGTTTTAACACCAAAGAGGATATGTTTTAAAATAACTAACATATCCTAAAGCTCGGGCCAAAATAACTAATAAAGCATTAGCTGGTGCTAATGAACACAATCCACTGCTTGGTGAAATTTAACTTGCCTTAAGGCTTAATTAAATGTAAAAATATTTGGAGGTTATCAGCTATTTCCATTGATCTTTTATGTATGAACTTAGAAACGCTTGCCTTTTCTATGTCCGATTCAGAAGGGAGAAAAAACAAAAAAGGAAGATTACATGGATCCCCCCCCTCAAGTTAGCTCAATTGACTGTTTACAGCTCTTTGCTACTTGAGAGAGCATTAGTCAGTGAGTCTTGCAACAAGCCTGTATCTAGTGGCTGAGCTACAGTCTATTTTTAAAGTCATCCTGTCTTGAAAGACTTCAAGAGATGGAGAATCTGCCTCCACACAAATCAGACATCAGCAATGGTAACACACAATAACCTGTAGGGGAACATTTTAACCTATCTGGTCACTCAATCATGGATTTAAAAATAGCCATTATTCTACAAAGAAATTGCACCAGCCAATTACAGAGAGACACTGTAGAACTGGAATTCATCTACAAATATGACATTGTTAGCCTGGGCTTGAATAAAGACATGATTAATGCACTAGAAAGCCCATTTCCCCTGCCTTTAACATCCCCATTGTCACATCAAAAGATATAAATGGGACACAGGCAGCCCACTTAATTAGCTTAATTAACCCAGGTCCTACAATTGACCGGTGCTTCTTTTGCTGTTATATATATCTTCGATTCTGTTATTGCCACTCCAGCTCATCTGAGGAAGTGGGTTTCACCCACAAAAAGCTTATGATACTGTATATTTTTCTTAGTCTCTAAGATGCCACAGGACAGCTGTTGCTTTTAAAGTTACAGACTAACACAGCTACCCCGCTGTGACTTCCTTTGGGAAGTTACTCCAATGGTAAATTACCCTGTTTCATGTGTGTGCTTTACTGGTGGCCTGAAGAGGCCCAGTTTCAGTTTCTAGCCAGGGGCGCTCGTTATGCTTTTGTCTGCTTGATTAAAGAGCCCTCTGTTATCAAACATCTACCCGCATGTTGGTGCTCACAGAGGGAGAAGGAAGAGCGTCTGGTCTCCTTGGCTGGAAGGAGAGGTGGCTCCCCCCCAAACCAATACCTGGCTGGGAAATGCAGCGCAGCCAAAGCAGCCCCCCGCTGCCCCTCCCCTCAAGGCCCGGGACAAGCAGCCCCCCCCGCTCCCCCTCCCCTCCAGGCCCGGGACAAGCAGCCCCCCCCGCTCCCCCTCCCCTCCAGGCCCGGGACAAGCAGCCCCCCCCGCTGCCCCTCCCCTCCAGGCCCGGGACAAGCAGCCCCCCCCCGCTCCCCCTCCCCCCCCAGCCAGCCCCCCCCGCTCCCCCTCCCCTCCAGGCCCGGGACAAGCAGCCCCCCCCCGCTCCCCCTCCCCTCCAGGCCCGGGACAAGCAGCCCCCCCCCGCTCCCCCTCCCCTCCAGGCCCGGGACAAGCAGCCCCCCCCCGCTCCCCCTCCCCTCCAGGCCCGGGACAAGCAGCCCCCCCCCCCCCCGCTCCCCCTCCCCCAGGCCCGGGACAAGCAGCCCCCCCCCGCTCCCCCTCCCCTCCAGGCCCGGGACAAGCAGCCCCCCCCGCTCCCCCTCCCCTCCAGGCCCGGGACAAGCAGCCCCCCCCGCTCCCCCTCCCCTCCAGGCCCGGGACAAGCAGCCCCCCCCGCTCCCCCTCCCCCAGGCCCGGGACAAGCAGCCCCCCCCCGCTCCCCAGGCCCGGGTGGGGGCGGGACTCGCCGTTTGGAACGGGGGGGGCGGGGCTCGCATTACGCAACCCCGCTCGCCCGCGTAGGCCACGCCCCCATGACCTCTCCCCTCGCGCCGTGACGTCAGGACGCCGCGCACACGCCGACGTCGGCCGCCCCTCCCCCCACCCGTCGCAGCGCCGCAGTGACAATAACAAGGAAGTGCGCGGAGCGAGCGGAGCCACCGCCCGAGCGAGCCATGAACGGAAAAGGCAAGAGGGGGGGTCAGCCCCATAGCGAGGGGTCAGCCTTGTGGGGGAGGGGCGAGGGGTCAGCCCCATAGCAAGGGGTCAGCCTTGTGGGGGGGGAGGGGCGAGGGGTCAGCCCCATAGCAAGGGGTCAGCCTTGGGGGCGAGGGGTCAGCCCCATAGCAAGGGGTCAGCCTTGTGGGGGGGGAGGGGCGAGGGGTCAGCCCCATAGCAAGGGGTCAGCCTTGTGGGGGGGGAGGGGCGAGGGGTCAGCCCCATAGCAAGGGGTCAGCCTTGTGGGGGGGGAGGGGCGAGGGGTCAGCCCCATAGCAAGGGGTCAGCCTTGGGGGGGGGGAGGGGCGAGGGGTCAGCCCCATAGCAAGGGGTCAGCCTTGTGGGGGGGGAGGGGCGAGGTGGGGGGGGAGGGGTCAGCCCCATAGCAAGGGGTCAGCCTTGTGGGGGGGGAGGGGCGAGGGGTCAGCCCCATAGCAAGGGGTCAGCCTTGTGGGGGGGGAGGGGCGAGGGGTCAGCCCCATAGCAAGGGGTCAGCCTTGTGGGGGGGGAGGGGCGAGGGGTCAGCCCCATAGCAAGGGGTCAGCCTCTTGGGGGAGGGGGGGCAGCCTTGTGGGGGGAGGGGCTCAGCCCTATGGTGAGGGGTTAGCCTCTTGGGGGAGGCAGGGGTGGGGTGTGAGGAAGGGGCCTGTGCCGTGGGAGAGGGGTCAGCCCCATGGAATAAGGGGTCAACTTCACAGGGAGGAGGGGAAGGGGTGCGTGGAGGGGTCATCCCTATGGGGGAGGCAGGGGAAGGGGTCACCGCATAGGGGAGGAGTCAGCTCCTTGGGGGCAGTAGTTCTGCAGGTGGGGGTGGGTTTTTGGGGGGAAGGGGGGATGCTTGTAGCAGCGCGTATAGCTGCAGGAGACTGTTGTCATGGGTCACGATAAGGCAGCTAGAAGGGCACAAGGGAATGGTGGGGCAAGAGGGTGAGGGTGGTGACTCCTTGTTGCCTTGAAGAAACAGGGAGCCCCAGGCATTCTTGGGAGGCTTGTACGTAACAGTTAATGCAGCCGTTCAGTGCGTGAACCTGGATTTGCTGAGAATCCCTAAACTGTGTCACGGGGTCTCTCCCTCGCCTGTTTCCCGTAAGAGAGCTGCTCTGTCTGCAGGATTGCGCTATGCCCCAGCAGCACCTTGGAGAGGGGAGTGATAGTCGTGGAGGAGGCCATCAGGGTAGTGGTGGGGTCTGTGACATTGAGGAGCTGTGCTTGAGGGGTTAATACACATTTGTACAACTCCCGTTGATTGTGTTTATTATTTGCCTTGGGTAGTATGAGCTGCCGGCCTTTCGAGAGGTATTAAGATCTTTTAATCACTTCAGGAATCTTGGTCACTTGCGATCAGCAAAGCTGCTTCTTTTCTCTTAATTTTCCTCGGGGCAGTGGCTCCCTCTAGTTTTGGGTGCTCTCATGTTCATGGCAATGAGCCTCTTATAAAAGCATGACTAGAATTCAAGTTTACCCTGCAAGATCACTGTGTTCCCCTCCACTCCTTTTTTTTGTTCAAGGCTGTGTTTTGAATCTGTACTGATCATAGAAACATTGATATTGGCCTTTGGTTTGGTAGAGCTTTACAAGAACACAGCTTTGACCTGACTGTGACACATGAAAGCATCACCTCCTGGATGGTGACACATTAAAGCAACGCCTCCTTGCTATTGCTGGCTATGTTCAGAGCAGCTGAACAAACACATAGAAATTATTTATTTTAAACACGATAGTGGCCTGATGAGAGAAACTGACTGTAGAGCCAGCTGCAGTAAGGATTAATAGATCACTTCAGAATTTTACCAAGATGTTAAGCAGGGCTTCTTATTGGCCTTGACTTGAAGAGCAATGCTACCATACAGTTAAAACAAAAAACAGGACTATGTATCACTTTAAAGACTAACAAGATGGTTTATTAGGTGATGAGCTTTCACGGGCCAGACCCACTTCCTCAGATCAAATAGTGGAAGAAAATTGTCACAACCATATATACCAAAGGATACAATTAAAATTGTATCTGTCCCACAAAAGCCCATCACCTAATAAACCATCTTGTTAGTCTTTAAAGTGCTACATAGTCCTGTTTTCTGTTTCAGCTACACCAGACTAACGGCTACATTTCTATCACCCTACAGTTACTTATTCTTGATGTGTTAAGATGCATGCCATTTTAATGCAATGTCATCTTTTGCATAAATTAATAAATGGGTAAGAAAGAATAGTGTGTGTGTGTGTGGGGGGGAGAGCTTGGGTTAGGGAACAGATCTGCTCTTATTTGGGGGACTATTTATTTCTTGCTGCAATCTATGATATCCCTTTTGTTCTCTCTCTCTCGGTACACAGATTAACCGTGTTAAGTTGTAAAACATTAAGTTCATTAACAGATGCTCTTTGAAAATAGCACGTGTGACAGCCTATCAAGAACTTCAAATGATAAAGGGTCTAGTATTGTTGATGTCCCAGTAGTTGGCGTAGTTCTGTGGCACAGAGTCAAAACTTTGTGACTTGCAAGTCTGAGCAGAGAAATGCCTAATTCTAAATAGGGTGGTTTGTCAGCAGCTCTGCACACGAAGGTGTTTGTTTTTCGTAGTGGCCTAGTTCTTTTAAAGGATTTTAACAGTACAGAAATTAGTTTTTGCTTTTAGTTCCAATCAGACTACGCGTACCGAGTGGATTTTATTTTGTACCTTCCTTCTTGTGCACTCTGCCTCTTGTTGTTATGTACAAATATTGGCTATTTCAATGAATTATGGTCCTCTCTCTCAAGGATCTATAAAGGAGGGGGCTTTCCATCAGCTCATCTTCTGTCCCATTTCCATAATGGCAGCTCTGTTAACGCTGGCCAAATTCTCTTCTGCCTCTTAGGTCAATATCCGACGCAGCCATCCTACCCAGTGCAACCTCCTGGTAATCCTTCTGTGTACCCACAGACCATGCCTCTTCCTCAGGCACCACCATATACCGATGCACCTCCTGCTTACTCTGAGGTATGCCGTATGTCCTGTCTTTATTTGTGCTCCACACCCAAAAAGTAAACTTGGTTACACATGAATTCGTAATACTGGCACGCCCCGTGTTTCAAACATCTGACTTCTGAACATCCACAACTACAAACAAAAGCTCACCTGTAGCCTCAGGGGAGCAGGGGAGAGGCACAGGTGATGGGGTGACTGGAGGACTAGGGGGCGGTTACGTAGATAGTGGCTGGAGAGCAGTGGCATTTGAAGGGAAAACCGCCTCTTCTCTCTAGCTACTGTCTGAACAGTTGCCCCCTGTTCCTCCAGTGTTCTCTGGCCCATTCTCGTGCTTCTTGCTGCCTCCTGGTAAGGATAGGGCTGTCTGCAGGAGCTGCACAGAGCCCGTGGGGAAGGGAGGAAGGGCATCTGGGGAATGCTCACAAGTCCCCTTCAGAATCTCTACTGACCTCATCCTCCTCTAATTAATCTTGCCTTTCCTCAGGCACCAGCATTCAAGGTTAAATTTAAAAACACAACAACGTTCTGCTATTTTTCATTGCAAATATACAGAATTTCAACTACCTTATGGGTTAAATAGGCTTTTGTGGGCTAGCCAGGAAACATCACGACCGTTTATAATATTATTTCTATGGGAAAACGCATTCTGAAGAACCGGCTTTCAAATGAACTTTTGGAACACAGCCTGTTCGTAAGTTGGGGACTTCCTGTACCTGCATTGCTGTTAGCCTGGAATGACCATTTCCACCTTACAAGACATGGGCAGCAGTCAGTTCTGTCCAGTGAGAGATCTGCTGTGTGAGCACATGCCATTGTGACTCGTAATTAGAAAAGCATGCGCTGTGCACTTTGGAAGTTGTTCCAAGTTTCAAAACCCTCTCCCCCCCCCCCCCCCGGTAACCCGTAAAGCATTAATTAGCAGTTTTTGGCTAAATGCTCAAGCCCAACATTTCTGTTCTGAAAAGGGAAGAATTTGCTCTGAGGTCCACAAATAACGTTTCCTTTCTCAAATCGGAGCTGCCACTAGAGCTAAACTGTGTAGGCAAAAGCCAATCAGATGGTTCTTCTGGGCCAATTGTGCCAGGCAGTTGGGAAGCACCATGCGTGGCGTGATCCAAACAGACTATTCTCTGCCTACTGGTGCAGTCGCGCTTGCAGGGAAGGGACTGCCCCTGTACTTGTGAGAGGGTAGCAACCCTATGACCTACTATGAGAGAGAATCTGTGTAAATGGCCGTGGGGTAAAGAAAATCTTGTCACTTCCATGTGTGTTTCTCATTCTAGCTCTATCGTCAAAGCTTTGTGCATCCAGGGGCTGCCACCGTACCTACTATGTCTGCTGCATACCCTGGTACTTCTCTCTACCTGCCCATGGCTCAGTCGGTGGCTGTCGGTCCAATGGGCTCTTCCGTTCCAATGGCATATTATCCTGTAGGCCCTGTCTACCCTCCTGGGTCAACTGTCCTTGTTGAAGGAGCGTTTGATGCCGGTGCGAGGTTTGGGGCTGGTACTGCTAGTAATATTCCTGTAAGTATAACATACTGTGGCGACCAGGCCTGTCTCTCTCTGAGGCACGTGGGAAGTTGCCCCTCCATCTAAATGTTTCTCCAAAGGATGCTTTTGGCTGTAGTTAGAACAATCAGCTGCTAGTCGCAAGTCAGGCTTTGTAACCTTTGCTCGTAGAGCTGATGCCGTTCTGGCGCAGTCTTTTCCTGCCAGGATGTCTCTGCTTCGGCGGCGGGGTGGAAGTCAACAGCCAAGGCGGCATGCATGGCTTTCACTTTTTCCTATCTCAGCACCTCACCACTTCTGTCCTTCTCCGGATGAAGCAGGGATGACTTCTCCACTCATGGAAACCAGGCGGCCAGGGTGTTGCCCTGGTCTTTGTGTAGTTAGCTAGCTAGGGGTGCACTGATGGTCATTAAGTACTGTGTGGCAAAAGGCAGGACCTAGTTCACTGTATCCCAAGACAGCTCATCTGCCAGACAATGCTGTCTCAGAGGCATTGTCGTTTGATCTGCTTAACCTGTCCCCTTTCTGTCTTTCAGCCACCACCTCCTGGCTGCCCTCCCAATGCGGCCCAGCTGGCAGCCATGCAGGGTGCCAACGTGCTAGTGACACAACGGAAGGGAAGCTACTTCTTGGGGGGCTCGGATGGTGGCTACACTATCTGGTGAACCGAGAGGCCATGCTTGTGTAAGGAAAGACATCACATACTGTCAGCACTTCTCACAATGTAACTGCTTTAGTCATATTAACCTGAAGTTGCAGTTTAGACACAGAGTGGTGGGGTGTCTTCCTGGTGCCCAGCCCTTCAGGCACTTTTAAAGCTTAATAAGAAACCATGTAATGGTAGCAGTGCCTCGATTTAAGAGGGGTTAATTCATGAAATGAATGTGAGCTAAGCAGCCCCACAGATCTTCCTTTAATTCCACTGGAGTAATACTGCAGCACCGTCTCTTGGCTTTCATTAATCAACTGTCTATAAAATAAGGGGGCGGGAGGAGAAGGGTAGGAAAGAAATCTGGGTTGAAAAGTATCTCAATATATTTCTTTCAGATCCATCTCAACTCTACTGTTTATCAGTAGGATTGAGATCCATGCATCCTTTTTTCCTCCTTCCATAGAATCAGTGGTGCTGGATAAAATGCCAGTCACATTAATTTCCTTAGTGGCCATATATTCGAGGCCACTAAAGGCTTTTTCTCCTTCGTGACTTCATAGTCAAATGGATCCCTTGAAGCACTCTCTGTGCTCACATTCGCTCTTCATTTTTCTCCAGGCAGGTATGCAGCTAGAGAGCGACATGGGACGTTCTTTTTATACATTTCCCGTAGGGGCCCCTTTGCACGTTGAATCTAATCAAAGCCATGCTTTGGTGCCTGAAACACAGTGCAACTCCTGTTTGAACGTTTCATTAAATGCAAACTAGACTTTTAAAACTATGGCTTAATAACAAAACCACATTTTAAAAGCAACTTGGTGTCTTGACAGCAAAACATCAGGCTCTTACTCTACACTGAGACTGGTTTCCATTCACGGGTGAGTGTGTAGCGACTGTCAACCGACACACAAGTTAGCTTGGTGAATGGCTTGTTTTATGAATGCATACTTTTAAAAATGACTTGAGTATAATGAAGTCTTATTAGGGTTAAGAAGAATATTTCAGGGATCCTCAATCTTTTGGTTTTTGTTTTATGAAGAAAAAAAATCAGATTTGGTGAATATATTTTATCTTGAGGTTTCAGTTGAATCTAAATCTCTGTATTGTATGTCGTGTTCAACCATATAACTGACTGTTATGGGCGTTCAGCATTATGTCTCTCTCTGTATACACTGTGGTGCACTTAACTTGTGGATTTTTTTTATACTAAAAAAAAAGTAGAATAAAGACTATTTTGAAAATTTGAATAAAGTGACAAAGTTGCATTAGACCTCACAAAGAACTCCTGACTGTTGCTCAGCTTGGTTTATTGTTTTTTAAAGGCTTGTGTTTTCTTTCCTGCCTCCTTGCAAGCATCATCTTAAGTAGGTTTTATGAAAGGGGAACTCTTAAGATTTGAGGAGAACCCATCTAGAACTCCCGAGATTAGCATGAAAGACAGGAAAAGATAAAAGGCAAGAAAGAAGTGAAGTTGGTGTGCACTGTTCTGTTGCTTTGGGGGATATTGCAGAATGTCATGAGTAAGTGGACTTGTACAAGAGGGAATCTAACGGAGGAGTGGGCAATAATTTTTGATGGGGGGGGCACTCCAAGAATTTGGTACATGGTCAAGGGCTGCACTCCTTCCATGACACTGATGGAGGTGCAGGGTCTGGGACAGGGTAGAGGACTGGGGTGCAGGCGGGAGCGTGGGGGTCTGGATGGGAGCTTGGATGAAGGGAGGGGTTGGACACAGCGGGGCACAGGCTATCCAATAAGTTTCTGGACTGCATTGGAGACAACTTTCTGTTTCAGAAGGTTGAAAAAGCTACCAGAGGAGAAGCTGTTCTGAATTTGGTTTTAACAAATAGGGAGGAACTAGTTGAGAACTTGAAAGTGGAAGACAGTATAGGGGACAGTGATCACGAAATAATAGAGTTCATGATCTTAAGGAAAGGTAGAAGGGAGACCAGCACAATTGAGGTAATGGATTTCAGGAAGGCAGATTTTGATAAGCTCAGAGAACTTGTAGGTAAGGTCCCATGGGAAGCAAGACTGAAGGGAAAAACAACTGAGGAGAGTTGGAAGTATTTCAAAGGGACGTTGTTAAGGGCCCAAAAGCAAACAATTCCGCTGTGTAGGAAAGATAGAAAATATGGCAAAAGACCAGCTTGGCTTAACAAGGAGATCTTGCATGATCTCAAAATAAAAAAGGAGTCATATAAAAAATGGAAACTAGGACAACTAACAAAGGATGAATATAGGCAAGCAACACAGGAATGCAGGGGTAAGATTAGAAAGGCAAAGGCACAAAATGAGATCAAACTAGCTACAGGCATAAAGGGAAACAAGACGACCTTTTATAAATACATTAGAAGCAAGAGGAAGACCAAGGACAGGGTAGGCCCACTGCTTAGTGAGGAGGGAGAAGCAGTAACAGGAAACTTGGAAATGGCAGAGATGCTCAATGACTTCTTTGTTTCGGTCTTCACTGAGAAGTCTGGAGGTGTGCCTAACGTAGTGAATACAAGCAGAGAGAGGGTAAGTTTAGAAGATAGGATACACAAAGAACAAGTTAAAAATCACTTAGGAAAGTTAGATGTCAGCAAGTCACCAGGTCCTGATGAAATGCATCCCAGGATACTCAAGGAGCTGATAGAGGAGGTATCTGAGCCTTTAGCTATGATCTTTGAAAAATCATGGCAGACGGGAGATTCCAGGAGACTGGAAAAGGGCAAATATTGTGCCCATCTATAAAAAGGGGAATAAGAACAACCCAGGAAACTACAGACCGGTCAGTTTAATGTCTGTCCCAGGGAAGATAATGGAGCAGGTAATTAAGGAAATCCTATGCAAACACTTGGAAGGTAATAAAGTGATAGGGAATAGCCAGCATGGGTTTGTGAAGAACAAGTCATGCCAAACTAATCTGATAGCTTTCTTTGATAGGATAACGAGCCTTGTGGATAAGGGAGAAGCGGTGGATGTCATATACCTAGACTTTAGTAAGGCATTTGATACGGTCTCGCATGATATTCTTATTGATAAACTAGGCAAATATAACTTAGATAGGGCCACGATAAGGTGGGTGCATAATTGGCTGGATAACCGTAGTCAGAGAGTTGTTGTTAATGGTGCTAAATCCTGCTGGAAAGGGATAACAAGTGGAGTTCCTCAAGGGTCTGTTTTGGGACCCGTACTGTTCAATATCTTCATCAATGATGTAGATATTGGGATAGAGAGTACGCTTATTAAGTTTGCAGATGATACCAAACTGGGTGGGGTTGCAACTTCTTTGGAGGATAGGGACATAATTCAAAATGACCTTAGCAAGTTAGAGAAATGGTCAGAGGTAAACAGGATGAGGTTTAATAAAGAGAAATGCAAAGTGCTCCACTTAGGAAGGAACAATCAGTTCCATACATACAAGATGGGAAGCGACTGTCTAGGAAGGAGCATGGCAGAAAGGGATCTAGGGGTCATAGTGAATATGAGTCAACAGTGTGATGCTGTTGCAAAAAAAGCAAATATGATTCTAGGTTGTATCAACAGGTGTGTTGTAAGCAAAACTCGAGGTCATTCTGCTGCTCTACTCTGCACTAGTTAGGCCTCAGCTAGAGTACTGTGTCCAGTTCTGGGCGCCACATTTCAAGAAAGATGTGGAGAAATTGGAAAGGGTACAGAGAAGCGCGACAAGAATGATTAAAGGTTTAGAGAACATGACCTATGAAGCCAGGCTTCACGAACTGGGCTTGTTTAGTTTGGAAAAAAGAAGATTAAGGGAGGACATGATAGCGGTTTTCAAATATCTAAAAGGGTGTCACAAGGAGGAAGGAGAAAATATGTTCCTTTGGCTTACTGAGGACAGGACAAGGAGTAATGGGCTTAAAGTGCAGCAGGGGAGGTTTAGATTGGACATTAGGAAAAAATTCCTAACTGTCAGGGTGGTCAAATATTGGAATAAATTGCCAAGGGAGGTGGTGGAATCTCCCTCTCTGGAGATATTTAAGAACAGGTTAGATAGACATCTGTCAGGGATGGTGTAGACGGAGCTTGGTCCTGCCTTGAGGGCGGGGGGCTGGACTCGATGACCTCTCAAGGTCCCTTCCAGTCCTATTATTCTATGAATTTGGGGTGCAGAGAGGATTCTGATGAGGTGGAGGAGGGGGTGTAGAGTTTGGAAGGGGGTTGTGATCTGGGTCAGGGGAATGGGTGCAGGAGTGGGAGTGCAAAGGGTTGGGTGACGTGGAGGAAAGAGAGCAGAGGGTTGGGGGTGGTTGGAGGGGCTGGGGTGCCAGAGGCAGACTCTGCCTGACAGGTGGCCCCTCGGGCAGGCTCACTGCCTGCTGCATCCCCGCAGGCTGCGCACAGCGTCTGGCTGCAGAGGCCAGCTGCTTTTGAGTGGCAGGAGCCCTGCAAACACGGCCGAGGCCGCTCTGGTCAACGGGACCTGGAAGATTGTCCTGCGGACACTGTAGTTTTCCCACGGCGCTCAGAGAAGCCCATGGCCCTGCTGCCGGCCGTATTTTTACCCTCTCCTAGTCTAGCTAAATTGAAATGGCCTTACTGCTTCAGAAGCTGCGCAATACAGGGCACATCGTCCGCTAGCGTGAGCGAGTCAGGCAACGCTGCAGGGCGAACACAAACATAAGGGCATTATAGTTTCCAGGCCCTTTTTTCCACCCCTAGAAAACTATTATGGCTCACAAAGAGCTTTGAATTTTAGCGCTTCGTTTAGCTGGAGATTACGTCGCTTGCCCAAAATAGGGGTGAGGCGCTACCACCACCAAAACGAGGCTCCCGCCTGAACAGGGCTAAGGCAGCCTGCACCACACCCAGGCAGGACTTCCCTGTGCGGAGTGACTGTTATTCACATGAAATGAGCTAATTGTCGAGCTTAACGATACCCTGGATCTGTCTGGTCTCAGACAGAGGCCAGTCCCCTGTGGGTCACTACAAAGGGCAAGAAACCAAGTAGGGGACCAGGCTGAATAATCTGCTCCTCAGGTTATTTACCTGGCCTCTGGCAGCTAATGGGTGTCCTCATGTGAGGGGCAGTGCTCTCCAAGGGGTTAAGACACTGGGCTAGGATCAGGAGCCCTGGGTTGGTTGGTTTGTTTTCCAGCTCTGCTACTGACTTACTGTGTGTTCTTCTCCCACCTCGGCCTTTTAGACTAGAACCTGGGGACTCGCTAGGGAATTGTACAGAGCACAACGGAGGCTACTAGGCATTATTGCAACACAAACGACTTGATTAACTTTGGCCCTTAATCTATTCCTCCCCCCCTAAAATGAGCTTAACCTTCTTTGCTCCAGGAGAGAGAAACTCTAGGGCTATGCCTACACTGGCGCGATCTTGCGCCAAAGATATGCAAATGAGGCTAAGCGTGGAATATCACCGAGCCTCATTTGCATTCCTAATGAGCCACCATTTTTGTGGAAGAGGCTCTTGCGCTAGAAGGAGCTGTCTACACTGCCCCTTGCGCAAGAAAACCCCTCTTGCATAATGCCGTTATTCCTGAAAATAATCAGCGTAGCGGCATTGCACAAGAGGGTTTTCTTGTACAAGAAAGGGCAGTGTAGACAGCTCCTTCTGGCGCAAGAGCCTCTTCTGCAAAATGGCGGCTCATTAGGTATGCAAATGAGGCTGGGCAATATTCCACGCTTAGCCTCATTTGCATATCTTTGGCGCAAGATCGTGCCAGTAAAGACATAGCCTAGCAGCTTAACCGGCCGGCCGTATTACAAACCACACATGACAGTGCATTATCACTTTTACACGACAGTCACGAGAAGAGCCTTACCTTCTGTTTAATGGTCATTCTTCCCAGCAAAACAATGGCTGAAGTTAGCATGGTGCACATGTTACACTTTTCCTTTGTTGATTAACATAATAAATTAGGGGAAAGAAAAGTCTGCAGATCCCAGAGTCCAGGCAACTTACTGTCCAGCCTACAGCTGTTAGCCACGCTGAATGGATTATATAAAATATTCGGCCTTTTCTCCTTTAGAAGGGAGGTCTTCCAGCTGTATTGACACTTCTGCCTCTGATTGCTCATAGGTGCGGTAGCTCCCTTTGTTCTTGTACAGGTAGATGATGATCACTACCAGGACGGCCAGGAGGGTGATGAAAACTACGGTGAGGACACCTTCCAAAGAAGCAACAGAAGCCAGATTAGGAGATAGGTCAGCATTTAACTGCTCCCGGGTTGTCCTCCCTGATGTACACTCATAGCAACATACCTGCGATGACGCCCACGCTGGCTTCTTCATGGAGAGACGGCGTATTCATCTTAGTCTGAAATAGGGTGGCCAGCTCTTTTTTACGAGGCCAGAGTCAAATTGACAAGGAGAGGAGAAGAAAGTGACAGTTATTGAAATATCTTCAAGGCACTTATAAGTGAAGCCTCTTTGGAGGCAGCTAGTGACACACGAATAGGTCTTATGTTTAAAACGGTTTAGTAGCCCTGGAGGAAAATTTTTCACTGAAAATTTTTGGACTGAAAATGCCCTTTTTGCAAAGTCTGTTTTTTGTGTGTGAAACCATATGGACACCATTTTTTTTTTGAACAAAATGGGAACCCTTTAAAAAAATGTGAAAACAGCCCCCGTTTTAAGACTTTTAGAACAAAAGGTTTTGATTTTTTTTGTATTAAAAAGATCGGTTTGAAACAGACTTCACGGTATGCCTTTCAAAATGGTTGCAAGCCAAACAAAATGTGGTGATGGACCCCAAATGATTATTTTCATTTTGGGAAGAAAAAAATTGCCATTTTGTGCTTATCTCAATTTGAGTCGCGTTTTTTTTGTTCTGAAATGTCTGTTTCCCACAACATGGGGAAAAAAACAAAACAGTGTTCTGACCAGTTCTGTAGTTTACCACAAATACATCCTTGAATGAGAATGAAGCCTGGAAACTTTTAAACCACATGTTAGTTTCAAGAAATAGCAGCTACTACACTAATGAAGCGGTTCAACTATTCCTTTAATTAAATGATTAGAGCAGTGGTCTCGATTAGCTGCCTGAAGATAACAGACACTTTTGGGACTTTAAGGATGCAACCTGCTTATTGGGATCCGAGAGTTTTGCTCAATTTAAGATTCCATGACGTGATTTAAAAGCCAGACATTTTTAACAGCATCTTTCCCGTCATTCTAGTGCATTATGTAATTAGGCTGATAAATAGCAGCAGTGCTGCCAGCAGGAATGGGCTGTCAGAAGCTCTGTTCCAAAGTCTTTTAATTGTCTTGCAGGTTCTTGCGCTGCCATTATTTCTTCTGGCCACTGTCTGGGAAGGTGGGTTTGTCTTCACCTGGGGCAGTTAAAAAGGGGTCTTTTGCAGCGGGGAAAGCAGGAAAAAATTAGAAGTAAGCTGCGTGCCTAGCCTGTGTTTTTTCTGCGATGTCTTCAGCAGTCACAAATTTGCATGCTCAAATGCTTCTGCAGTTTGGCTTATTATTAACTTCCTCTCCTAGTAAGATGTTGTAAGAGGAGACCTCATATAACCCCGTGCCTTCATTTTGCACTAGCCGGGGAGAGGTGTTGCTTTACCTTGCCAGCTAGCAAACCAAGCTGTGAATTACTGACTTCTTACCAGGTCTGCCAAGGCCTTCCTACCTGTAGTTAGTGGAAGCGTTGGAGTAGCTGCCATGGATCTAGACGAGTTGCAGGCGTATCCGATTTAAAAGTGGGGCTCTTTTGGCACTACAAAAACAGCAAGAGAAGTAATGTTACATTTATGAGTGTCTGACAAGGAACAATACCGCCCTGGGCTGCATCCAGCCTGGCAGCCATTTTAATCCATCCCTTCAGCTCCTGCTGGGGCTCACCCTGCTCTATACTGTGCCCAGAATTAGCATCATAACCCCTCCCCCCCGGGCTCCTATGCCTAGTGAGTATCTAGAGTACTTCCTGCTACCCCTGCCTCAAGCTCCGCCCCCACAGTTCTCATTGGCTAGAAAGCATAGCCAATGGGTGCTGCGGATGTGGCCTTCCAGCCAAAAAGTTTGCCCACACCCCATGTTCTAGACTCTTATTATGAGAGCTTGTAATTTGGCAGGGCTTGGGTGTGAACTGGCTACATTTTTATTAATTGTCATGGGGATGCTTAATTAACAGACTTGATGGGGTTCTCGGCTCGCATGGAATCTCAGGGCACAATCAAACTCCGACCGGGAAGACTAAAGCCTTTCACGTGACAAAAATAAGCGAGTTCTCTTGATAACTGGCTCTGCTGCAAGTGAGCTGAAATGCCGTACCACGTTCTGTTACACTGTAGTTTGCATTGCCTGAGTCCAAAGAGCGGGGCCTACACCCACTGTGGGACCCAGGGCAAGGTGTGTGTGGGGGGGGGCTGGCTCTGTGGCCTGGGACGAAGCTTTAGGTGGAAGCGGCAGGGCAGAGGGCAAACACATATGTGGAAAACACCAAGGGCGAAGTGGGTGGTGCCCATGAAAGCTCATGATACTATATTTGTCAGTCTCTTAGGCAATGTGTACACTGCGGAGCTATTTCGGGATTCCTCCAGTATCCCGAAATAGCTGTTCTGTGTCTTAAGAGCAAGCCCGTTATATCGAAATAGAACAGGCTTGCTATTCTGACCCCCCTCTAAACCTCATTGCACGAGGGATAAGGGACATTTTGGAATAGCGCCTTATTTCAAAATTTGGTGCTGTATAGACAGTGCCAAATTTTGGAAAAAAGCTATTTCGAAATAAGATCGAAATAAGCGACACAATTTGCATGGTGCAAATTGTGTCGCTTATTGTGAGGTACGGGTGCTGTGTAGACTCACCCTAAGGTGCTACAGGGCTACTCATTGTTTTCCGAGGGCTACTTGGCCGTCCTGTAAAGATTCGTCTCAGATACATTGCCAGAGGATCCACCGTCCCATGTGAATCGGGGATTTAAATGCCAGTTGGAGTTAGAGCTTTGTGTATTTCATTAGGCAGGGCTCCAGCCTTTGGCACAAGGTGTATTACAGCCAATGACTTCACCCAGGCACTTACATTTCAATTGGCAATGGCTTCTCCACTCAAAAATCAACTGACTCAGCAGCCGGGCAGGCACCGAACACTAGGTGTCAGGATAAAATACATTTTAAACAGCAGTCGGGCAACACACAAATGGGGTGAGAGAAGTGAACTACAGCTGGCCCTACCATGAGGGGAACTGAGGCAGCCGCCTCAGGTGCCAGACTGTGGGTGGTGCCACTAGGACCCACAGTGTAGAAAATTGTGTCTGCTGCTGGTGCCTGTGTAGGTAACAGAACAGTCCCATGAGAGGAGTGGAACAGGAAGGAGGCAGAATTGAGACCTTTCAAAGTTTTGGCCCAAGCGAGGGGGCATGGGGGCGTCATTTGAGCTCCCCGCCTCAGGTGTCAAAATGTTGTGGGCCGGTTCTGCCTACAGTTTGTGTACTTCTGTGTCGATCTTTGTCCGTAAAGCAGCTTGTGAAGCTTGGCGCCTGGCCAAGGCTATAAACCCAGATTTGACTATTGAAACGGAAAGCACGTTTGAGATCTAAGTTAGTTTCTACTATTTACATTGCAGTGTAAAAGTTGGGGGGTGGGGCGGTCTGTAACGTTAAAAACAACGAGCAGTCCTGTGGCTCCGTAGAGACGAGCCAAAATCGATAGGCTCATGAGCTTTCGGGGGCCAAACCCACTTCCTCGGATAAGCTTGAATGGAGAAAAAAAGGGGAACCCTCAGAATTTAAAACAGAAAAAGAAGGGGGGTGGGAAGTACCTGTCAATTGTAGTGCTGGTGCTAATGAGGCTAACGGAGGGCACTGGAAGTGTGCCATACTTTGCTCGTTTAGGTTGTCGGGGGGCCAGCTAGTATCTTCCTGGGAACCAGCTGGGTATCAAAACGTTCTCCCCATAGGCATTGTGTCCACCTGTGTCTCATTTTATACCAGCAGTCTAATCCATCTAGCCTTGTGCCTGTTTGTACAGTCACTGTGGGATCTTCGGGTATGTCCACACAACAGTTTTGTCGGAAAAGTGTCCGTTTTTTCAACAAAACTGGAGGAACGTCCACACTGCAATCGTGTTCTTCCGCAAGAAAATTGAAAGAGCAGAGGGGTTTTTCCGGCATTGGCAATCCTCTTTCTGCGAGGAAGAAACCTTTTTGCGAAAGAGCTCTTTCGGAAAAAGGCGCATGTGGACGGGGTAGAGGGCGTTCTTTCGGAAAAAGCAGAAATAGGAAAAAGCACAGGTGCCCTGGTTGCCATTCTGTCCATAGCTTACCTACGAGAGAGCGTCTATTCAGTGTGGACGATCTCTTTCGAAAAAGCAGATCGCTTTTTCAATGCGCTTTTGCAGTGTGGACGTGCTCTTTCGGCAGAAGTTTTTCGGAAGATCTTTTCTGGAAAAGCTTCTTCCGAAAGAAGCCTGCAGTCTAGCCATAGCCTCACTGTGACACTTCAGGAGAGGCCCACCCGGCCACGCAGCAGGGGAAAGGAGGGGGAAAGGCAGCTGTCTCATATCTGCCGCAGCACAGGGTATAGCAAGGTGGCCAGAAACAGCTGTTGTAAGACCCGCAGCTTCTTCCCTACTTGGGCTGGGGGCAGAACCTTCCTTTAAAACCTCCACCCACTTTCCTTCCCAAAATGCATCAGCACTGAGCCACCACGAGGCGGGAAGTAATCCACGGCTGGTCCGGCATGGCAGGTTGCGTCACAGAGCAAAGCGGGAACGGTTTGTCCCATGATCTGCTCTTTCAGTGCCACGGCTTCATGCTGCCTTCCTCCCAGGCCACAGCATAAGGCCAAACTAGGGATGTAAAATCCCGATTCATCAATTAAACATTAGGCTGACCGGCTGGTTAACTGACAAAGCAGGATCCTGGGTGGCAGGCTGCAGATGTAGGGCTGCTCCCGGGCACCAGTGAACCTGTCGACACCCTTAGACCACACACAAGCCCTTCATTTGGGCAAGGGAAACAGACAGCTCTACTTCTGTGATGTGATCTCATTTCTTGCTAAGCTTTTACACAGCGCTCACACAGAGCGGCCAACCTGACAAAGCAGACTTTGGAAATCCAACCTCAAAGCCTTGTCACGGAGTTAAACTCACGCAAGCATGGCTGTAGTCACAGGGGGTACGCCTAGACTGCAAGCCTCTTTCAAAAAAGAGCATCTAGACTACAGCCAGTACTTCCGAAAAAGCGCGCCGCTTTTTTGAAAGAGAGCACCCAGGCAGTCTGGATGCTCTCTTTCGAAAAAGCACAGTTTGCATTACATAGCACCTTTTTTCGAAAGAGCACTTTCGAAAAAAGGCGTTCTTCCTCATAAAACCAGGTTTTCCGCAGTCAAAAAAACCGCTACGTTCTTTCGATTTACTTTAGAAAGAACACGGCAGCTGTCTAGATGCAGGAGAAGTTTTTTCGAAAAAACCCTGTAGTCTAGACACACCCAGGGGTTGTACGACGTTTGCGTCCGTCAGTACCCGAGCCACTCACGCAACACGGCTGCGCTACAAATATTTCCCTAGCTTGACGCCACGTTATAAAGGTAAGACGTCATGCCTGGAAGCTGAGACCGCGAGCGGGCCCCTGAGCACGTAGAAAGTGACCGACTTCCTTCAGATAATTTCCTCTGTGAAAGTAGCTTGTGACTTTCCAAGCCCTGCACTGGCTGTAAAGAGACAAAACACAACAAATGGTCTGGTAGCACTTTATAGACTAACAAAACGTGTAGCAGTTCCCAAACTTTTCGGCATCATGCCCCCTTTTTGATTTTTGAAACCCCCTCACACTCCCCTCCCAATAGCAAAACTTGTTGAGCAAAACAAAAAAAAAAAGGAAATTGACTGAGGCAGCAAAACTTGACAGGGGGACGGGGTGTGTGTGTGTGTCACGTGGCACCCTCCCTCCGCCCCCCTCCCGGAATTTCTTCACGCACATGACCCCATTTGGGAACCCATGGTAGATAGTATTATGAGCTTTCGTGGGCACAGCCACGAAAGCTCATGATCCCATCGACATGTTTTGTTAATCTATAGAGTGCTAGCAGACCATGTGTTGGTTTTTTGTCTGTAACAGACTAATTCAGCTACCCCCTGAAGCTTGTAAAGAGAGAGTTGATTGTGGTTACTAGTGTCTAAAGAACTTGCTTCGAGTGGAGGAGTGCATTGAGTAGGCCATTGAGGAGGCTGGTGGCAGCCAGACGATTTTGGGGGCAAGCTGATGTAAGGATTTCAGAGGGGAAGAGGAGGGAGTGCGCGGCCTGATGAAGGTTAGCAGAAGCTGGAGCATCTTCCAGTGGAGAGGTTACAATCAAGTGTGGAACAGATGCCCATAATTTCACGAGCATTTTGCTGCGCACGGACGTGTGCGCACAAAACACAATACTTAGCTCCAACAGCCCCAGCACTCAGCCCGTGCACAATCGGCAAAACAACCTGCCACTGAGAGAGGCTGGAACGCAAGTCTTCCTCCGGAACGAAAAGCAGGCGGCAATTAACGGTCAAGGCGAGGTTGGTAGGCGGAACCGAACTCCCAACAGGTACGAAATGCCTCCCAGCTGGTAGCTAAGGCTGTGGATCAAACTCATTCTTCTCTCTGGACCAGGGCTCAGGCCCACTAGCTGGAACAATGCCCCACGCCCAGCAGGTGTGCGGGAGGGAAGAGAAAGAGTTGCCAAGGGGTTTACCTTACGAAGGTGCTGATTCACACAGGTCTCTCTGCGGCGCCAACCCTGCCGGGGGATACGCACCCTCCACTCCCACTGACGTCAGCGGGACGAGACATCTGAGCCCGGCTCTGCCATGCCAGTCCCTGCAAGGACAAACGGCAGCTCCTTGGGGAACCCGGCGCTGATTTTGGGAGGCTCCAGTTGTTCCGGCGCCGTTCCTCTCCAGCCCCATTGCTGATTGGGTGGAATTCCATGGCCCGTGACTCACTTCCCTGATACACTCAGCATTTTCTAAGCTGTAAGCGTTTTTAACATGTCATGGTGTTGCAAAGAGCTGCGCACGCCCAACCCAGGGGTTGGTCTGCAGGGTGTTGCGAAAACGAAACCGTGCAGGTGGAAGCGAAACCGTAGGGGGTTGCAATTTTCGTCCGTGGAAAAAAAGTACAAGAAGGCCCCTTGGCTTGAGTGAAATGCTTCATTGGACCCAAAACAGAGTTTCCAGGCAGTTTTTAAATCCAAAGAAATCAGTCACAAAGCGGATGCTACTGCTCCATACCCATTACCGAGTGCATAGAAAATGCACCTGGGACATAGAAAACAGACTTTTGAATCCACTGTGGAAGGGGCGGGGGCTTTAAATCTTGGTTCCTGCCCCTCAGGCAAGTGCCTGAACCCCCTGGGTATGTCATGTTGGAGTTGGGGGAGCTCTGAAGGGAGTTCGGAGTGGGAACCTAAGTTCCCACCCCTCATGCGAGTGCCCAAACCCCCTGGGTCTGAGGCATGCTGGGGTCGGGGTCTGCCGCTCTTCTGTTGAAGCTGTTCCACTGTTTATCACTAGCCATTCCCAGGAGCCGCGGCTGGACTTAGGTCTCCCGCAGCCCTGCGACATTTCCTCCCACCAGCCCCATTTGTAGGACAGCAGCGTCGGGGAACCCAGACAAGGCCGCACCGCGCCAGGCGCTGTACAAATGCAGAACAAAAAGATGGTTTCTGTCCCAAAGAGCTTACCAACCTAGTCACGCCGCCACAGACACGTACGCCCGGCCCAGGGGACCCAGCAACGTGACCGTCAAACCAGAGCTAGATTCCAACCAGCGAGCTAAGTCGAAGGGCACAATCTATCCCTGCCCAAGACCCTAGCCTGCTGGATCCCACGCCCTCTACAGAGCCCTCCCTATAAGCCCCTCCTATTCTGGCATGGGGTTCCCACCTGCCCTGTGTATTCTGCATGCTCTGCTTCTCTTACCTCTGTTTATCTGGGAAGGATTTTTCACTTCCTGGGTCGTTGTCTCGCCCCCTCCCCCAAGCCACAGGTTGAGGGTTTGAATCTTGCCACCCTCCCCTCCAGGACAGCCAACCCAGGCTCCTGAGGGACAGAGCTGGCACCCTTGGGACACAGGATGGATAAGGGGGGGCCAGAATATCGGGAGGTTGGGGGCTCTGAGAGGCAGCTGAATTGAAACTCAGATGCAGGCATAGTGCCTTGGAAAGTACCAATGCTGCTGCAGCTGGCAAAGGGGAACTTTAAAAGAGGAAGAGAAATGAAAGAGGAGCAGCATTTTGGGCTTCTGCATCCTCTGCTTGCCACCAACTGAGTTCAGTGCTTGCAAACCCTCTTGCTGACTCTGGGTCTGGACCTGCACCGTGCTGAGCTCGTGAGAGACATGCTGGCATTAGAAAAGGTTCAGAGAAGGGCAACTGAAATGATGAGGGGTTTGGAACAGGTCCCACATGAGGAGCGATTAAAGAGACTGGGACTTTTCAGCTTGGAAAAGAGACTAAGGGGGGGATGTGATGGAGGTCTATAAAATCATGAGTGGGATGGAGAAAATGAATAAGGAAAAGTTATTTACTTATTCCCATAATATAAGAACTAGGGGCCACCAAATGAAACGAATGGGCAGCAGGTTTAAAACAAATAAAAGGAAGTTCTTCACACAGCACATAGTCAACCTGTGGAACTCCTTGCCGGAGGAAGTTGTGAAGGCTAGGATTATAACAGGATTTAAAAGAGATACATTTTATAACTAGATAAATTCATGGAGGTTAAGTCTATTACTGGCTATTAGCCAGGCTGGGTAAGGAATGGTGCCCAGGCCCACCTGTGAGTGTGAGCTGCTCCCGAGTAACCCGGGGAGGAAAAAGCCGGCATCTTGGTTAACCACCCCGCAGCTCTCGGAGGCGCCTACGGGAACTAAGCTCTTTGGGAAAACGGTCCTGATGGTGTTCGTCGTTAAGCCACCCCACCAAGCTTGCAGCAGCGTCTCCCGGGCTGGTCGCTCCCGTACGCCACAGACCAGGTTCAGACAGGGGGCAGACCGCCCCCCCAGCTAGGCTGAGATGGGTTATCAAACCCATCAGAGCTGGCAGTGACTGCAGAAGTAAATCTCCATCCCCCAAATAGCAACTCCGCTCCCCAGAACCCCCGCCCGCCCCTTCTTACCCGAGACCGTGGCACCCGCGGAAAACATTCCAGCAGCAGGAGCAGTCTGCACAGCGCCTGGCCGCCTCGTCTCACATAACTGGCAAAAGGCGTTCCCTGCCTACCTCACCTTTCCAGTTTCTCTACCTCAGGTCGCCTACTCCTTGTTAACTCCTGGTGGGCACGGGAGAGGCAGACAACCCTCGGAGAGGCCCCGATGGACGCCGTTCCCGCGGGTGCCCCCCACGACTCAGGAATTATTCAGCCCGGGGTCTTTATTGAAAGATCTGGGAGTTACAAGAGTGGTCACACTTCTTGCCGCAAGATGATACCGCTGAGTTAATTAGTGCCATTTGCTCACTGCCCCCGCCCCCAAAGAAACACCCTTCCTGGAATCTCGCTGCCCCGCCCTCAAGAAAACACCCTTCCTGAACAACCAGACAATCAAGGGCAGCCTCCGGAATCAGCTCTTATCAGAGCCCACGCTAGGCTAATACCTGTTTAGGCCCCTGTTTGCTGCCCTGTTTGCTTTTTATTATAAGAACTGGCCTGTTTTAAAATGGTCGGGAGGGTATTCTCATTTAGGGCCCTCAGTAGATTAGCACAGGTACTGGACACTAATGGTCCCTCTCCATTTTTTCCCATACATATGCAGAATAAATTTTATTATGTGCGCCGAGGCATGTGCACCACCCATCAAGGCACACACTGCCGGCTGTGGGTGCTGTGCTAATCGGCAGGGTGGCATTTCAGTCTCTCATGGACGGCTGCCCAAGTGCCCAGCTTGCAGGAGATCCTGCAGTTCAGCCTCAAGTGCACTGGACACAAGCCCCAGGAACCGTGCCTGCAACAGGCAGACGGTACCGCGCGGCCAAGGAAGCAAAGGAGGCAAATCTTTTGTGACTGCAGCCCCAGTGAGTGGTGCCTGCCGATGACCAGCAGAGCCGTAAAATAGCCCCCCTTCCCTGCTCCAGATTCCGAACCGGAGTGGACGGACCAAGCCCCCCACTTGAAAAGCAGCACAGCTGGGTCTCTCCAGGGGCTGGCCTGCTTTGCAGGAAGGAAGGTCTCAGATGGAGCCGAGCCACTAAGGCAGCAGTTTGCAAACTCGTTTTCTCATGACCCAGTTGAAGAAAACTGTTGATGCTGCGACCCAACAGAATGGGACTGGGGTGGGGTTGGGGATGGAGCTTTGGGGTGTAGGAGGGGACTCCAGCTTTGGGAGGGGGCAGGGTTGGGGGCCGGAGGGGCTTCCCTGGAGCGGCTCCCAGTCATGGGTGCAGCGGGGGGCTAAGGCAGCTTCCTTCCTCTCCTGGCCCCGTAGACCATGCTGCTCCTAGAAGCAGCCGGTTCCCAGCCAGTGGGAGAGCGGGGCTAGTGCTTGGGGCAGGGGGAGGGTGTGGAGTCCTGTGCGCTTCCCACTTAGGAGCTGGGCCTGCTGCGGCCACTTCTGGGGCGCAGCGCAGTCTGGGGTGCAGGACAGGCAGAGAAGCTGCCTTATCCCCCCGCACTGCTCACCTGGCCCCCCTGCAGCACCAAGACCCAGGGCCCGACACTCCATGGCCCAGTCCTGGGTTGCACCCCGGTGTTTGAAAACCCCGGCTAAAAGGGATTAAGCCCTGATTCAGCATCACATAGAAAACATGCTTAAAGGTCAGGCTGTGAGCATCTAGTGCCATATTTCTACAGGGAGTATTCAGGTGCCGTGTGGAGCGTAGATGGAGAGTGCCCTGAAGATCCACAGACAGCTGCTTTACATCCACAGCTCTTTTTTGCAGATACAGCTGCCGATGCACATTTTGTATCGAGACCCCAACAAATCTGCCGAGATCCGCTTTATATCTGCAGGGATCCGCATCTACCGACGGGGATGCAGATCTCCCCGGCCAGTGGTCTCTCTCTAATTTTTTCCGTCCATGTGCAAAATAAATTTTGTTCCGTGCACCGAGGCCTGTGCACCACCAGGATAAACACATGCTGCCAAAATGTGGGTGCCCGGCTAAGAGGCATTTGACTCTTTCTTGGATGGCCAGCCAAGCCCTCAGCTTACAGGGAACACGGTCTGCAGCACATTTTTGTTGATACAGATGCGGATACACATTTTGTATCCGCACAGGGCTCTCCAGATGCAAGGATGGTGAAGCCCAGAGGTGAAAGGAAGCGGGTGCGGGGTAGCGCGCAGCTCCAGCAAGAGCTGGCTGAGTTGCGGGAAAAAAAAAATTGAAAGAGCTGGCAGGGACCTGGGTTGCAATAGGACCGTACCTATAAGAGATTTTAAGTGACTTTCACCCCCTGGTGAAGCATAAAGTCAACACCCTCCCCCAAATTGTGCTGCAGTGTCGTCTACCAAGGTGTCACTGTTTTGCCAAACACTTTGCCACAACAGTTTGCGGCAGGGGGGCAGGGTGCCTGGGCATGTCCGATTCCTGTGCTTTTTGTAAGGGGCACGCAGCAGGTGCGGTGCAATCAAACCGGAGTGTATTCCTATGCCTGCCAGCCGGGTACCGTGCCATGAATTCCAAGCCACAATCATTTTGGTTGGAGAGACAGGTTTGCTCTCCTGTCTTCTGGGCCGTTTGACATTCTGCATCCGACCTACGCCGCAAAGCTTTCCTGGGTCACAACGGTAACGTTCCTGCTGTCGGATGCGCCCGACTCATTCGGAGGAGATAGATCTGATGAGATCTTGGGGGAAAACTCCTTTCTGTACGAAATCCTGGTTCACCTTCCAGTCGCTCTCTTTGAAGCCTGTCAGAAATCCTTCTGCCTGGAGAGGAAAAACAAACTGTGGGTCAGTATTGGTCGGAAGAGGGGGGAGGAATTTTAAGGCCAAGTGGCAGCAAAATGTTCCTGGCAGTCAAATCTGTTGAGCTGTGAAAGTTTCCAAAATGTTGCCGGCTAAGAGGCCCCATTTAAAACAACATTAGACTCAACCCAATTCCCCTTAATTTTAATGGGGGTTTCTGAATCGATCCGCCAGCTCTGAAAAGTGTCAGCGTTAACACTGCACAGCTCTTTAGCATTCCCCTTTTCCTCACAGCGGGTATGTCTACATCGCAAAGTTATTTCAAAATAACTTTCCTAGCATCTACACAGCCATTCCCTTATTTTGAAATTAATTCGAAATAGTGGCAGACATTTCAAATTGGTAAACCTCATTCCACGAGGAATAGCACCAATTTTGAAATAGCTATTTCGAAGTAAGCGCTGTGTAGACACTTATTTCGAAATAGGGGGCCTCCAGCCCTTCCCAGGGTGCCCTGCTGGCCGCCCTGGCCACGACGCAACTTCTGACCTGATGCCCTGCTGAAACTGGTTCCAAACAGCCTTAAATGCGATTCACCATCTACTAAGTGTGGATGCGCAATTTTGAAATAGAAAAACGCTATTTCAAAATGCATTTTGTGTGTAGACGCGTTATTTCGAAATAAGCTATTTCGAATTAACTATTTCGAAATAGCTTATTTCGAAATAACGCTGTAGCGTAGACATACCCAGAGACAACAAACACATCGATTCAAGGTGAAGGAGCCAACTGATGAGCTGGAAATCTTAAAAACCAGTGAATATTATTGCCTTTTTTTTCCTGCCTCAAATCAGGCTGAATAGTCTAAAAAATAAAAAATTGGACCAAGTCGATTTCAACTTTTTAAAAAAGCTTTTAGTATAAATTAATTACAATTTCAAAACAAAAAGTTGGTTTGTCCCAGAAAACAAAACTTTCCATTTAGAAAACATTGAAGTGGGTAAGGTTGCCAGATGTCCGGTTTTGAACCGGACCGTTCAGTATTTGAGTTTTCTGTTTGGGAAACAAATTGAGAAAATAGAAATGAGAAAATAGAAATGTCTGGTATTTTCTAAAGAAGATGTAATGTAGATTGTGATGTAATGTCAAGTATGTTCGGTATTTTTGTTGAAACAACCTGGCAACCCTAGAAGCGGGCCCTTTCAAAGTCCCGCCCCCCCCTCCGTTTTTTTCCTCTTCAGATTTGTCAAACCAACCTCTCTCCTGTGAAAAATTTGTTTCTGTGAATCAGCAATGTCTGATGAGGGGGGAAACCCATTTCATCGGAAAATTCCCAGCCTGTGCTACCAAATTGCCTTTCAATCTCTTCACCAACAGGAAGTAACTTAAGCCTCACCAAGGAAACAGGTCCCTCAGAGGAGGAAGGAGCTGGGAGATCAGTTAATGAGCAACCGAAGGGCTGCGGAGGGTGGAAGAGAAACGATAAACTGATGCATGCCTTCTTACAGCGCTGTAACCTGCTGCGCTGGTATGTGTGTTTTTTAGGGTTGCCAGATGGTTTAACCAAAAATACCGAACACCCCTGCCACCCCCCAAAAAAACACCAGGAAAAAAATTTTGTTGAGAAAAAAAAGGGGAAGACCAAAATTGTTGAGCAAAAAAAGGACCCTGACAGCAGTTATTAAGGAAAAAAAAAATCAGCATGGCCCCTTTAAGAGGCGGCAGTCTGGGGGGCTCAGTGGAGGGGTCCTACTTTGAAGTAGGAATAAGACCCTCCGGAAAAGGGCACTTTTTCCGGAGGATTGGGGCCAGTGTAGGTGCTCTTTTCCGGCTTTTTTAAAAGCCGGAAAAAAGGGGCGGACATTTTTATTTAAATGCCGCGGGGGATATTTAAATCCCCCGCGGATTTCCCTACGACGACTAGTGAAATTTACATGCCCCTTCCGGAAAAGGGGCCAGTGTAGACGTAGCCGTGAAGTTTTGCTGGTATACCTGTAGCTACACCAGGGCCTGCAGCTGGCTGTATGGGTCACAAGTCACACTGCCGACTGACACAGCTATGCCAGCAAACGTTTCTGGCATAGATCTGGCTTTAGTCAACTAGAAGCAGGTTTAATCAAATCAAATCAAGAACATCCGCACCCTGCCTTTTGCACCAATGAAACTGGCTTTTAAACGGATGCAATTGAAAGTTAGACTGGGAAGCTTTTGGACATAGACGAGCACTTACCTACTGAGAGAAGAGACAGCAACCAGATCATGTCAGGTGGTCCCATGTACACACTAAGTAGCAAGAGGAAATTGCTACAACATTCCCAAACTCTTCCCCCATGATGGAAAAGTCAGGCCCCGTTAATTTTTTTCCCCATTTTTTTTTTTAACCAAAACTTCCCGGGGTTTTACAAAAGTCATTATGGTGGGGGTTTTTCACCCACATTTTCAGAAGTGCTGGAATTACCCCGCCCCGCCTCCCTGCTCTGGAACGAGACATGGCGGCTCGGCCTTACCTGGGCCTGCGATTCAGACACCACCAGAATGACCTCCCCTTCCTTGAACTGCAGCTGAGTTTCGTCGTCCGACGCGTGAGCCCCGATTGCTTGAGCCTGGCGTGCAAAAGACGGCGTTAGCGAGGTGGTTCCTGCCTCGGCGCCACCGCCCCACCCCCGGCAGCAGGACAAGAGGGTCCCCAGTGGAACTGGGATGCGTACGTTGTATCGGAATGCCGCTATTGGCTTGCATTCCACACCCAGCATCATGGTGTAGTGAGCAGGTCCTTTTCCGAGGGCACCTCCAGGGGACGGCACATCCACAAACCAGACTGGGATGGCTGGTCGTTAACATTATTTCGGGCACCGATGCCACAAAAATAACGCAGCGCAAGGCAGAAATGTTGGCCAGGGGCACCCGTGGCTGTTTTTTAAAGTCGCTATAGAGCGGGCAGGTGAAAGCAGCAAGGGAATTCTACAGGGCTCACCCCACCTGCATGCCTCAAAATCGGAGTGTGGAGTATTATGATCCCCTAAAACAGGAAGGGGTGCGGGTGGGGGTGGGGATGTCTCGGACGGACTCCCCTTCTCTTCCCCCGTGGTTTCCAACAGTGAATTATCATCACCCTGTTCCCTCTGCTTGCGTGTGATGTCACGTCCCCCTCGCTGACGTCTGCACTATGAGATTATCGGCTCCCCCTGGAAGGCGATAGTCTGCGTTTGCACAGCACCTCCCCCACCGACGCCTGTGGCCTGTCCCCTAGGCAATATGCATGATTAATTAGAGCAATCAATGTTATTGACAGAGGCCAGGGCTACTCTACGGAGTTGTGACCACATGCCTCTGTCAATCAGAGGTGTGAAAAAAACCACACCCCTGACCGCCACAGCTGTGCCGGCAAAACCCACTGGGTACAGGCGGCTATACCATGGAAAGCACCCTTTCGCTGAACGAGCGTCGGTCCATGTGTTTTTACTATACAGCTTGAACCTCTCTTAACGGTGACTCTCTGGTCCAACGGGAGCAGGGCTGCCAGCTGCTGCCCAGTGGCGACCCTGCCCAAAAGGGCCAGGAGATAGTGGGGCTGTCCAGTGGGGTGGTAGCTGGGTGGGAGGCTGGCAGCCAGGTTATGGAGCAGTGGGGCAGAAATGACCATCTCTGGCTGGCGAAATCCCTCATCCAGGACCGGTCAGGTCCCGAGGGTGCCGGACCAGGGAGATCCAACCTGTACTTGGAAAATAACTCGAGTGGGCCACAAACCAGCAACATTCTTTTGCTGAAGATCGGCCTTTGAATCAACCCCAGCGGCGTCATTATTGGGAATTAGGCATTAGAGTAGCCCTGAAAGGCCTCAAATGGGATTAAACACCCCCCCGGTGCTCGGAGCTGCACAAATCCATAGTAAGAAATGGCCCACGCAGTCTAAATAACCCATGAAACCCAGCTAAGACAAAGGAGGGGAGAGGAAAGAGGCAAAATTCAACTTATCCAAGGTCACACATCAGCTCAACCAATGGAATCCTCTTCTCCCAGGCCTGCAGTCCTAGCCGCCAGCCCGTGGTGTCCACACGTGGCTGTTTGGCCGGTTGAGTGTGGCTAGTTGGCTATATTCAGAACTGGTTGGACACCACAGACCCAGCTTTCTGCTCAGTCCGACGTCTCAGCAGCCAGTAGGTGTTTCTTACCTTGAAGAGGAAGCCGAGAGGCAGTCCAGGGCTGCTGCTGCCCGTTTCATCCTCTGGGGTAAAGCCAAACATAATCTGAAAGCAGAAAGACAGTGAATGGGTCCAGTTACTCTAGCGCCTTTGCTCACGCATGGTGCTATTCCTTTGGCTGGCCCTTTGGGGGCCCAGACTCAACAGAAAGCAGTCTAGCCAAATCACAGCTCCCATTGGCCAGAAACCGGCCAATAGGAGCTGCAGAGGTAGTGCTTGTGAGCGCGGGAAGCCCGTGGAGAGGAGACCCTCCCCCTAGGGGGCCATATTTCTACCCTTGCAGAAGAGGAACCTTGGAAGCTGGGAAATTTGTGATGTATTTTGCCAGGCCCCCTGGCTGTTCAGCTGCAAAGGATTGTGTCTGTCGCTACCATAGATCACTGCTCCTGATTCAGGCCCTGGTTGTCAGTAACATTTCTAGCACGCACAAGGACAACGAAAGCAGGGCAGCTTCTCCAACAGCCCCCGTTTCATCGGTTCCTTGCCTGTTCCTCCCACGGTCCAGCAGATACCCGCACCGACTTCGCTTCCGGCCAGCGGTCAGCAGCCCTACCCTGCCACCACGTTCATCCTGTCATCTCTTACCTGCGTTTCCGTCCTCTTTGGGGAAAAGTCTAGTTCTTCCATGCTCCCCTCGCTGCCACCGTCCTCTTCAGCCTCCCTGCTCGGCTGGCTAAGGGTCCGCTCAGGCTTGGGCGGTGGCCGATTCTGGCCAGTGGCATCTGGCGGACCGGAGCCAGAGGCGTGGGCTGGGTCTGGGTGGACTTCAACTGAGGTGGGAGAGGGAGACTTTTCGCCAGGAGGGCCCGTGGCATTTTCAGGGCAAACTAAAACCTCCCCGAGGGGCATCCCGTTGTCTGGCTGACTTGAGTCCTCCTGCGGAGCTGGGGGTCTGGCCTCTTCCAATGGCTCAGTCTCCTCTCTCATGTCAGATGCTTGCAGAGATGGCATTTCATTGCCTGCTCGGGGCAGAGAGCATCTGTTTTCTCCCTGCTGACTGTGAGCCTCGGTCTCAAGGCTGTCAGGACCGGGGGCCTGCGCGGATGCCCCCTCAGAGGGCACGGGAGAGGTTTTGGCCTTGCCCGCTGCTTCTGCGAGAGCTGCGGCCAGAATTTCCGCTGCTGCGGCAGCGGCCACGTCTTCAACCCCCCGACGCAGCCTCTCTGCTTCCCCACCGGGCTCCTCCGGCGTCTCGACTTGGTTTTCAGCCTGGAGTTCATTGGAAGACACGGACTCCACCTCTGCGGCTGACAGCGACTCTCGCTTGTCAGGCGTCGGAACAGCGGCGGGAGATGCCGGCGGCTCATCCCGGATTTCGCCGCCCTCGGAGGAGGCGGCCGCCCCCTCTGCCGCTGGAACAGGTTCTCTCTCGCTCCCGGTTGAATTGTCAGGAGACAGCGGCGGGATCCCATCCGTAGCATTTTCCGGTGAGGTGAAAAGCACAGGCGGAGGACTGCGCACCGGGGCGGAGATGACCAGCGAGCGCCTGTTGCTGCAGGAGGGAAGGCAGTGCATTTACTTGTCTCTCTGTGGTGCACATCACCTGCGTACCATGCATCTACGCCAGGATGCTGCACCCTACCTGTCCCATCACGTGTAAGCCCAGAAGCACGACTTGCCATAGGCTCCAAACAACCACCACAATGCACATTTCCCGCATCACCAGCCATCTTTAACAACTCCCCATGGCATGGCTGCCAGCTCGTCCCAGGACTGAACCAGCGACCTCTGTAGTGAGAGACTGGGCTGCTTGAGCTAAAGGCCAAATGCCCCTAGCTTTGAGCTGTGACAGACTTATTCTCTCTTGGCCGGAGGTGCGAAGGCTTGGTCACATGTTAAGCAGTGCATTACATTAGCTGAAATCTGTGAGCTTGCCCTCCTGGAAGGCGAGATTTTAGGTACACCAAGATTCACCGAGGTAATGATGGACCCAGTGAGATTCTTCTTCACCTCCCAGTAAAACTTTACAGCCTACAAGTCCACTCAGTCCTACTTCTTGTTCAGCTAATCGCTAAGACAAACAAGTCGACTTCCCTTACTCCTTGCGACACTGTGGAGTCCTGAGATTGATGGGGGTACCATCAGCAGTCGATTTAGTAGGTCTTTACCAGACCTGCTAAATCAAACTATGGTTGATCTCAGGGTAAGTGTATACCTGCCTGACTAGGAGCCTGACTCACTTAGATACTTTGAAAAATGTTATGTGAGCTAACGAACGTGGAATCCTGAGCTCCCCTTGTCTGATACTTAGCATCCCTCTACTGTGGAAACCGGAAAGCCGTTTACCTGGACACCCCTTTAATGATGAAGACTTTGTTGGAATGCTGCTTTTCCAGCTTGCTCATCACCTCATACAAGTCGTGGTTCAGCTGAAAACAATGGGAGAGAACATTAGTTTGGAAAAAAGAAGATTAAGGGGGGACATGATAGCGGTTTTCAAATATCTAAAAGGGTGTCACAAGGAGGAAGGAGAAAATTTGTTCCTCTTGGTTTCTGAGGACAGGACAAGGAGTAATGGGCTTAAAGTGCAGCAGGGGAGGTTTAGATTGGACATTAGGAAAAAATTCCTAACTGTCAGGGTGGTCAAATATTGGAATAAATTGCCAAGGGAGGTGGTGGAATCTCCCTCTCTGGAGATATTTAAGAACAGGTTAGATAGACATCTGTCAGGGATGGTGTAGACGGAGCTTGGTCCTGCTTTGAGGGCGGGGGGCTGGACTCGATGACCTCTCGAGGTCCCTTCCAGTCCTATGATTCTATGATAAATCGTCCCTTTAACTAGGTCAGGACAAGAATTAGTGATTGGAGCGTTTAAGCCAAGCAGATTTTTTTTTTTAAACAGTGAGGTTGGTCGAATCAATGGAAGAAATTTCGAAGGGAAGTGACCTCTCTACATCTTCAGATCAAAGCTGGGGGCTTGTCTCCACGATGCCCGGGAACTGACACCGGAGTGATCAATCCCCCGGCCATTGATTTATCAGGTCTGCTTAGACACGATAAATTGATCTCCGAGCGCTCTGCCGCTATTCTACCAGGACGAGAGAAGTTCCTGGCATCGATGGGAGAGCATCCCCCACCGACCTTACTGCGCGCAAGATGCCGCGGTAAGTGCATCGACGTCAGCTACGCTGTTTGCATAGCTGAAGTAGGTTGACGGTGAGGGTTAGTGTAGACTAGGCCTGAATGCTGTTCTGGAAGATTGGGTTCAATACAGGGATAAACGTGTGAAATTATCTGGCCTGGGCCATACAAGAGGCAGGCTAGCGGTTCTCAACCAGGGGAACACGGATCCCTGCAGATATGCAGAGGACTTCAGGGGGTACTCAACTCCTCTAGGTCAGTTTTCTCCATCTGAGGGGTGCAACCTCAGGCAGGGCTGAGGGACAGGTTTTTGGGGGAGGTTTCAAACCAGGCTCACAAACGAGAAGCAGGTTCAACTACCACTTTGAAATGCAAGGATGATATCGATACCCCCAATCCGTTTGTTCTGTAAGCGAACGGTGCACATGAGAAAGTCGGCTAGTTGTCACCCTGGCGGCACTGGGGTGGGCTAGTGACTCTAGGGAACACGGATCGTCTGACAACCAAGAAAACAACATCCCGGAGAGCCGAAAGCCTCACAGGGCCCCTGGGCAAGGTGGGGGAGGGGAGCCTCTCCACACTCCTGGAAAGGGCGGAGCCTCGGGCAGAAGAGGCGGAGCTAGCGACTGCCAGCCCTCAGTGCTACCTGAGGCATGCTCCACAGTGCTCCAGCGGCGATTTAAAAGGCCTGGGGCACCGAGTGCCACCGCGGCTGCAGTAGCAGTGGTGGGAGCCCCCTTTGCCTCCACACCCTTTCCCCCTCCATCGGCAATAAGGATGGGAAAGTGTCCACGGTTAACTGCTGGGCTTATCGGTTAACCTTCATGGTTTCAAACAGGCTCCCAGGATGCGCAGGCTAAAAAGGCAGCTCCCCATGCATCTGGTTCCCAGGGAGCCACCGCCCTGCCACGGTTCCACGTGTATTGGATTAAACGCATTTTAACATCCCTGCTCGGCGGGCCTGACAGCGTTAGACGGATTCGTTTAAAAGGACATTCCAAGGGAATACAAAATGCCTGGACTAAGCTGCCAAGGCGGTTGAGGTCGTCGCCTTTCGTGAACCTATCGGCGTGTGGCGGCGGCGCTTTACACTGGAAGCGTGGCCGTGGCGTGAGCGTTGGGGGAGAGCTCTCCTAGCGCGCCCTGTAGACCACCTCCCCGAGGGGAGTGGCTAACAGCACTGTCGCCTGGTTCCCAGGGATGTTTTACAGTGCTGTAACTTGCTGTGCTCAGTGGAGGGGTGTGTGGGTGTGTTTTTCCACACCCCGAGTGGACAGTGCTATAAAGTGTCAGGGTAGACTCAGCCTAAGACAAGCTTTCGTGCTCTTCTCCAGGTCTGGGACCTATATTCTGAGAGCCACAGCTGCATACAAGGTGGAACCAATTGTTCAGCATAAGCCATTAACCGTACAAGGTAAAGTGGCCTGTTAGCACCTTTCTGGTCATTTTTTGAGGGTGGGAGGGACAACACCTAGCACCAGAGGTGGGTGACTATACAACCCTCAGTTTAGTTTTACCTTTCTGACTGTCCTCTAGTCTAAGTGGCAGCTGTGGGTGATTATTGCCAGTGCTGCGAGGAATAGTTTTTAAAAGAACCTGAGACCCCATTACGAGGGAAACATCTCTTCTGTGCGTCATGGAAGCAGCTTTTATTTTAAGGGCTGTCTCTCACCTTACTCATCTCCTTGTAAAAGATGTCTCTTAAATTGGAAATGTTCTGGAAGATTGTCACGTAGCAAGCAATTCGGCTAGTCGGAGAAACAAACAAAAAGGCAAAGTGTCATGCTGTGCGAGGAAAGGAACAGAAAGCGGAAGACAGGAAGAGAAGAGGTTGGAATACGCTGGGGTAACTGACGATTGGAACGACTTACCTTCGGCTGCGATGGAGTCTCCATCACTTGAAGTCTAGAGCTCACATGCTCTGTCTTTTTAAAAAGAAATGCTTTCGCCCAAACAAAAGAAGTTACTGGGGACTTGTCTACACTACTGCAGCCTGTCGACCTAAGTTACATGACGTCAGCTCCGGGAGTACCATAGCTGAAGTGGATGTACCTAGGTCTGCTTAGCGCTGTAACTTCACCGCGGTAAGTCGACAGCTGACGCTGTCCCGTCAATTCTCCTTACTCTTCTCGGTTTGGTGGAGTATTGGAGTCGACGGAATCATGCTCGGCTGTCGATTTATTATGTCTAGACAGACATGAAAAATTGACCCTCGCGGGATTGATCGCTGCAGCAGTGAAGACAAGCCCTTGGTGGGTTTTTTTTTAACCTGAGGGTCCGCATGACCCCTTCTGGCTTTTAAATTGATGACTAGTAACGCGAATCTTCCCACTAATCATCCTTTTGGCGCAAGACTTCGCGTTGCTTGACGGTTTCAGTACTATTGCAGCATCACTATTCCTGGGGCCATTTTACAGATAGAGTCATGGGGGTACCGAGAGATGAAATGTCTTGTGGGCATAGGGCAGCGCTAAGAAGAGAGAACAGGAGCCTATTACGTTAACCCCTGAAGTACACTGGCTTTCCCAACTTTCTTGGTGCTGCGTGGGCTGGGTATGTTCTCCATGTGACTTAAAGAACCGAGCAGGGAGAACTGGTAAATGATCTGAGCCAAGCCCTGATGCAAAAACAAACACATGAAGCTGTCATGGCAGCTGGCTGGTGCACCGGTAGATGGCACAAGGCACATCCGGCTGGACTACCGTGAGCAACAAGGCGGGGGAAGGGAATATTTTTTCTCCCGCCCTCCTTGCCTCTGGAATGTGCCAAGCCCCACATGGCGTCAGCAGTGCTGATTTCAACAGCTGTGTACTGAGTTCACTTCCTCCTCTGTGAAACGAGGACAATATAGCCCTGGATGGGGTGGCATGAGGATACAACGTTTGGGAAACACTCACATAGTAGAGTGTTGGGTCCCCAATATAAGAATATTAATCACAAACATCATCACCCTGCTTTTTCAGGAAGGAAAACAGAGGCACGGAGCAGCTAAGTGACCTGCCCAAGTCCGAACAGGCAGTCAGTGGCAGAGGCAGGAATGGCCTCTAGAGCCGGTTGGAAACTTTTCAGTCAAAAATTTGTTTTAGTCAAAAAATGACATTTTGTTGCAGCCGAAATGTGAAAATACATTTATTTCGACTGACCTTTGATGGAATGGTTACCCGGGTCCCAGAACAGACTTTCGGAAGCAGGGGAGACGAGAGACAGACTCCTACTTTTTTTTATGACCTGAAATGGGCATTTCCACCCAATGCCGTGGTCACAAAAACGTTTGAAAGGTTTTATTTTTGTTCCCATGTGGAGTAAAAACCGAATTTCAAAAGCTGCCACAGAATGGAACTGCCATTCTCCAGCCAAACTCTACTGGGATTTCTGCTCTATATAGGTTCTTATTATAAAACACTCATCCATATACCATCTGAGCGCAGTATGAGACTCTACAGAGCAGAGCTCTATCGTCTGAGTCTCAGTCCAGAACCTTAGCAGCAAGAGCTTGATAAAGACCTTGATAGAAGCTAGCATTAACTACTGCTCTTGCCCTGGTTCTATTCCAATACAAACTGCTTGCAAACTAAAATGCAGGAAATATGTCAGTAAATTAATACAAGGCATGGCAGAGAGTTGCATGTCAGAAAGGCCAGGCGTGATGATAGGAGGCATGCATGACAGCTCTTGGTAACTTGTCGATTGCATAGTTTCTCAAGTTGGTGCGATCATTTACCGCTGCCTTTTCAAACAAAGAAACGCACAAATAGAACACACAGTATTATCGTCCCGCCCTGTTCTTGTTTGTAAACCTCTACTGCCATCTTTTGGCCAATCAATCATCCGAACTGTTCAAGAACAAATTTCAAAGCACTTTTGCACGAGGATGGATGGCCCACGTTTTCAAAATGGACCACTGCATTTGGGTTCCTGTTTTGGGACACCTCGTTTTAAGAGTCTTAACGCAGAGTGTGGCATCTAACTTGAGAAAGAGAGGTTTTGGCCAGCAGCTTTCCTTGGGACACACTTGTTTGGTAAAGCAAGAGGCAAGATTTGCTTGTATGCTAGAGGTTTGTTGCACTGGGTTGTGTATCACACGGTTGCATGGCTTGACAAGAAGATAACCCACGCTGAGCGGTGGAATTGCTTCATCTAATCTCTCCCCACCCCCAACTGGCTGCAGCCAACTCGGCTACCTCTAGGATGGGGAGAGAGGATGTGGGTTTAACAGATACGATTTGAGAAGCTGGAGGCGAGAAGCGAGGAGCATAACAAGGACCTGTGTTTCTTAGAACGCCAGGTTTTTAATTTACATCAGGTTAATTTTTTTTTGTAGACAAATGGCTCTGCTTTTCTGAATTCCCAGCAAGAACCTCAGAATTGAGAGAGTTACAGTGATTATTGTACAGCTTAAAGATTTACTCAGATTTTCCTCCAGTCTAGACATTAACACTAAACCCTATTGCCTGTCAGGCAAATCCTCCAGTTGGGTACATGGAGAATAAAGAAGTTTATTTCGCAGCTAGGTTTCTCTGCCATGTCTCTGCCACCGTGCAGGACAGGCTGCATTCTGCTCATGAATTAAGACTCTTTTCTGCCTCCAGATTACAGGCAAGTCCTTCTAGGTTTAACTTGCTCTTTGGATGCTGCTCTTTCAAGCAGGGCAATTTCCTGGCGGCGTTAGCAGGCTGGGATTCGACGTTACCTGTTATAAAGTTCCGGGAGCTCCTCTCGAAGTTCTTTGTTAAGATCCTCAAAGACAGCTTGAGCTTTGTAGAACTCCTCTTCGGCCTGCATGACGGAAGGGGACAGCAGTTTTCAGACCCAGGCTATATCTAGATTGCAATGCTTTTCTAGGGTACCAGAGGTATCCTGGAAAAGCAATGTCATGCCCAAAGAACGTGTCTGCTTTTCCGAAATTTTTTTTGGAAAAGCGGATGTGTTCTTTCGCCATCCCTGTAAACCTCGTTTTATGCGGAAGAAGGGATGGCTCGAAAAAGCAGGTTTTTCTGAAATTTGGCGCCGTATAGACACCACCAAATTTTGGAAAAGCCTCTTTCAAAAGAAAAGCAGTTCGCAATTTGTGTATCTTTTTCTGACTTTTCTTTATAGTCTAGACCAGCATTTCTTAAAGTGTGTTCTGCGGCACACTAGTGTGCCATGGAGAGAACAGAATTTAAAATGGCTGCCCTTACAGTGCTTTTTTTTTTTGGTCAACAACTTTTCCCTGGGGAATGGCTGCCCTTAAAGGGGCGAGCATCTTTTTTTCCCCCCCCCAAACAAAAAAATCCTTGGTGTTCCCCATAAAAAAAAAAAATTATTGTTTGGTGTTCCTTGGTCTTAAAAAGTTTAAGAAACACCGATCTAGATGTAGCCCCAGTAATTAAGGAGGAAGAGGCCGTAACACAGGGGCCTGCAACCTAGCACTCTTGAGCCAAATTTGGCTCAATATGGAACCAACTATGCTCTTGTGTCAATCCCAAAATGCGTGCAACTTTTAAAATTAAAATGAAAAATTAATTCCAAGTTTTCAAAACACATCATTACTCATGTCGCTTGAGTGTGGGCATGCACCTGAATTTGACCTGTTTTGAGGTAATCTTCAGAAAAATGTGTGAAAAGGTGCAGCAGCAGAAGTCCCAATCCATAAAGCTTATGAGCACAAGGTGTCATGTATGTTATTATTAATCATCATGCCAATTATCATTAATACTAAGATGCATATTTTCAGTGATGCAAATATACTAAGGTGCAGATTTTTAGCTGGCACTCTTTGTCGACCACTTGATGTCATTGTCTCTTGTGTTGGAAAAGGGCAACAGATGAGGGAAGGCAAGATCTGAACTCGGAGCTCCCAGAATCTTTGCACACGGGCACTCCATATGTGTTGGGCAGCTAGAACCAACCTCCAGAGACTGGCCTCTACGATGCTTATCCAGGACGCAACCCAACATTTGGCATGAAAGAAGCAAAAACCGCAGGCACAAATAGTTGCATTTCAAAACCTGATTAACCTGCCAGCATTAACAAGCCACTTAATGACCCCTCTCTACCTGTGTCATTACAGAGGGAATTATTTGTGCTGTAATGAGGTGCAGCAGCAGAATTCTAGGCCAGGGTGAGGACCAGGAAAAAGCCCGGGCTAACCTGGGCCAGCCAGAAATGGAGCACAGAGTTACATGGGAATGATTCTGAGGTTTTTTTCTGCCAGGGCGGCCTTTTACCTTGGCAATTTTGGCTTCATCTTTCTTCTTGGCATTCTGCAGAGCCTCCAGGTGGTGCCGGGCACTGTCGTAATCCACCAGCTTCCGCCCCCGCTTAGCGATTCGCTCCTGGCCGGACACCAAAGGGTGGAAGGCGAGTTAGTGCAGGAGGAGAGGGCGCAGTGAGGTGTAATACCGATCCGTTCTGTACCTTAGCTTGGTTCCAGGGAGTTTCACCCTGTTGCTGTACACATCATCCGCTCCGATTGTACCCTGAACGCCTGGACACATCATGACCCGGTAGCTTGTGCCTGGCACAGTGATGGACCCCCTCGGCTAGCATGAGGGGCCTCCTTTGTCCCGGCGGGCTGCCAGATGGTCAGAACCCAGACGGGCTCCCGGGACAGGGTCCTTTTGCTCACTGCGCTTGCCTAGCGAGCGCTGGCGGGCGGTGCCGATCGAGAGCAGCATTGCGATGGGATGCAGAGGGCATGCACGGCTCTCACAATGCTGCGCACTCACGCCACGTGCCCCGGCTCCCCGTGCGTGTCACTCTTGTAACACGGGGAGGAAAAAACCCGACGCAGGTGAAACCCAGCGGGATCTGGCAACTGTGCGCGTGGGCAACAGTCAACACAGGGCCACGCAAAGAACCCCGATGGGCCGCAGGTTGCCCGGCACTGGCCTACACACGGTGCACTGGCCCCCCGCCTGGCTGCCGCGTCCTCCACAAGCTGTGCAGTGTCTGTTTACATCACCGCTCAGGGTCCAGCCCGGCCTGCATCCCCGCACTAGTTTGCTTACTGCAAAGCTTCCTACTTGACTCAGGGTTGCCAGGTGTCCGGTTTTCGCCCAGGCTGTTCCTTATTTGGTTCCCCCGTCTGGTAAAAACCCCAGAAAGTACCGGACATGTGAAATGCCTGGTGTTTCCCGTTTTCCTCACATGGAAGCCCAGCAGGGACAATTTTTCCCTGCCCCATATGGCAGGGGCAGGGGAGTGAGGAGCGTGGGGGCCATTTAAAGGCACAGCACCCTTTTTTTTTTTTCCTCAACAGAATATTTCCTGGTGGTTTTTTTTTGGGGGGGGAGGAGGGTGTTAGGTATTTTTGGTTAAACCATCTGGCAACCCTACTTGACTCTGTAATAGGGCCCGGGTGCGGCTTTCTGAAAACACAGCGCACGTGCGCACGGGACGGTACCTTGATTTCCCCGAACTGAGTTATGTAGTTCTCCATGGTTCTCACCGCCTGGTCGGCTAGTTTTTCCTCGTAGTCTTCCCAGAGGAGGTCGTTGCTCTGGAAAGAAACCCACGTGGGACAGTTAAGGGGCCTGCGCCTAACCCCGCACTTAGCTCCAGACGGTTCAGGCTAGGGTGGGAGATGAGAGACCCAGTCTCCTTGTTTGTCACAGGCTGAGTCTCACACCACAACCCTGTGCTGCCGTGTGACACAGGCGGTTGCTTGCCCGCCGGGGGTATTGTGAGGATAAACCCCATAAAGACGGCTCGGGTACTACAGCAGGGGTGGGCCGTGATTTTTGATGGGGGAGGCTGCTCCAAGATTTCGGTAAGTGGTCAAGGGCTGCACTTTTCTATGGTGGGTGGGGACTGGGAGGGAGATTGGGTGCCGAAGGGAGCTTGGGGTGCGGGACTGGGGTGCAGGAGAGGATGTGGGGTTTGGGAGGGAGTTTGGGTAAAGGAGGGGGTTGGGACCTGGGGTTGGGGTGCAGGGTTCAGGAGGGGGTCTGGGTGTAGGAGAGGATTCTGGCCTGGGGGAGAGGTGCAGGGGGCATGTGCACAGATGCAGGCTCTGGCCGAGAGCCCAGTGGGACCCTCAGACCGCCGCAGTCCCAGGCCGCTCAAAGCAGCTGACTGCTGGGGCCATGTGCCTTGGGTTGTGGGGGAGGGAGATTTGACACCCTAACCCCACCCCCAGCCTAATCATTGCAGCTTGCAAAGTCCTTTCTATGTATCCTAGGTATTCATATGGCCCCCATTAATGTTTGAGCATCTCAAGCTTTTTAATGTATCTTCCCTTCCCCCTGTCGCACAACTGCCTGGAAGGTAGAACAGAGATAATATCCCCATTCTACAGATTGGGAACTGAGGCACAAAGGAGGTGAAGTGACTTGCCCAAGGTCACACAGGAAGTTGGTGGCAGAGCAAAGACGTGAACCTGGGTCTCTTGAAATCCAGGCTAGTGCCCTACCCAGACAATCCTTCTTCTTACTCCACCCTTCAATGAAGGGGGAGTTTCTAGTTAATGCTTCTTGCCCATGGGAGATTTCATCCCGTCTCTTACCTCCGCAATGGCCTTCAGGTCCGCGTGTCCGTCCCATTCCATGCTGTAGATTTCGTGCAGAGTTTCTGCCACTTTCTTGGAGCTTTCGTGCATCACTGGAAGAGACAATCTGGCATGTGGCAAAGCTAACTCCACCCCAGAGTCATTAGCACCCCGTAAGCCAGCGTCCCGTCAGCAAGGTGGTACTAGTGGTGTGTCCCTACCCAGTAGTAATAAAAGAGCCCGGCATTAACAAAAGTCAGGGGGAGCCCAAGAGAATAAGACACAAGGTGACTGGGGTAAGGTAGCCAGCTTGGAGTTAAAAGAGGACAAGTTGCCTGACTTCTCCAATCTCGGACACAGCCACTTGGCAGTAGGTAAGGAGTTTCTAGGAGCATTGACAAGGGCGTAGCTGTCTCCTTCAAAAAGCAGTTTCTAAACACTGAGCTTTTCCAAGCCTCCTTGGGAATCAAGATGCACAAGGCCCCACCAAAGCGCACGGGACTTGTGTCTAAATCCCCTAGGCAGGCTTTGAACAGGCCAGCCACAAGTCTTCCAATGCTGGGAGGTAGGGCAAACACGGGTGTAAATACAGGTTGAACCACTCTAATCTGGCACACTCTGGTCTGACAACATCTGTCGCCTGGCATGATGTCAGGTTGCCGCATGTCCGCTTATCAAGGGTGCTGCCAAATTTCCCACAGTCCCATAAAGTTTGTTTACAGCCCTCGGTCCTGGCTCTCAGTGTTTTATTTAGCTCTAATTGTCCCCTTCATGTCTTCTCCGAGCCCAGCAAGCAGTGGAAGGCCTGGTAATGTTGCTAGGCAATATTGACCTCCTGTGAACCAGCAAATTCTCTGGTTCGGCACTGGTCAGGTCCTGAGGGCCCTAAGTTCTACACCTGGGTCAGACAAGACACTTAGCCTCTCTGTGCCTCAGTTTCCCTTTTGTAACATAGAGATGCCCCGGTGGAAGGCAGGATAAGGGACACCCTGAAGGTAAGGTTGTGGGGTGGAGTTCAACCTGTAGCAGAGTTGAGACTCAGGAGACCTAGGATTTACACCAGGTCAGAAAAGACACTTAGCCTCTTTGTGCCTCAGTTTCCCTTTTGTAAAATAGCGATGATAGCAGTGCCTTACCTCACAGGGGAGCTGGGATGATAAAGTCCATTGAGGACAGTGAAGCGTTCAGACACAGCAGCAATGGAACATACTTAGGTAGATCCCCATCATGTACATGTTATATGGAGGATCAGCAGGAGTCGCCCTAGACTATCTGCCAACAACTAGTGCCCTAGGCGAACCATGCAATAGGCGCCCCCACCTCCAAACCCCTCAATGATATTGCACCACCATTTGGCTGCCCATTTAGCTTGGCACTAGAGTGACCGCCTAGTTCACCTATATGGACGGGGCGCCCCTGAGGATCAGTAAAGTGAAGCAGATGTCATATAGGGAGCTAGCCGAAAAGCTGGGATGAGAACAGGACGGTGCTTGGCTCCTAGACCTGGTTTGGAGTGCTAAAATGGGTCAAACCCCTCTCTCTAATACAAAGGATGCATTCGGTATTGCCTGTTTTATCTCAAGTCTTGAGGTCTTTAATATTTTCCCTAAAGTCCCATCTGCTGGAGTCATGGGAAAATCTCAACTTTAATTTAAAAATAAATACCAAGTTCCTAGGGCTCGCAGTTGCACAGACAGGCTTGAAAATGGGATCTGAGGGTGACACTACAGTCAGAAGCCAAATAAAAAGAACCCCACATTTAAAAAAAAAAAATCTCCCCTTTTTAGGCCAGTATTCGGATTTTTCCAGGCTAAGAGTTGGTCACATCGTGTGTCAGTGACGGGGCAGGGAACCAAGCAGCAGCAGGTAAGTTTGAAGACCCAAGCGGCCTTTCCTACCTTTCACAGCACTGAGAAAGGCTCTGAGATCCTTGTAGAGTTTGTGGCCTTCAATCTGAAAAGCAAAGAACTGCCACCAAGATTTGCAACAGCAAGAGGCAAAATGTATTGTATCATCACAGCGGGGGAAGTGAATGGAGAGGACTGAAAGAAATTTCCTGAAGAATCAAGGGTTGAGATGGCTGGGAATTCAGTTTCTCTTACTAAAAATGCCGCTCTTGAGCATGTAAATTTCAGAACATTTCATTGAGAACCCTTCCCCCGGCTCCCGAAACAAAACGTTTAGATGATGTCATCATGGGCGGCTTTGTTATGTTTCCAATGAAAAGTTTTATAACCGTGGAAAATGGAATGAAATGTTTCAACATCCGCAGAATAAACCATTGCATGGCACTGGACCGGACTTGTTTCATGGGGAAATTTTGGAATTTTTTTGTTTTCTTTCCATTTCAGGACAGAAAAAAAGATTTCAGAATGACGCAAATTTCCACAAAATGGAAAATCCAGTTCTAACCAGACTCATAGAATGGTAGGACTGCAAGCAATTTTGAGAGGTCCTCTAGTCCAATCCTCAGGTTTGAGAGCTTGTCTCTACTACACTGTGGATTGATGCTGCAGTGATCAATCGACTGGCAGTTGACTTATCATGTCTGCTTAGATGCGGTAAATCAACCTCTGAGTGCTCTCCCGTTGACTTGGCTACTCCACCAGGACGAGACGAGTAGGCGGAGTCAATGGGCGAACATCAGTGGCCAACCTTACTGCATGGAAGGCACCGCAGTAAGTCGGTCTAAGTAAATAGATCTATTTGTGTAGCTGAAGCTGCGGGTCTTAAATCGACAGGAGAGCATAGCGTAGACCAGGCCTGAGTATTATCTATCCCTGACAGATGTTTGTTTAACCTGATCTTGTTTCCACAACCTCCCACCTCAGCAATTTATTCTAGAGCTTCACCACCCTGACAGGGAGGAAGTTTTTCCTAATGTCCAACCTCAACTTCCCTCGCTGCAATTTAAGCCCCCAGCTGCTTCCCCTATCTTCAGAGATTAAGGAGAACAATTTTTCTTCTGCCTTTTTGTAATAAAGGGGCATCAGATGGTGGTAGGAGAAACCATAAAGGAGGAATAAGGTAAACTTTGTGGTTGAGTTGGTGCAGGACAGGGCATGTTGTTGCCAGCCAGGAGTGTGGGGAAGCAGGTGTGGGTCCCGGTGGCATCGTTTCCTGTTCCTAACCGTTGATGAACAGGGAGCAGGTTCTAACCAATCAGAAGTCTGAATGCCTTTTAGCTGTAGACTCCCCTATCCATGTAGCCTACATGCTCCGATTTCTGGGCTGTTGGGGCTAGCATTTGTCCTGTTGGGGCTAGTTAAACCAGAGAGTGACTTTGAAAGAAAACCAGCCCCCCTCTGACCTTTCCCTGCCTCAGTTTCCCTCCACCAGTACCTCATCAGACCCCCTCTGCCCCTCGTGCCTGATCTACTACACTTTCACTTCATCTCAGGATATCCCACCTCTCCTTCCCCCAGTGCCCCATCCCTCATATCTCTGAGCACCTCCCCATGTTCCTGACTCCTCCCATGTTTTAGAAGACCCCGCCCCTCACTCACACTGTCCCATTGCCCCTATATATCCCAGGATCCCGCCTTCCCTCCCTGCCAGCAGACCGCACCTGTTGCTGCTGGAAATTGTAAGCGCTCTGTTCAAACTGCTCATCTTTGGTTTCTACTGTCTTGCCCAGTTTCTGCAAAACCTGGGGACAGAAAAAGAGGCACGGTTAAAAAAAATCTCCTTGGTAAAAATTCTCCATCGGCAATAAAGTGCCATGAAGTTCCCATTTTATTCGCTCGCGGTGAATATACGCAGTTCTTAGTATACCGGGGCCTGGATCTCCGCTGGAGAATCTAGGCAGGACTGCAATCCAGCCACAGTTACTAGTCGTTTGAAAGTTATTTCCTCGCTGTCTCCCATCCTACGTGCAGCACAAAGGGGCCCTGATCGCCAGGGAGGCATCACAGTGTTATTAATGGCATTCCTGTTAAAAATTTGAGATTTAGTCTCCTTTCAATTCGAACCCTGGAAATTACCTCCCTCTGGGGGAATTCCACTGAGGTTGCAGATGTAAAAGGTCAATGCACGTCCAGCTCTGAAGGACAAAAACGTCTGTCGGGCGGACACTTAAACCAGCTGCAAGCGCGAGCCGTGCAGGGAAGACGGCAGGCGGAGGAAAATCTCCGCTTCCTTCCCTTTGGCATCAGCTGTGCTCCGGAACAATTGCAACCGCGTGGTGCCCTGTGGCTGGGACACGGACGTAGAGGATGATGAAGGGCGTAGCATCCGTGGCTAGCAGAGTGGTGGAGACAGCAGGGGACCCCTCGCCCACTCTCCCACACTCACCCGGAAGCCACTCCGCCCCTTGGCGCTGCCTCGCCCCCATCTCCTGGCCCTGCTGCACTCAGCTTCTCCACGGCAGTGGGAAGCAAAGCACCTTGCCATTGGGTGCACCGGTTCCTGCCGTTTGTGTTTGCAAAGATGCGGGGAGGACCCCTGTTGCTGCTGCACTAGACTCCCATAATTCCTTGGGGCATGTTGCTGGGGTAAAAGGATGGGGTGGGAGCAGAGCAGGGGCAGGGCTTGGGTGAGGGGCAGAGCTTGCAACGGGGTGGGAAGTTGCCCCGAGCCCTACACCGTGGGCACGAAGGTGGCGGAGATTAACCCTGGCCCCCCACCTCCCTCAGGATGGTTCTAGGAACTAGAGCATCTCTGCTACCGAAAACATCCAATCCCAAATGAAACAATTGCCAGCGATGGAGTTACCCGCCTTGACCCTTGCTCACTTTTTTGTAATGATTAATTATCATTGCTGTTAAACCAGTCCGTCTTATTTCCGATCTGACTCTGCTTCGCCTCTAGCCACGGGACCGTGTTCTCCCTTTCTCTGCTCATCAAATATTTCTTCCCCGGTCACTACTTAGCGTCTCTCCAGGAAGAGGAAAAAGTTTCCCTCTATGCTGTGGAGGAACCACATCTAGGTAGCCTCTTCCAGCAGCCTCAGCACATATCCTTCAGCTGATGCCTGGCCCTGGATGTTTTGTGCAACGTGTAGAAATTCTATCCAGGTTATCAAACTCCACGGCATTTCTACCATAAACAAGTGCAACAAGCACAGAATTAACGCGACCATGTGAGCTGTGACGGAGTGGGGGCACCTTGCTGGTTGCTATGCTGGGGCTGTGGGTGACCCCCACTGGCTGCTGTCTGTAGCATGGCCCAGCAGGACAGGGGATGAGTCACTAGGCAAGGGGCTCTCAACCTGTCCGACCAGCTACCCCCCAGGGAGAGAAACAAAGGAAGGTGGAATGCTGCCCCTGGCTGGGGGGCAGGGCTGGAAGAGTTTTAGTTTCAGTCTGGGAAGCAGGGGAAAAGGAGCTAGGGAGGGAGCTGGGATTGTAGGGCCCAGCCACCCCCCATCTCAAAGGGGGCACTGAGGCCTCATAGCCCCAGTTCCTGTAACCAGATTCCATCTGTGCTGTGCTGTATCCTGGAGAAGCAATAAATTCCCTCTATTCTACTGGCTGGTGGAGTCGGTTCGTGCCACTACGGGGGTGCAGGAGGTGGGGGACCATGACGCGCCGCCACATGAGCATCTCAACATTTTTCACATATTTATCGTCCTCACCCCTACGAGTCGGTCTCCCGTCTTGTGATGGAAGACACAGAGAGATGACGGGAAATGCCAAATGTCTCCCAGGAAGGCTGTGGCAGCGCCGTAGAGCAAGAAGGGAACCCAAGAAGGGGCAGCAAACAACAATTGAGTCTCCGGGAGTTCCAAAGGCTTTTTTTTCCAAACCACTTCCTCTCTCTTCTAGAGACCAAATGAAAGTCCATAGAATCTGAGAACTGGAAGGGACCCCGAGAGGGCGTCAAGTCCAGTCCCCCACCCTCGCGGCAGGACCAAGCACCGTCTAGATCATCCCTGACACGTGTCTGTTCACCTTGTTCTTAAATATCTCCAGGGATGGAGATTCCACAACTGCCCCCAGGCAATTTATTCCAGCGTTTGACCCTGACAATCGGGAAGTTTTTCTTAATGTCCAACCTCAACCTCCCTTGCTGCAATTTAGCCCATTGCTACTTGACGGTTTTTTCATAGTTAAGCACTGCACTGCACCGCTTTCTGGTGGGCTCAAACGTTTCTTGCCTGCAGCTGTGGTCTCACAAGTACAAACACCTCCCTGCATTGTCACACATCTGCACCGTGGAGGTGGAGCGCCAGCATGTAGCTGAAAACTAGCAGCTCCGTCCGACAGCTGCCCAAACATGCACACAGCCGTGAAGCCAATTCCAAAGCGATTTACAGGCCGGGGAAGCAGAAGACGGCGCTTCCCCCAGAAGAACATTGCAGACTTCCACAGGCCGACGGGCACGTGCAGGCAAATGGAGTCACATGGACAGTCCTGGAGACTGGAACCTACTAATTATCCCAAAGATCAAGTAGAGCAGGGCCAAGCTTCCCCACCCGGCCTCTGGCCATGTCACCGCTGCAACACGTGTCAATAGACCCACGCTAGCTTTGATCTTGCGACTGTAGGTACTAGGAGGAGGGAAGCTGCTGTAGCGTGGGTTAGGGCTAGTTGCCAGAGTATGTATCCAGAATCCTGTGTGGGACCCTGTCATGGCTTCATTACTATTGGTACCCCACTTAGCTAGGGCAAAGCTAGCTCGGATATGTTTACATCTGCTGCAGTGATGGGAATAGCCAAACCGGGTGAGGCCAAAGATCCATCTTGCCCAGTGTCCTGTCTTCCAGGTGCTTCAGCACCGAGAATCATCAGGTGATCCATCCCCTGTCAACCATTGCCAGCTTCTGGCAAACAGAGGACACCCTTCCTGCCCATCCTGACTCGTAGCCATCGCTGGAATTATCCTCCATGAATTCATCTAGTTCTTTTTTGGAACTCTGGTATAGTCTTGGACTTCACCACCTCCTCTGGCGAGGAGTTCCACAGGTTGCCCGTGCATTGTATGAAGAAATACTTCCTTTGGCTTAAAGGTCGCATGCAGTCTTTGCTCCCCACTGACGCCAACAGCTAGGAAACCCCTATTATGTGACCCGTCGGCCCTAGTCAGTGAAACTCAGATACTATGGCAAGATGGAGGCCAGTTAAGGCTGCCCCCATGAGGGAACTGGCAGGAGGCGATGCAAGGCATTAGCTAATCTGTCATTTCTAGGGCTGTAGAGGCCATACTAGGACAGAATCCCAGATCACTGAGCATTGTAGAAACTTATTACAAGACAAAGGAAACCAGCTGGCAACTACCCCTAACTGATATCCGCACCGTGCTACCACCAGCTACCAAACGTCACTCAGCCAGAGCGGGGAATTCCTCCTCTGCGACATGGAGTCAGGAAATTATTTCTGTGCTAGGGATGTGAATGGTTAACCATGGCTCCAGCCTGGTCCGAGCAGTACCCCCCGTTAAAAAAAACATTTAATCATTTAGCTGATTCAACGGGATTTGATATCCTGACTCGGTGCTTTGCTCAGAGATTCGGGGCGGCTCTGTCCTGAGCTGGGTTCATCCTCAGCCAGCGCGACACAGGCAAAAAAAACAACCACCCCTGGCTGTGCGTTTGGAGATGTGGCACTTAAACAGGAAGAAATACCAAGGCTGGAGGAACCTGCCAAGACTAGTTCTTGTTCTACCCACTTCCTGAACCCAGCCCCCCATCTCTCCCTGATACAGTTCAAGAGTTGAGGCGGTTGACGCATTTTAGGAGTGAATGCCCCTCTCCAGCCTCTCGCCCCGCACTGGGTCCTTCCCACGGACCTGCCTTCGGCCACTCCGTACTCGCAGGCAGATGCCACACGTCAGCAGGCATTTTGGGAAGGGCTGGTCGCAGGCGTTTGGGGAAGGTTTGGAGGGTAACACCGTAAATCAACCCCTCCGAAACCTCAAGGCGTCAGTGTTGGCAGCGCTCGGTGGAAGTCAAGCCAGGCCCATAGACACAGGGTTAAATCTCCAGTTGCTGCCAAGGTCACCTCCCTTAGTCCCTGGAAGCCACTGTCTCCGCATCCTATTTCATAAGGCCATTGAATGACACATGCCAGCAGGACTGCGAAGGTGCTGGGAATTAGGGAGGACACAGGGCGAAGGCTCCAAACCGGCCTCCACCCCCTTGCCACGTTGCAGCTTGTGCGTCTCAGCGCCTGGAGACGCGAGGCCGTGGAAAGTGGAAGGCTGCGCTCGGCGCATTCCTCGCCACGGCACGGAAACGAACACAAAAAAAAAAAGTGGCCACCGAGTGCATGGCGTTTACCTTCTCCTGCGCACGGCTGAACCGCTTCTGGACCTGCTTTGCAAACTGCCCGGCTCCTCCCGCCTTGCCCTCGGCCATGACTGCAGCTCCCGGCGCTCTCTGTGCTCAGTATGCGCTTGTGGTTTGAAAGGTTTCGGGGGGAGGAAGTAAAGAGGCAGGCAGCTGTCACCCAGCTCGGCATCCGCCTCACCATCATATCAGGGAGTGTTTCATTTCCCCCGGCCCCCGGCTCAATGCGGAGCAGCCCCTGTTTACTCCGTCCAAGGAAAACGCTGTTTGGGGGGCTGGATTTGGGGGGGCTTTCAGTGAAAGACCACGACACGGTGCACCCGAGCGACGGGATCAAAGAAAGACCTTAAAGAACAGAAGAACGGCCAGACGGGTCAGACCAAAGGTCCCTCTGGCCCAGTGTCCTGTCTGCCCACAGCGGCCAGTGCCAGGTGCCCCAGAGGGAGCAAACAGAACAGGGATCACCAAGGGATCCCTCCCTTGTCACCCATTCCCAGCCCCTGATAAACTGAGGCTAGGGACACTATTCCTGCCCATCCTGGCTAATCAGTATTGCTGGATCTAACCTCCACGAATCTATCTGGCTCTTGTCAAAAGGCTCACCGGCATCTCCCATTTCCATATTTTCTTGAGGTTCTATTGTTCCCATCTCTGTATTTTTTGAAGAGTCTAGAGAACATGAGCTGCGAGGGAAGACGGAAAGAATTGGGTTTGTTTAGTTTGGAGAAGAGAAGACTGAGAGGGGACATGAGAGCAGTTTCAAGTCCCTAAAAGGGTGTTACAAGGAGGAGGGAGGAAAAATTGTTCTCCTTGGTCTCTGAGGACAGGCCAAGAAGCAATGGGCTTAAACTGCAGCAAGGGAGGTTGAGGTCGGACATTAGGAAAAACTTCCTAGCTGTCAGTGTGGCTAAACACTGGACTAAATTGCCTAGGGAGGTTGTGGAATCTCCATCCCTGGAGATATTTAAGAGCAGGTTGGACAGACACCTGTCAGGGATGATCCAGGTGATACTTGGCCCTGCCGCGACGGAGGACCTGATGACCTCAAGGCCCCTTGCAGTTTTAGTATTCGATGAAGTCTGAATCTCGTATATTTCTCTCATCACCGTTTTCAGGCCGTGGTTTTTAACCTCGAACAGGCCCCATCTCTGTTGGTGCAAATTGGCATCGCTCCTTTGGGGCTGGGTTGATTCCCACCAGCTGAGAATCCGGCCTCGTATCGGTACGACTGTCCTGACCTTTGGGAAAATAGCTTTTTGGAACATCCCTTCCTGAGCGGCCTGGTTGTAGTGCCCGGGAGCTACACGCATGGACCGGACCTCCCCGTGCTGATCCGGGTCTGTGCCTGCCCCCAAGCTGCCCCCAGTGCCATATAGGGAGGGAAGGGGAGGGACCGAACCTCCCTCCACCTCTGGGATTCGTATGGGGATGCTGCTTATGTCAGGAAGTGAGGGGAAATGCCCGTTTGCAGCCCTCCTCCCTCTGGCTGGGAAGGGCGCGGGGGCAGAGGAGCTCGGTACTTTCCTCTCACTCCCTGAGAGTGACAAGGGCTTCAGCTCCCCCTGCCCTTCCTGCACCCCCCAACACACACCCCCTCCCCTAACCACCTACCCTGAACCCCTCACACCCCCAACCCCGGCCCTGACTCCTGCACCCCTCTGCGCACACCGACCCTTGGCCCTGAGCTCCTCCCTCCCACACACACTGCCAGCCCCCTGCCTGGAGCCCCCCCCCCAACCTTCTGAGCCCGCCCTGCACGCCACCCCACACTTAAATTTCTTACAGGTACTGTTGTATCACAACCCCCCCGCCCTGAGGGCCCCCCCAGGGAGGGCTGTGATGTGACAGTAACTGTAAGAAATTGTAAGTTATTTTTTACCCCTGCTAATGGTTATGGGGGGGGGGAGGGAAGGGAGAGGAGAAGAAAGTGCCATCTGCCACCATCAACTCTCCTCTTTCCCCCATTTTGTGAATGGTCAAAACTCTTGGTGTCAAATTCAGGGCCCCTAACAAGCTGTCCACGGAGGGTGGGGGGGTCCTTCGATACTTGGGTTAATGGCGCCGTGGGAGAGGCTAAGACGGATGCATTGGTGGATTTCCCTGGTGCAGGAAAGCCCTGGTAAATCAGGACACCAAAGGCCTTCTCGCTGCTGGATGCAATTAGTGCTCCAAACGGGACAGCTCACGACTGCCCGGGCCGTCCAAAGGACGCAGGACACGTTGCCGTAGTGTTGGCATCCTGGGAGGGGAGCGAGTTCCACCGTGCATGGCCCAGGGACCCTGGTGCCTGGAGAAGAAAGGAGCTTTGCGTATGTGGCATCTTCGCAACTGAACGGAGAAGAGAGTCGTTTTCACAGGGGTTTATTGGCATTGGAGTTGCGGGAGTAACCCCGCCGACCAAACGGGATAGCTGCGATGGCTCCCAGCCTGCTGCCCTCCGCGTCACCATGGCAACGACAAGCGGCCTGCCCTGGCCCGGTCCAGAACCAGCCTCAGGGCTCTCCGCTTCCCGTCGCCACGGTGACGCGGAGGGCAGCGAGCTGGGAGAGGGGCAGCCAGGATGGAGCGGAGCAGGCCGCTGGGTTGTTCTGGCTCCCATGGCTGTGGTGAGGCTGATCCCTGGTGCCCGGCTCCCAGTCATTCCCTGGCTAGTGTTGCTCAGGGCCTGGGGCAATGGATGGAGTGAGGGCAGGGTGGGGGGCGGAGCAGAGTAAGAGCAGGGGGCGGAGCAAAGTAAGAGCAAGGGGCGGAGCAGAATAAGGGCAGAGGGCGGAGCAAAGTAAGAGCAAGGGGCGGAGCAGAATAAGGGCAGAGGGCGGAGCAAAGTAAGAGCAAGGGGCGGAGCAGAATAAGGGCAGGGGGCGGAGCAAAGTAAGAGCAGGGGGCAGAGCCTGTAGTGGGAGAGGGGGGTTGCCTTGGTCCCGGTCCCCCACTAGGGATGGCGCTGATGGGTGGCAGAGAAGATGAAGACGGGGAGCATGGGCGCATATTGCGATTAGCGAAAGGGGTTCTTCTCTGAGGTGGATCCCAGCTGTTAAGCCTCTTCAGTTGGAGTTGATTATCTGAAAGGAGAAAAAAACAACCCACCACATCAGGCTGCTTCCCACGCGTGGCCCCCGTCGGAGGCAGGAGCGACGCGGAGGCTGTGACGTCTCTAAGGTGGGAAGGCTGCAGGTGGCCAACTCGAAAATGTCAGCTCCCAGCCAAAGGTCCCAGCATCCTGACGTGCAGCTCTGGGGTTTGGCACAGACTGTGAGGAACAGCTGCTAGGAGCCTCACGCCCTCTGCAATGAGCCCCCTCTCCTGTGAACTTTCAGGCTACAAGGACGCTGGGGTCCCGTGGGCCAACCGCCTGTCTCACACGGGCCTTAGAATCTCACCTTTAGCCGGTGCCGAGCCCGACTTGTATTGGGCTTCCTGATTATTCTCTTATGCAGGCTAAAGATCCCATCTGGGAACCAACACTCTGGTGGAAACACCTTATATTGTACCCCTCACATTTTTCTGGCTTTGTATCTGAATGAGCATCGCTCAGATCTGCGTTATGCCAAACGGAGCAGCGGAAGATTCTGTGTGGACGGTAGGAAGCTTAACGCCGTTACCGTAACTGATGCATTCCTCATGCCCAGAACTGAGGACATGCTGGGCGTGCTAAGCTGAGCCAGATATCTCAGTGCTTTTGATTTACTGAGGGGTTACCGGCAGATCCCTCTGGAAAGGGAGGCACAGCAGAATCCACCCTCATCGCTGGCCCAGGGCTCTCTGAATTCACGGTGTTACCTTTTGGTTTGGTAAATGCAGGGGCGACCATCCAGAGACTGATCAACTGGTTTGTAAGGACTTATATAGATGGCCTAGCTCAGGAGTGGGCAAATACTGGCCCAAGGGCCAGATCCAGTCTGCCAGGGTCAGCCCCTGGCGGGCCCGCCCCCCATGGCCGTATTTACCTGCGCCTCCACAAGCATGGGGGAATCAGAGCTCCCATTGGCTGCATATCGCCATTCCCAGCCAATGGGAGCTGCAATCGCCCGTACCTGTGGAGGGGCAGGTAAATATAGCGGCAGCGGTCCACCTGGTGAGCCACCCTCATTTCCTCATTAAGGAAATCATGTGCAAACACTTGGAAGGTAATAAAGTGATAGGGAATAGCCAGCATGGGTTTGTGAAGAACAAGTCATGCCAAACTAATCTGATAGCTTTCTTTGATAGGATAACGAGCCTTGTGGATAAGGGAGAAGCGGTGGATGTCATATACCTAGACTTTAGTAAGGCATTTGATACGGTCTCGCATGATATTCTTATTGATAAACTAGGCAAATATAACTTAGATAGGGCCACGATAAGGTGGGTGCATAATTGGCTGGTTAACCGTAGTCAGAGAGTTGTTGTTAACGGTGCTAAATCCTGCTGGAAAGGGATAACAAGTGGAGTTCCGCAAGGGTCTGTTTTGGGACCCGTACTGTTCAATATCTTCATCAATGATGTAGATATTGGGATAGAGAGTACGCTTATTAAGTTTGCAGATGACACCAAACTGGGTGGGGTTGCAACTTCTTTGGAGGATAGGGACATAATTCAAAATGACCTTAGCAAGTTAGAGAAATGGTCAGAGGTAAACAGGATGAGGTTTAATAAAGAGAAATGCAAAGTGCTCCACTTAGGAAGGAACAATCAGTTCCATACATACAAGATGGGAAGCGACTGTCTAGGAAGGAGCATGGCGGAAAGGGATCTAGGGGTCATAGTGGACCACAAGTTGAATATGAGTCAACAGTGTGATGCTGTTGCAAAAAAAGCAAATATGATTCTAGGTTGTATTAACAGGTGTGTTGTAAGCAAAACTCGTGAAGTCATTCTGCTGCTCTACTCTGCACTAGTTAGGCCTCAGCTGGAGTACTGTGTCCAGTTCTGGGCGCCACATTTCAAGAAAGATGTGGAGAAATTGGAAAGGGTACAGAGAAGAGCGACAAGAATGATTAAAGGTCTAGAGAACATGACCTATGAAGCCAGGCTTCATGAACTGGGCTTGTTTAGTTTGGAAAAAAGAAGATTAAGGGGGGACATGATAGCGGTTTTCAAATATCTAAAAGGGTGTCACAAGGAGGAAGGAGAAAATTTGTCCCTCTTGGTTTCTGAGGACAGGACAAGGAGTAATGGGCTTAAAGTGCAGCAGGGGAGGTTTAGATTGGACATTAGGAAAAAATTCCTAACTGTCAGGGTGGTCAAATATTGGAATAAATTGCCAAGGGAGGTGGTGGAATCTCCCTCTCTGGAGATATTTAAGAACAGGTTAGATAGACATCTGTCAGGGATGGTGTAGACGGAGCTTGGTCCTGCCTTGAGGGCGGGGGGCTGGACTCGATGACCTCTCGAGGTCCCTTCCAGTCCTGGTATTCTATGATTCTATGATTTTATTGCCCACCCCTGAGCTAGCTGGGATGACCGCTAGGAGCTGCTGCAGGGCGCTGTCAAAACTCAAAGAGGCTGGGCAGCAAAGATCCCTTATCTAGGGCATTGGGTGGGGTGGTCCAATCCTTCATAGGCTTGGCAAAGTATTACAGGCGTGTGTGTGTGTGTGTGTGTGTGTGTGTGTGTGTGTGTGTTCGGCCGCGCGGCAGCCCCAATCACAGAGTTGTGTAAGAAGCACTAACTTACTCCACTGCTTTGGTCAGAGGCCTACCAGAAGGTCTTTGATAAGATAAAAACCACTTGAGTCATCAACCCCTGTGGTAGCCAGCCATGACTTTGATCAGACTTTTGCTCTGTGCACGGCCGAGGGGCGATTCTCATACACCCTCAGGAGGACAAGAAACACAGTGTTGCCCTCCTAAGCAAAATGAGGTCCCCTCCTGACCAGATTTACTCTGTCATAGAAAAAGAGTGTTATGCCCTCGTGTGGGCTGTCAAGCATCTGAAGACCCTACTTCATCTACAGGTGTTTTAGAATTCTGACAAACTATTCTCCATTAATATGGCTGAATAGGACCAGAAACTCCAAATTCCTAGCCCGCTCCTGCAAGAATTCTACTTGGAGATTATACATGTTACAAGAGAGGGAAACATGGTAGCAGAGGACTTGTTCAGAAAAGAGGAGATTGGCCACAGATTGCCTCCAGATTGGACAGCATCCAACCTTCTAGCAGTAAATGCAGGAGAGAGGTGCAGGATCACAGCCCCCCTGTTTTTGTCGACATATATTTTTGAATATGAAATTGCATAACTCAAATATCCTTTATGCAAAATTTGGCATGGAACCTGTCATTGAAAAGCTTGCAGTTCGCTGAATGTGTCTATTCTGTGTGTGTGCATGGATCATTTTTGGATGTGAAGTTTGAAATATGAAGCATACACCCATTTATCTCTCTAGTTGTGCTCATGAAAACTATTAGCAAGACGCAAGGAACTTAATAGCCCAGTGCTCAAGGCAATGATCTGTGAACAGTCCATTTCCCCCCTATAAACCAGGACTATGGTTGGTCCTACCAAGACATGTGACTCTGCCTTGCGGTGCTAGAATCTATCTTGAGTTGTGTGCTTTTCCATGGTGGTATGGAGAATTGAACAAGACATCCTGCCCTGGGAAAATTCTATATAAGGAACGGGAAGCAAACAAGGATGGTCTTCAGCTAGCTTCACAGACTGTTCCCCACCCTAAGAAAATACACAAAAAGACCCAGAAACAGAAGAACACCAAAGACGGGGTGGAGATAAACTGCCTAAAGAGGTTGTAGAATCTCTGTCACTGGAGATATTTAAGAACAGGTTAGATAGAAATCTCTCAGGGATGATCTAGAAGATGGTGCTTGGTCCTGCCGGGAGGGCAGGGGGACTGGACTTGATGACCTCTTGAGGTCCCTTCCAGTTCTATGATTCTATTATTCTATGCTGGACCCAGGTCAGAGTGAACAGCTCCAACCTGAAAAGAAGAACTAGGGTGAGAAAAATTCGATCTGTAACAATTTCTCTTCATGGATTAGGCTTAGCTGATGGGTTTCATTCTATTTTAGCTTAGTAACTGACTTTGAGCTGTCTGTCATCACTTGTGACCACTGAAATCCTCCTTTGCATCCTTAATACAATAACTTTATCATCAAATCCAGTGTAAATAATTGTTAATTGGCTGTGTGTGTGTGTGTGTGTGTGTGTGTGTGTGTGTGCATGCGTGTGCACAGAATAACAGCTGTGCATCTGTCTTTCATTGAGAAAGGAGGCAAACACCATACAAGCTTGCTTTGTATAGCACTTTTAGGCAGAGATGGATTTAACCTGGTTCTGGTCCCATTGGGGGCACTGTGTCAGGTCCCTGTGATCAACCCTGTTCTCAGTGTCTGTGTAGCTCTGCTGGGGGGCTGTTACCCCAACTCTGTGCCTTTGATGGGGGAAACCAGAGCTTCTGCCTCAGCAGGACAGCCTGGGTTGAAGGAAGCGCCCCAGAGAGGCAGGGTCAGCGGTAGGATCAGCCCATCAAGTGACAGTCTCAAGGAGACCTCTGTCACGCCTACTCATAAATAATTCCACAAAGGAAGTGGAAGGCACTCAGAGATCCCCTGAAGCAATGCCCTGCAGAGAAGCAGCTCTTGGCAGATTCAGCCTCGGAGGACAGATTGGTGTGGAAAACACACATGGCTCGTGCCATAGATCCATGCGCGGTGAGCGTTTCTAGCCACGCTCTTCTGCATTTAAGAGCCACACGTCCTGCCGTTGGCTCGGAACAGCTGATCTCATCATAAGAAAAGCATTGCAAGCAAGAATTGTCCAGTGGGGCGTTTCCTCATAGCAGTTCCCCTTCCAAACAAAGCCAGCTTACATTACTTATCCAGGAAATGTAGGCAGATGTCCGGGTGAACACCGTGGGCTTCTGGTAGACGTTACAGCCGAAGATGGAGACAAAACTGGTAACTCCATGGACGTACCACCTGCCATTCACTTGGCAGTACAATGGGCCCCCCGAATCACCCTGCAGAGCAAATCCAAAAGGGCAACACAATGTGACACATATTGCAACAAACAGCAGTGCCCTTCCTCACACTTTCCAACAGACAACCTCCAAGCGCCTCCAAGGCTCCATGTCTTCCTCCCTTCCCCAGGGAAGTCAACAAACTATGAGCGAAAAGAAAGAAAGACAAGAAGAGAGAAAGAAAGAAAGAAAAGAGAAAAGAGAAAAGAGAAAAGAGAAGGAAGGAAGAAAGAAAGAGAAAGAAAGAAAGACAAGAAAAGATAAAAGAGAAGAACAAAAGAAAGAAAGAACAAAGACGAGAAAAGAGAAGAAAGAAAGAAAAGAGAAAAGAGAAAGAAAGAAAGGGGTGTACGGGGATAGACAGACAGACAGGTCCTCCAAGGAGATACTCCACAGTTACCTGGCACCCAGAGGTGATGCCGTCCCCACCAGCGCACACCATGGTTTTCTTGACTGTATCGCCCCAGTATGGTGGAGTGGAGCAGATTTCATAAGACACGACGGAGACCAAAGCTTGCTGCAGGATTGCAGGCAGCTCTCCGTTGGCTGCGCAAAACACAGTGGAGACCTGGGGTTAGTTGACAAGGAAGGTGTCTCCTGTGAAGTTCTGGGTGGCAGGATCAGACACAACAAACTCCAGGACCTAGGATCCCTTTTCATTTTCTTATTCATTAGCCAGCGTCTCATCTGCTAAACGAGCTTTGCTGCACTAATCCCGCCCCTATGATGGAGTCATGGCTATAAAACTTGGCTGGGAATTTGCTTTCAATAATCTCTGAAGCTGGCGATTGGAGTCAGTCTGGATTGTTATGGAGAAGTCTCAGGATCCCCAAACAACAGGCCATTTCCCGGGCCTGATTCTGGGCTCCTTTCTAGCAGTGTAAATGGCATGCCACTTCAGTGGCATTACCCCAGTGTTAAGCAAGATGAGAATGAGGCCTAGACCAGGCTGAAATTTGCTCTAGTCTGGTGCAGTTTCTGGAAAATCAGGAGGTTCTAGAGGCTGCAGTGAGGCTGGGCTCCACAATGAAAGGGGAGTGCAGGAGAACCCCATGTTAGAGCTGTAAAATCCCGTTTAATTTAACCCGTTAACTGATTAAAGGGAGGGGAGAGACAGACAGAGACTGCTCTCAGTGGTAACTCTGCAGGATAGCCCTCTCCTGTGCTCGCTGCCCCCAGTGGTGAGCATGAAGGTCATGTCCCTCCTCTCTCTCCCCCTCCCTGTCCATGTGATGGAAAACAATCAAATTCCAGGCACATCCCATTGTCCTGGCACAACCAAACCTGATTTAAGATAGAAGAGGAAGCTGGGTACCAAATTTGCTGGTCCTAGCTCTTACCACTTAGGAGAAGTTCTTGCAGAAGCAGACTCACAGACAGACACAAACCTCTAAAACATACGTATATAGATGACAGCACTTACTGCTGGTCAAGCCCCAGCCGGTGATGTAGCAGGGATAGTTGTTTGGCAGAACCTGGCCTGCTCTGGGCAGAGCGCCCGGCTGCACGTAGTCGTTCAGAGTCGCGCTCTGGGAGAGGCGGAGCAGAGCGATGTCGTAGCTGCGGAGAAACAAAGGAAGTTGCACCGAACGGCATTTGAGAAATGAGAGAAAATTGGTGGCTTTGAAGTGATTCCCCTTCTAGCCGACGGGCAGGCTCTTCCACTGACATCAAGGCTGGCGGGAACCCAGCCCAAATCAAATGGAAGAAAATGGGAGCAGGCGCCTAACTCTTAGCTCTTTTGAACAACTGAGTCCTAATGTCCCATCCATAGGTCTGTGTTGGTCAATTTCACAGTCATGAGGCTTTAAAAATATGACACGTGATGATTTCAGCTATTGAAATCTGAAATGACATGGAGTTGTACTGGCAAAGGTCCAGATGCAAAAAGGAGTTGCGTGGCAGCCCGAAAGTTATTGTGAGGGGTGGGGTTTGTGGCACCATTATCCTTATTTCTCGGAGTGCTGGGCAGCTGGGGAGCAGCGGCTGCTGGCCGGGAGCCCAGCTCTGAAGGCAGAGCTGCCGCCAGCACCACTGAAGAAGAAAGGATGGCTGGGTATGGGGTTGCCCCCCTCACTTCTCCACTGCTGCCTGCAGAGCTGGGCCCTCGGGTCAGCAGCTGCCAGGCTCCGGGCGCCCCGCTCTGAAGGCAGCAGTGCAGAAGACCAAGGTGGCATGGTATGGTATTTCCAGCCTGCCTTCTGAGCTAGGGGCCTGGCCCTCCCCCGCAAGGCCTTTTCGGGTCAGGAGCCCTCGTTTGAGACATGCTGGCCTCCCCCATGACATCTAGGGTAAGGTAGGGTAAGAGCACAGAACAGACCAGATTTCACGGTCTGTGACGCATTTTTCATGGCTGTGAATTTCTCAGGCTCAGAGGTTATGGGGGGTCCAGTGGGGCTGAGGGCTGGCCTGGGGGACCTTGTGCTGCCCACCCCTGCCCTCACTGGTGGTGGGAAGCAGAGCCATCTGGTCGCTCCCCCGTTGCTTGGGGAAGGGGGGAGAGGAAGTAGCAACAGGAAATGGAGCGACGTCACCCTCTGTGAGTACGGGGTAGGGCGCAATCCCTGCTAGTCCTTGGGGCCCCATCACTCAGGGTGTGTGTGTGTGGAGCAGGGACACATGGGGGGTTGTCCAAGGCTCTGCACCCCCTAGGGAAGGCCCTGCGTAAGGTCCTACCCATGAAGAACACACGGAAAGGGCTGACTTCTGAGTCCCTTCCTCACACCCGTGGAAGGACAGTGCAGGGGACTGAATAAAGACCCGGCACCGGGCCTCGTCTTATTAAGCAGATGCTTGAAAAGGTAGCAAAGTACCTGCACTCGTTGCCAGCCTAATGTAGGAGCATTGCAGAGCCTTTGGGAGTCTACCTCCCCATCAGCCAGTCGGCCAGAGGCGGCTTACTATTACCCGAGACGGTGTGCATTGGAAAACACCCAGGCCCAAACCAGCCAGGGTGCCCGTTGGAGCTGTATGAAGACACCGGCCCAACTGGAGTCCGCTTTCACCATTTCCAAACATGGTTCTGCCCAGGCCTCTCTCCCTCCCCCGGCTCTTAACCCTCCTCTTCTGGTCTGAGCTGTGCTCTCGGGCCAGCCAAGGAGCCTGGGAGTGGGACCTGCTCCAAAGATGGTTTCTGATGCCACTGAAGATTTTTGGACACAGTTGATATCGGGTGCCCCCTTGGGTGGTTCTTGGGTCATTGAGGTTCTCAGATGCAGGGAGCTCCAGGGGCAGCATGTTCTTATTTCTTCCCCTGGGTCACCGTAGATGGGAAATCAAGCCCAATTGGTGGCCGATGGGATACGGGAAGCGTCTTACCCAGTGGCTGCATTGTTCTTGTCCCAATATGGGTGGATGAACTTTTTCCCCACCCTCAGATACTGCTCGGTGCCGTCGTTTTCATTGAGGTTGTGTTCGCCGACCACCACCCGGAAAGTCAGGGCTCTAGGGAGACGAGGAACAAGCTGTGACGCGTGGGAAGATGCCTACGTGGTGTCAGCCCCCCCTTCACCCGCAAGTCCTGATGGCATCGTGGTGCCATTGGAATGTGAACTCGTCTTCCTTCCTCTAATTTGGAAGGGAAGGGTTCTGAACATAATGTTAGTTATTAACTCATCTATAACTCTTTTGAGCAGGAGATCTTCACTGTCATTATATATTTATCCTTGCAACATCTCTGAGAGGCAGGAAAGTATCACTGATCCCATTTTACAGATGGGGAACTGAGACAGAGAGAGGCTAAGTGACTTGCTTGAGGTCTCACAAGAAGTCAGTGGCAGAGTAGGGAACCAAACCTTGGTCTCCCAAGTCCTAGACTAGTGTCCCAATCACTTGTCCATCCTTCCTTGAGTAGGAATCACACAGATATCACCCTAGTGGATCCAGGAATTCACAGAAGCCTGAGAACAGGCTTCCAGACAGGGTTTGAATTATTAAATAGATACACGATAAAAAGTAATAAAGTCTTATCTGTGAGGCTAGAACTAGCGGCTCTAGAAGAAAGTTCAAGACCAGTGTTTCTTAAACTGTGTTGTGTGGCACACTGGTGTGCCGTGAGGCAGTCGGAGGTGTGCCGCAGAGAATAATGGAGTTCAAAATGGCCCACCTTAAAGGGGAAGGCAACCTTTTTTTTTTTTGGCTCAATAACTTTCCCCATAACCCTTTTACCCCCCCGACTTTTTTTTCTCCAAAAAAAAAAAAAAAAAATCCTTGGTGTGCCTCGTAAAAATTATTATTATTTGGTGTTCCTCAGTCTCAAAAAGTTTAAGAAACACTGTTCAAGACACTCTGAGATGGGCAATTAGTGAAATAATTGGATCCTAAGCTTTCGTGTGCAACAACCCACTTCCTTAGATGCGGAAGAGAAAAAGAAAGACAGAAAAAATAAAGGCTACAGAGATGGGAGTGTGACATTAGTACTAAGTAAATCAGAATGGATGTGACTCCTCTCCAGCAGCAGGGACAAGGTGAGAGTCCCTGATGGGAAATTACCCATTGTAATGCGAGAACTATTTCATGTGTTTGTTTAGATCGGGGTGTGAGAAAAATCAGTCAGGGGCTGCACTCAAATGAAAACAAAACCCAAACCCTCACTGATGTGGCACCCGCCTGAGAAGGGGAAAACACTCCCCACATTCGCCTTGCGCAACAGAAGGGCCCAGGCTAGTAGATCAAGGCTGTGTGTGTATAAGAGGGCCAGACCCACGTAAACTGGGGGGGTGCATCTGGCCCTCAGGCCTGAGGTTCCCCATCCTTGGTGTAGACCTTGATTCAGGGTTGCAAGTTGCCATTGTCAGACAGAAAAACATCAAAACCCGACTGCAGAGAGAAACTGACGAGCTGGAATTCATTTGCGAAAAGCAGCTGTGTGGGGGTCACAAGGTTATTGTAGGGGGTTGTGGGACTGCTACCCCGCCTGGTCCACATTATAACCACAACCACATTGCAACCACAACATTACAACCATTACTGCCTCCAGCTGCCCAGCTGTGAAGGCAGCGCAGAAGTAAGGGTGGCAAGACTGTGAGCTCCCGCCCCAAATAATCTTGGGATCCCCCTGCAATGCCCTTATGGGTCAGGCCCACCAATTTGAGAAACCAGTAGGGTAAAGCACTGGAAAGGCCAGATTTTATGGGAAGACCTTGGATTTCCCAGACTGTGATGCATTTTGCATGGCTGTAAAATTGGTAGGGCCCTGCCCATGAAGATGCACGAGAGGCAGTCGAGAATGCTGCCGGCGTAGAACCGAAATCCCAGGCTAAGGGACGGGGGAACCCAACTCATCCTCTGCTAAAAGTGCCCAAGATCAGCTCCGCTTTACCCCTGCGTCTATCTATGTCTGACCACGGCCCTCCCCAGAGTACAGTCTCCTGTGTGCGCTGCTACGTCCGCCACTGTGGTCTCCATTACCTGCTCACACAGTGAGCTGCAGTGACCACCCAGTTCGGCCTCAGCAACGTCCCGCCACAGGTGTGATACCACTGTCCGCCGGAATAATACTGCAGGGAAATCTGGATTCGGGGTGACAGAAGGGAGAGAAAGATCGAGAATAAACACAGTAAATGTCAGAACGCCACTCTATACCTGCGTGGGACGCCCACACCTCGAATATCATGTTCCGTTCTGGTTGCCCCATCTCCTAAGAAGATGCATTAGAAATGGGAAAGGTCCAGAGAAGGTAACAAATAGGATGAGGGCTTTGGACCTGCTTTCACATGAGGAGTGCATAAAAAGATGTGCTGTTCATCTTAGACAAGAGACGATGAAGGGGTTGTAGGACAGGGGTCTATAAAATCACGAATGATGTGCAGAAAGAGTGTTATTGGCCTTTCATGTAACACAAGAACATGGGGGTCCCCCCACATAATGAACAGGCAGCAGGTTTAAAAACAAACAACAGGGAGCACGTCTGCAGTGCAGTGTCAACCTGTGGAACTCCTTGCCAGGGGATGTTGTGAAGGCCAGCACTATAACTGGATTTAAAAAAAGAATTAGGTAAGTTCACGGAGGATAAGTCCTGGAGGCTATTAGCCAAGATCATCATGGATGCAGCCCTGTGCTCTGTTTGTCTGAGTCTCACTGCCCTTTTCTGTTCATTCCCCTTGAAGTGTCTGTATTGGCCCCTGTCAGAAGACAAGATGCAGGGCCAGGTGGCCTGACTCAGCATGAAAGCAGAGCTGCATCGGAGAGAAAATGCCTCACAAAGGAAGCAACCCAACTTGCCAGCCCAAAGTTAACACGCATCAGGGGCACGGAAAAACAATCTTGCTTCTATCTGGACCAGGCTCATCATGTGAGTTGGTTTGAGCGCTGGGCCATGGTTTATGGACTTAGTCTATGCAGAACATGACCCGAGGATAGCTGGGATGTAGCTACTGATTGGCTGGGACTCTAGACACATTATCTAGGGGGTACCTCCTCCCCCCAGTCCTAAACAAGAAGCTAAGTACCAACTGGTGAGGGCTGGGGTCTGCATGGAGGCTTTCTTCACAAAGCTGAACCGGCAAAGTAGCCATGTACCAAAGCAGTAAGAGCAAAGACTAGAGAGGGCCTGTTTAGATGCTTGTCCTCCCTGACGCCACACAGCTCCGCCACCCACGACAGGGCTCAGGAAGAGATGGGTCCAGCTATTGATGTTCAATATCAGTCTCTGGATTTCCCCAGGATGGGAGTTTGAGTCAACCCTTCCATCAGGGGGTATTCCATAGGCGTTATGAAAATAGGGTTCTGAACAGGGCATAACTAGAATACCCGTTAGGCGAGATTCCAATGGTAAGCCACAGGACGTGTGGTTATAATTTGCCGAATGTGGCTCTCCCATTTGTATGCATAGACCCTTCCTGTATTTGAAGTTAGAAATATGAAGTATAAACCTGTATTACTAATGTAGTCCATTAAGTGAAGGCAATTAGTAGTCCTCAAGGAGCTTAATGGCCCAGTACTCAGAACAATCATCTGTGAATAGACTGGTTTGTCCTGTAAGCCTGGGAGGAGGGACCACGGTTGGTCCTACCAAGACATGCGGCCATGTCACCTGATGCTGGGAGCCATCTTGGAGGCTGCCCCTTCCCACCGAAAGTCGGAATAGGTTTAAACTAAGCAGTGAGGATTCCTGGTGAAGGAGGAGTGAGGTAATGCAGGTTGTGAGTGCCCCCTGGCTACTCCACCCAAGGTGACTGCTGGAAACATCCAAGAGTAAACTGAGGGAAGGTTTAAGTCCAGACTAGCAGCCTTTCCAGTCTGGGAACAACACTCATCAGAACAACTGAGGTGAGATGTCCCATGTAACCAGTTTCTTAGTGTATGATGTGTCGTTTGCGGGCTCTGTTTTATTTCGTTTAGCCACCTACTTTGTTCTGTCTGCTCCTATGACCACATACATCCTGCCTTTTATAAATCTCTTTTGTTTATTATTAAATCCAGTATAAGTAATTGCTACCTGGAGGGATAAGGAAGGGGTGTGGCCCTCTCGGTACCCCTCCTACCAGAGGCCACACCCCTTCTGCCAGAGGCCACGCCCATTCCTTCCTCTCCCCCCATATAGAGTCAAGCTCAGCCCCCACTCCAGGTTACTGCCCTCAACACCAGTGGGTGGCATGGCCCCACCATTCCCAGGCAGCCTGAGCAGCTGGGGCAGCCACACCATGGCCCCAACCCTCTTAGGCAGCCAGTAGGGAGCGTAGGTGCTTTTGGGAAGGCAATGTCTTCCCTTGCCTACATCACCCGTTGCCCAGATGGCAGAGGGCTGTAACCCCGGCTCTGTCAGTGCTAGAGGAGGCTGGAGGCTTGGCCCAGCAGGGCAGAGTTGAGGGGCCCCCAGGAGGGCAGGAAGGTGGGCTCCACAGTGTCTCAGCACATCAAGTGACAATCCCAAGGGGGTGTCTGGGACGGAAGCCATCACACCTCCTTGCGACCCGCTAAGCGCATCTCTGGCAGGCCGCGGTGGGGGTGACATGCACGTTGTAGGACACAGGGCTGGCAAAGGCAGGGACGTCCTAAGGCAGCGGATCCCAACTTTTTCCAGATGGGAACCCATTTTGACAATTCCGGAAGACTTGGTGACCCAAGGCAATTCAAAAACGGGGGGAAATGGGGGGACAAAGCCACCTGGGGAGACACTTGGTGACCCTTTTGAAATGTAATGGTGACCCGTATTTGGGTCGCAACCTATAGGTAGGGAAACCCTGTCCTAAGGGGTCCTATGCAGGACTATTACATTGGTGGTTGTACCATCTCCAGCACCAGGCTAGGGGGGATTTGGGTGGGGTTAGGAGGATTCGGGGGGACTTAGGAGGGACTGGGGGGGCTAGAGGGACTAGGGGGGGTTAGGTGGGATTTAGGAAGACTGGGGGTTAGGGGGCATTAGGGGGACTAAGGGGGACATAGGGGGTTAGGAAAACTTGGAAAACTCGTAAAACTCGCATGACTTGTAAAACAGACAGGGATCGGCAAATGGCTTAATTCCCACTCAAATGGCTCGTTCACGGGTTGGACAGTCGGCTACTAAAACTCTGGCCCGCTTTGACACTTCTAAATGAACTAGCTCCTCTCGAGGGGAAGCAGAGCCAGCGAACAGGGCTACGAAGAGGGAGGTGGGCGGACATTAAGACCCAGGGGTGCCCCAAATTTTCAGCTGCCCTATGCAGCTGGGTATTCTCTGGATGGGTAAGGACAGCCAGGGCTGGACCGAGCCATTCCTGCACCCCAGGCAGACAGGTTAATTGCACCCCAGGTTGGGGGAGGGCGCATGTGCGGCCCAACCCCTGCCCGAAGCGTGGGGGAGGGCGTGCGGAGCTGGCGGTGGCAGGACGCACGTGCCTGGCCCGGCTCAGCCTGGCTACTGCCGCTGGCACGCAGCCCGGGGCCACTCGGGGCAGGCTGAGCCTGGTTGTGCAGGGCCCCGTAGCCACGGGGGGAAGGGCACTGCTGGCTGGCGCTGCAGGGGTTAACGCGGCCCACGCCCTGGGCGGCTGCTGCAGGGTGGCCCTGGGAGCTGCAGCCCGCCATCTGGGAGCCAAGCGCCCCCGTAGGTTGGCGGCCCGGGCAGCTGCCCGGCTAGCCCATGCCTTAATCCGGCCCTGAGGACAGCGTTGGGCAAAGGCCAAATTCCACATAAATCGTTGCTTCCGTTTGCGATTCAGCTGCTATTTCCCCTTGAAAGCCACTAACCTGAGCTCTCAGGTATTCTGTGCCCCGTCCCCCTCCGCGCCTCTCCCTCCCGGAAGCGAAGGTAGATGGAGCAGGGATTTAGAAGCAGACACTGTACTCACCTGCGACGGCCAGGCTCCGGGCTCGGCGTCCGTTCCCCCAACGACACGCCCGCCGTCTCCCCACGGCTCATCCAAGCCGTGTCCTTCGGGAGCAAAGGAGGAACATCTAGTGTCAGCGTTGCCGTTTCCACCTCAGGGCACGAGCGTGGAATTGCTTTTGCTCCCCGTTCTCCCAGACAACATCTCCTGCCCCGACTCCTCCGAGAAGGGAAATGAAGGGCTCCGAGCGGCAGGAACCCCGCTTTAAGCATGAAAGGGCAGATGTTCCACCTTACGCAGCACCCCCAGTGGGAGGCGGTTTTCCAGGAGAGCAGGACACGCGCTGCGTGGGGACCTCTGGAAAGCCGGAAGTGGGGAACGTTGGGGCAGAGCAACATTGAATATTACGGGGCCCTCGGGGACTCAAAAAGAGATCGACTGGTGGAGACCAAGTGGGCATATTCGCTCTTCTAGGGCGACGGAGATTGGTTTTGGACCGGGCCGGATGAAGACACGCCGAGGCGCGAAGCGACGTCAAGGTTGGGAGCATTCCCAAAAAAACGAAGTTTAGTCGTTTTTGTATTCCGAGGGCTTCTCCTAATCAAAGCTGTCGCTTCCTTAGCTGGTGTGGACGCCCGGTGTTGCCCACGGAGAGGGCTGCCTAGTGCACAAGGGGGCAAGGCCAGCCCTAGCAAAGCACATTTCAGGGAAACCTTCAGTCCTAGCCGCCACTTCGGTGGAGCGGCCTTTGCCACTGGCTGTTCTAGGGGTGCTCCTCTGGCTAGCGTGCTGGGGGGGTGGGGGGGGGGGAACGGTCATTTCCCAGGTTCCTACAGTGCCAAGCAGAACAGGTTTCCAGCCCGGTGGAGCCCTCTAGGCCAGGGGGGTTTCAAACTTTTTTTCCCTTGCGACCTGGTTGCAGAAAACGATGGGTGTCCACGATCCAGCAGAATTCCGTCTTTTGGCGGGAGTGGGGGGGGGGGGGGCGGGATAAGGGGTTGGGGTGTTTGTGAAAACTTTGCCTAGGGGTGTGGGCAAAGATGAGGGAGTTGGGGGGCAGTCTGGGGGTGGGGCAAAGGGGTTCAGTATGGAGACGGGGGCTCTGGGGTGGGGTACAGGGAATGCAGGAGGGGTTGGGGTGCAGGAGGGGTCTCTGGGTTGGGGGCTCAGGGCTGGGGGTGGGGTACAGGGGGTGCAGGTTCTGAGGTGTTGGGGTGCAGGAGGGGTTTCTGGGTTGGGGGCTCAGGGCTGGGGATGGGTACAGGGGGTGCAGGTTCTGAGGTGTTGGGGTGCAGGAGGGGTTTCTGGGTTGGGGGGCTCTGGGCTGGGGTGGGATACAGGGGGTGCAGGTTCTGAGGTGTTGGGGTGCAGGAGGGGTCTCTGGGTTGGGGGCTCAGGGCTGGGGGTGGAGTACAGGGGGTGCAGGTTCTGAGGTGTTGGGGTGCAGGAGGGGTTTCTGGGTTGGGGGCTCAGGGCTGGGGGTGGGATACAGGGGGTGCAGGTTCTGAGGTGTTGGGGTGCAGGAGGGGTTTCTGGGTTGGGGGGCTCAGGGCTGGGGGTGGGATACAGGGGGTGCAGGTTCTGAGGTGTTGGGGGTGCAGGAGGGGTTTCTGGATTGGGGGCTCTGGGCTGGGGTGGGTTACAGGGGGTGCAGGTTCTGAGGTGTTGGGGTTCAGGAGGGGTTTCTGGTTTGGGGGCTCAGGGCTGGGGATGGAGTACAGGGGGTATAGGTTCTGAGGTGTTGGGGTGCAGGAGGGGTTTCTGGGTTGGGGGCTCAGGGCTGGGGGTGGGGTACAGGGGGTGCAGGTTCTGAGGTGTTGGGGTGCAGGAGGGGTTTCTGGATTGGGGGCTCAGGGCTGGGGGTGGGGTACAGGAGGTGCAGGTTCTGAGGTGTTCGGGATGCAGGAGGGGTTTCTGGGTTGGGGGGGCTCAGGGCTGGGACGGGGAGGCGTTGGGGCACAGGCTCACCTCTGGCGGCTCCCAGTCAAGCTGCAGGGGGGTGGCGAGGCAGGTTTCCTGCCTGGGCCGGCACAGGGGGCCACACGGCTGCTCCCACCCCAGGCTCCGGCTCCCCACTGCCATTGGCTGGTTCTCAGCTGGCTGCCCACACAAATGGACGGCGCTCGGGCTGGGATTGCAATGAGGCCGGCTTCATCGCTTGGCTTGTTTTGCTTTTTTATCTTGAGAGCGTAGGAGCTGGATCTGCTGTGGCCGCGTCAAGGACCGAGCACCGTCTGCCGTGCCAGGACAGGCAGGGACCTGCCTTAGTACCCCCGCTGGGTCACCCCGGGCCTGACTTTCCACGCCCCATACTTCGGAAGGATCACCGCGTTAGGTGCTACTGCAGCCTGCGTGTTAAGCAACTAGAGTTCCTTAGCACCAGAAGGCCAGCCGCCCGGCACCTCAGGAAACCCCACTTACCCCAGACGACACAGGCAGCGAGGAGGAGTAGTTTCAGCATCTCGAGCGGATGGGAGAGACCGGCTCAGTCGCTTCTCTTCCTCCAGGCACCTGGGTCTTGTCTCTGGGGTTGAAGAGCTACGCCTAGTGGGAGGAGAGGCGGGGAAGAACGGAGGGTGATTCAGCAACACATCTTGAAAACAGGCGTGGCTCCTTTCTAACCTAGCCTCGTTCTGCGCCCCAGCAAAGGTCAAGGCCGGCACTGGCAGCCAAGGCAGCAATCAACTCGGTGGCACGTGCAAGGGGCTGTTGGTTCCCAGCTGGAGAACGGGCTCCGAGACTCGGGACGTGCAGAGCCGTGGAGTTAGGGGAGGGTGTGCCCAACAACCCAACTGGGGACCGGTTTTTCCACCTGGGCACCTCTCCCGTGGAGTTTGGCAGGAGTCGGGGCAGCTGAGGTCCAGAATTCCATGTTGCAAAGTTCTGGGGTCTCAGGACTCCTGCCGCAGAGCCAAGAGGGGCCGCAAACCCTTTGGGGGCTCGGCTCTCGGGGCTGTCCGTCTCCGAGGGAGGCCACACGCCTGAAACAACTGTCTAAGGCCGTGGTCACCAACCAGTCGATCGCGATCTACCGGTAGATCTCAGGGGCTCTAAGAGTAGCTCTTGAGCCCTCTCTGAACTGCGCGGCTGCACAGTACATTTACATTAGATTTCCTCATTTGAGGAGCAGCTACTCACCGAGCAACAGCACAGGTGAGTAGCTGTGAGGAATAGTGGGAGCTGGGAGGTCGGGAGGGCTGAAACACCCCAGCCAGCTGACTGTGGCTTTCAGCTGAAAGCGGCTGCCCCACGCTCCAGCTGATCGGCGGCTTCTCCTCTGCACCTGCCCACGTGGAGCTTGGTGCACCCTGGCTGAGCGCCATGGCCAGCTGGTCGGGCAGCCACTTCTCTTCCCTCCAGCCCGGCTGCCCTGCGCTCAGCCCAGGGAGGCTGCGGCTAACTCCAGCTGTGATGGAGCAAGCTTCCCAGGCTGAGCGCAGGATCACTGATGCCCATCTGATGGACTGTATACAACTAGCAATCTCAGACTACAACCCAGACTTCAAGACACTGGCAGATACTGTTCAGTCACAGGTGTCACACTGAGACTTTGTTATTGGAAGAAAAAAATATATCATTATCAATACTCGATTTTAGATTTACAAAATAGCAGAGAACAAAATGTAGAATTGTAAATGCTTCATTTGACATTTAAATAGCATGAATTAAAAACAGACCATTTATTTCATAACTATAAACATGTGATTTTAATTTTATATATTGCATAATTTAAAAATAAACTGTTTAACAGAGTGTATAAGGGCTGGGGATAGCAAGTGATGGACAGGAGAATAGAGAGGGCGGGGCTTCAAGGAAGGGGCGGGGCGGTAGATCTTCGCCTGTTCTGAGACTTAAAAAGGGATCTTGGGTGTAAAAAGGTTGGAGACCACTGGTCTAAGGGAAGGAGGAGGAAGCGAATGGTCCCTGGCTCCCATCTTTAGGGAGGACAGAGCTGCAAACAGCCTGCAGGGCTCAGGCGTTCGCAGTCTCTCGGCCCCGGGGGAGACAAAAGGCAGGCCTCGCCTAGAAGAGGGGAGGAGGACGACACAGGCTCAAATGACTCCCAGGGCGTCACAGCGGTCTGCCCCAGGTCATCCCACTGCCATGCGCTGACCGTGTGTCGGGGGCCCTGCAGCCGGCTCCAGCCGGCTATCCCGGGGCGCCTGCCTCGCCTCGTCCTCTGTCTCTCCGGGGTATACAGCCCCGTGGCACTCCCCACAACCCCTCCACGCTGGGTGTGTCGGGCAGCCCTGGTACCTGGGAGATGTCCGTGGGACGGCAACGTCTCCCGCTGGATCCGGCTCCAGAAGCGTCTGCCTGCCTCAGTCGCTCCTGCCCAACGGAGCGGCAAGGGCTGCCTCTTATACGTCCCACAGCTTCCCACCCGCCCTTGCCTAGGTCCTCTGGGTTCTGCTTGCCATGGGGCATCTGACCTCTCCCTTGTGTCAGTTTCCGAGGGCGGCCGCGCCCCAGTGCTACAGGAAGCCTTTTGAACAGACGATCCCAGAATCCCAGGTTGAGAAGAGGCCTCAGGCAACGAGTCCAGTCCCCGGCTCAAAGCAGGACCAACCCCAACTCAATCAGGCCAGCCAGGGCTGTGTCAAGCCAGAATTTCAAAACCTCTAGGGATGGAGATTCCACCTCCTCCCTGGGGAACCCAGCCCAGCGCTTCCCCACCTGCCTAGGGGAATGGTTTGTCCTAATCTCCAACCTAGACCTCCCCCACTGCAACTTGAGCCCATTGCTCCTCGTTCTGCCACCTGGCCCCCCTAAGAACAGCCTCTCTCCATCCTCTTTGGAACCCCCCTTCAGGGAGTTGCAGGCTGCTCTCAAATCCCCCCTCACTCTTCGCTTCTGCAGACTAAACAAGCCCAAATCCCTCAGCCTCTCCTCGTAGCTCATGTGCTCCAGCCCCCGAATCATTTTTATTGCCCTCTGCTGGACTCTCTCCAATGCGTCCACAGCCTTTCCATAACAGGGGCCTAGAATAGGACACAATATTCCAGATGTGGCCTCTCCAGAGCCGAATAAAGGGGAATAATCACTTCTCTGGATCTGCTGCCCATCCTAATTCAGCCCAACATGCCCTTAGCCTTCTTAGCAACAAGGGCGCCCTGTTGACTCATCTCCAGCTTCTCAGCCACTGTATCCCCAGGTCCTTTTCTGCCGAACGGCTGCTTAGCCAGCCGGTCCCCAGCCTGTCGCAATACTTGGGATTCTTCCGTCCCACGGGCCGGACTCTACACTTGTCCTTGTGGAACCTCATCAGATTTCTTTTGGTCCAACCCTCCAATGTGTCCAGGTCTCTCTGGACCCTGTCCCTGCCCTCCAACGTATCTACCTCTCCTCCTAGCTTAGTGTCATCCGCAAACTTCCTGAGGGTGCACCCCCTCCCCTCTGCCAGCCATTAATAAAGATGGCCTTCTCTTACACCAGCCAATAGCTCTGTGGTCACCTGGCAGGTGGGAGACTTAAGTTTCTGTGTTGCCTGATTTGGAGCAGCCAGGATTGTCAAGGTATTCTAGGGAGAGCAGTGCCTGAAATCCAGTGAAATCCGTTAGAAGTAGGGGTGTTTTTCTGGCTTAAGACATCTTAGGGGTCACCTACAAGGAGGGATCTACTGGACTTGGAAAACTAGAGAGACTTACAAACCACCCCGAAAAAGAACAGTTGAGAAAATCTACAAGGAGACAGTTAGGAATTGTTGTCCTGTATCCTGTTATTCCATGCAACCCAACACTGCGTGTAAATGACTGTCAAGGTTCAAGATATTTATACTGTACCTTGCTCTGCTCTATCACATCTTCACAGAACAGGTAACCAACAAGTGAGTCCACGCTTGTTACCCATTCCCAGCCTCTGACGAACAGAGACTAGGGACACTGTCCATGCCCATCCTAGCTAATAGCCACTGATGGATCTATTCTCTGTGAATTTATCTAGTCATTTTTTATCTCTGGGGTCGCGTAATCATTATTGTGGTCAAAGGGGTCCCCGGCAAACAGTCTCCTATGCCAGTGTTTCTCAGCCAGTGGTCTGAGTACCCTTAGGGGTACGTCAACACAACTGAAATTTGGAGAAAACTGAATTTTTGTTTAAAGTTTGACAGCGCTTTATTATTTTTGTGCTTTTTACACCCCAAAATTTCATCACCCGCCCAGCTACGATTAAGTTGTTTAAACAAATGTGTTGCAATGGTAGAAAAAAATTGTGGTGTGTCTGAAAACTGTAGGTACTGGAGGTACTTATAACTTTTTTATAAAGAGGGTACTTTATTAAAAAAAGGTTGAGAAACACTGTCCTATGTGTGTCAGGCAAAAAATACCCATGAGCCTCCACCCCGTCTTGCTCAGGCAATTGCCCTGGGTTAATTAATAGCTACCTCTTAGTTCCTGTGAGCAGTGCTCACATGATTAATAAATAGGGCGGCGTGTGCTCAGGACGCGGTAGCCCAGACTGGATCTTGATTTCTCCCTTTGACGTGACATTAACAAGAGTCGAACACGCAAACCGGGTGTTTAACTCACCCGTGTTTGCTCTGGATTAAGAACCGGGTCTCTGCTTCTCAGTCTGATTTATCCCCCTGGAGCGATCCCTTGAAAAACTGGTTGGAGACACAGAGGGTGCCAATCGGCGGCCATGTGAACAGCAACAGGCATTTGGTAGAAGCTCAACAGTGCTAGGGCTTTCTGTCTTTCTACTTGTGTATCTTTGGGTACATCTAGACTACAAGCCTCTTTTGAAAGAGCGCGTCTCGACTGCAACCTCTTCTTTCGAAAAAGTGCACCCAGGCAGTCTGGATGCTCTGTTTCAAAAAAGCCCTGTTTGCATTCAAGAACGCCTTTATTCGAAAGCAAAATGCAGGACAATGTAGCACTTTAAAGACTCACAAGATGGTTTATTAGGTGATGAGCTTTCGTGGGCCAGACCCACTTCCTCAGATCAAATAGTGGAAGAAAATAGTCACAACCATAGATACCAAAGGATACAATTAAAAAAATGAACACATATGAAAAGGACAAATCACATTTCAGAACAGGAGGCAGATGCAGGGGGCAGGGGGAAGGAAGGAAGGTAAGTGTCTGTGAATTGATGATATTAGAGGTGGGAAGAGTGGGATGTTTGTGAGTTAATGGTATTAGAGGTGATAATTGGGGAAGCTATCTTCGTAATGGGTAAGATAGTTTGAGTGTTTGTTCATTCCTTCCCGGAGAGTGTCGAATTTTAACATGAATGACAGTTCAGAGGATTCCCTTTCAAGTGCAGATGTAAAAGGTCTTTGTAGCAGAATGCAGGTGGTCAAGTCATTGAGAGAGTGTCCTTTCTGGTTAAAATGGTAAGAAACTGGTTTTTCTTTGTGATCTTGTCTGATATCTGTTTTGTGGGCATTAATCCTTTGGCGAAGTGTCTGAGATGTTTGTCCAATGTACATAGCAGACGGACACTTTCGGCACATGATAGCATAGATTATATTTCTGGATGCGCAGGAATAGGATGACCGCCATCGAAAGAAAAGCCACATTCTTTCGATTTAATTTCGAAAGAACGCGGCTGTAGTCTAGACGCAGGTGAAGTTTTTTCAAAAAACGGCTACTTTTTCCGAAAAAACCCTGCAGTCTAGACACAGCCCTAGCTCAAGTACCGCGTGCCAGGAGTCACAAAGAGTCAGCAAAAGAGCCAGAAACCTGGGGGCGTAGACACCTGTAAGACCCATGTAAGCAGTTAGCAGAAAGCCAGCGTGAGAGATGTTGCTTAATAAGGTAGCAAGGGAGTAGAACTAATTCACAAGAGTGCATCAGACACTTGTTTGCTCTTCTGTAATAATCACAGGTGTTGAAAGGCGTGTGTCCCAGTTCAGGGTATCTTTGGAGAAAATCAGCCGACACACACACCGGATGAATCCAATATGTATGTTTATGGCCGACATATGTATTTATGGCTTTCGTCTAATTAACAGATTAACCAATGGGATAAAAACACCCTGACATTAGGAGGGGGAGGAAGCAAAGGGAGCTGCTCATGCATATGCATGAAGGAGATAGAAGCTTATAAAACATTTGGCCTTCAATAAAAACCAGTGGAAGTTCTTTGCTGGTAGGCTGTGGTCAGACGGGATGTGCCTCCGCCCTTACGGCTCCCCCCAGGACAGAACGAGTACCTCCCTGTGTTCTCCTCTCTCGCTTTACTCCTTTGGAGGCTTTGATTGATTGCGCTCGTCACGGCAGCAATCAAACTTCCTCCAGTTGCCAAAAGCCTTTCCCGAACGCTGGGGGTGTCATTGGCGGTGCTCCCCAGCCGGTTCCTGCTCCGAACCTTTCCCGAGGCTGGTCCTAGCCCATGAGAAACATGCACAGCTTGGTCGGCCTGTTCCCCCCCGTCTATGCTTCATGGCCCAGTGTCAGGGCTGTACCTGCCCTGCTGGGGCTGTTTACATGACACGTGACTTTGAGTAAAAATCACCCTACCTGCCCCATCCCCTTCTCTGTCAAAACAGCCCTTCTCTCCCTAGTTCCAGATCCATCCCCTTCTATTGTAGGCCAGGAGACCACAACAGGGAATCATCACGTGACCCCTCTCCGATCGCCCATTCCCAGAGGCTAGGGATCCCATTCCTGTCCATCCTGGCTAATAGCCATTAATAGAGCTAACCTCCATGGATATATCTAGATCTTTTTTGAACCTTGTTAAAGTCCTGGTCTTCAACACATCCTCCGGCAAGGAGTTCCACAGGTTGATGGTGCGCTGTGTGAACAAAAACTTCCTTTGGTTCCTTTCCTGCTAGCGATTCATTTCATTGGGTGACCCCTAGTTCTTGTGGGATGGGAACAAGTCAATAACTTTTCCTTATTCATTTTCTCCACACGTGTCATGATTTTATAGCCCTCGATCCTATCCCCTTTTAATCTCTTTTTTCTACACTGGAAAGTCCTAGTCATTTGAATCTCTCTTCACATGGCACCCGTTTCATTTTTGTTGCCTTTCTCGGAACCTTTTCCAATGCCAAGAGATCTTTTTGGAGAGGAGGCGACCCTAGCTGCACACAGTGCTCACCCTTACAACTAGTGAAAAGCGATGGCCCATGATCCCTCGAACCCCCCTTGTTTCAACATCCCTGCCACACAGTGGGGTGCAGCATCACAGAGAGAGAAACGGCCGGGCCCAAGCAGTCCAGTGACAAAGCCAGGCCTCGGGCGTTCTAACCCACGCGTCATTCGTCAAGATGGATGGGAGCTGAGCCCCGCGGGGCCCCATCCTGACTTTATCCAACTACTACAGCTTCCGTTGTGAAGTCCAACTGGATTCCACATTGCAAGCGAATGGCACCCGCGTCTGGCTGATACTGAAGGGAGTTAGACAGGGAGGGTTCCCTAGCTGGGACTCTGTCTATTATGCTAATGGAGGGTGGGAAGAAATCTTGGGAGTTGCCTAGCTCCTTCTCAGCTTTTACTCCGGGCAGGAAGTGGGCTAGCCCTTTGCAACTCTTCCCGTAAGGTGGATTTTTCCATCTCAAAGCCTGGGGGTGTTTCTTGGCAGTCCCAATAGAAGTAAGGCCTCACCAGGGGAGTTGGATGGGAAATTGATTTTGGGTGGCCATTTGGAAAAGGAAGCTGAACCAGAGCAGGAGTTTGAACCTCGGGAGGCGAGTAAGAACCGTCACGGCTGGGCGCAGGCGGGACGAGAGGAAGAAAATGAAATCTGCCTTCATCATTCATCCTCTTTCTCCCAGGTTGTGAATGGTCAAAACGGCATGTGTCCAATTCATGGAGCCCAGTTCTTGCCCTTCTCCTAACAGGCTATTCCCGGAGACTGGAGAGAATTCAACACTTTGGTTCCTGGAGTCAGAAGCAGCTGAGACAGATGAACTGGTGGATTTCCATGGTGCGGGAAAGCCCTTGTAAGTCACAAGGCAAAGGGACGTCTGATTATCCAGTTGAATGTAATTAATGCTCCAAACGGAACAGCTCAAGGGTGCCTGGGACATTCAAAGGAGGCATCTCTGTCACCACGCAAACCAACACACCACATGAGCATGTTCCACCGTGCATGGCCAAGAGACCCTTCCCAGGCGCGCGGAGAAGAAAGAAGCTTTGTTTATGTGGTTTCTTTGCTATTGAACAAAGAGAGTCCTTTTGACATGGTTTTATTGGCATTGGAATTGCAGGAATAACCCTGCTGACCAAATGGGATAACAGAGGAGATGGGCCCCAGAGAAGACAAAGGCGGGGGTGGGGCGGGTGGGAGCATATTCCGATTAGCGAAAGGGGTTTTTCTTTGGTATCGATTCCACCCTCCGAGCCTCTTCAGTTGGAGTTGATTATCTGAAAGGAGAAAAACACACAACCCACCACGTCAGGCTGCTTCCCACGCGTGGCCCCCGTCGGAGGCAGGAGCGCAGTTACATCTCTAGGCTGGGAAGGCTCCAGGTGGCCAATTGGAAAACGTCAGCTCCCGGCCAAAGGTCCCAGCAGGTACATCCTGACGTGCAGCCCTGGGATTTGGCACAGGCCACGTGGAACAGCGGCCAGGAGTGTCACGCTCTCTGCAACGAGCCGTCTCGCCTAGAGCTTCCAGGCCACAAGGACGCTGAGGTCCCGTGGGCCGACCGCCTGTCTCACACACGCTCTGTTCCCAGCCCCGACCCCCTCCCGTGCATCTCCCCCAAGCTGTCTGGGGTTCAGCCCTGCTGAGGGGCTGTGCTGCCAACTCTTGGGAGTGGGGGGTAGGCTCTCTTCCTCCCTCTCCTTTGTGCTTCAGCCAGGGTTCTTGGCTCCCACGGGGCCGTGGGCTGCAGGGGCGGGGCCTCAAGCAGAGGGGGCGGGGCTAGGGGCTTGCCCCTCCCCTAGGTTCACCTGCTGCCCATGAATGAGAACAGAAAGAATCGCAAGCCAGAGCCCTGGTCTGTGGCGGGGTGGTTCCTCATTGCAGCGCCCCTGCCAGGCAAAGCCAACTCACGTTGTTGATCCAGGAAATGTAGGCAGACACCCGGGTGAACACCGTGGGCTTCCGGTAGACGTTGCAGCCCGAGGCGGACACAAAACTGGTCACTCCATGGACTTGGTATCTGCCGCCCACCAGGCAGTTCAGGGGGCCCCCAGAATCACCCTGCGGACCAGATCCAAAGGGCAAGACAACTTAGCCCCATGGCCACAAAGAGGTGATTTCCAACCGAGGGGGCGTCCCCTCCCCAGCGAAGCAGACAATCTCCACGGGGAGGCGTCTGGCCAGACAAACTGGCATTTAGAATACAGGCAGCCTGATCTGTGGAACTCACTGCCAGGGGATGTTGCGAAGGCCAAAACTATTCTGGGGTCCGTAATCAAAAAAGAACTAGGTAAGTTCACAAATGGCACAAGCTCTGGGGGATCTTCGCCTCGGCCTGCCTGCATCTGGGGGCAGACGACAGGGGATGGATGATCCGGTTGCCTGTTCTGTTCATTTTCTCCGAAGCACCTGGCATTGGTCACAGCTGGGAGAGGGGACGCTGGGCTAGATGGACCTCAGTCTGACCCAAGTGAAGTCTGTACAACGCCTCCTCCTCCCACACCATCTAGGAACTGGATTCACCTGCCGGCAGAGCCCCAAGGGCCGGCCGGCTTTCCAAGCCCAACCGTGGGGCTGGGAGTCAGCAGAGCAGAGAGGGGTCTGCTGGAGAGTCCTTTTTTCCAGCCCTCGCCACCTGGAAGGGCGGCGAAGCCCCGCAGGCCTTGTGAGGACGATCGCCAGCCTCGACCCACCACCCCGCAATACCCCAGTGTAACCCCGAGAGCGCAGCTCCCTGCAAGTGGGTGGACAAGAACGGCTCAGGCCCTGGAAGGGCTGGTGTGGTGCAGCTGCGGTCAGATGGAGGCCTGAAACCTGAGCCCTCACATCATGCGTGAGGCCTGAGGCCTGGCACGCTGTGGTCAGGCCTGCGTCCATGTGAAGCAAGGCTAAGCTGTGAGAGAGAGGCAGGGCCGCTGCCCACAGAACGTGGCACGCGCAGGTCGGCAGGGTAAAATTCAGTGGCTTTCCACCTGTGATCTGGGGACCCCTGGGGGGGGGGGTGGAGTCCATGGACTATGTCAAAGCAGTTCCTTATCGTTACCACAGAACGGTGGTTTTCAACCTGGGTCGGCAGCCTTTGTCTAGGATTTCCAAAAGGGCTCGCTCTGACATTCAAAACATTGTTTTGAGGGATTTGCAAATAAAAAAAGGTAGAAACTCACTGATGTAAAACACTCACCGGTACTGGGCACCGGCTGTAAAATTCTCACCGGTACTGGGCACCGGCTGTGAAACACTCACCGGTACTGGGAACCGGCTGTAAAACACTCACCGGTACTAGGCACAGGCTGTGAAACACTCACCGGTACTGGGCACCGGCTGTGAAACACTCACCGGTACTGGGCACCGGCTGTGAAACACTCACCGGTACTGGGCACCGGCTGTGAAACACTCACCGGTACTGGGAACCGGCTGTAAAACACTCACCGGTACTAGGCACAGGCTGTGAAACACTCACCGGTACTAGGCACAGGCTGTGAAACACTCACCGGTACTGGGCACCGGCTGTGAAACACTCATTGACATTGGGCCTAAGGTTAAAAGTACATTCCAGAAGGACGGCAACACCTCGTTAAAAGTCGCCTTGGTACCCACCCACTCCCCACAGACAACAGGGACACCAGGTGCCCGGTGACAGCTGGTATCTAGGGAACGTCCGAGGGTGGCAACGTGACGCGTCAGCAGGGAGGTGTAACTCGTTTGTAGATGTGTATAAAGTGGGGTCTTGGAGGGGCTGGCTTTGTCTGGCCTGGGGCAGTCAGACTTCCCAGTGACTGAGCTGGTCCAGGTCAGGGGGTACACATGCATAGTGGTTTGGCAGAGTCTGCTGACAACTAGGCCTGTAGTTCGTTTGACAATAAAGTTGCCGGGCACCTTTGATTCTTATCCGATTTTGTGGTCCTTGGAGGCTCTCGGAGTCTGCTGTGTCAACACACCCCACAAGAGGAGCGCACGCACGCGCAGCCCGACGGTGAACCTCCTTGATGGAGCAGGACCCCACGCCGGTGACTTCCGGCCACGCCACACGCCCCCGGCGGTTACCTGGCACCCAGAATGGACACCGTCGCCTCCGGCGCACACCATGGTGTTCTTGACGGTGGAACCCCAGTAGGCAGCCCCGGAGCAGATGCTGTAAGACACCACGGGAAGCGGCGCTTGTTGAAGGATTGCAGACAGCTGCCCGTTAGCTGTGCAAGAAACACAACGGAGGCCGGGGGTTAGTTTCCATGGAAAACGGCCCCTTTTCCCCCGACCTCTGGGGCAAAGTCCTCGGCGGAACTTCCAATGCATCCAACTTCGGCACCTAGACGCCTGTTCTATTTTCCGATTGATTGGCCGACTTCCCACCCCAGAAATGAGCTTTGCTGCACTAATCCCGCCCCGGGACGGAGTGACGGCTGGAAAACTTGGCTGGGAATTTGCTTTCAATACGCTCTGAAGCCGGAGTTTGGAGTCAGCCTGGACTGTTACGGAGACGTGTCAGTTTCCCCAGATAATTGGTCATTTCCTGGGTCTGACTGAAGCTCATTTTGATGGGTGTAAATTATGCGCCACTTCAATAGAACGTTAAACGAGAGCGGAGCAAGGCCGCGACTGTTCTTAATTTTGCTTTGGTCTGGTGCATTTTCTGGAAAAGCAGGATCTTCCGGAGCTGGGCACCAGAGCAAAGCGGGAGTGCAGGAGAACCCCCGTTTCCTCGAGGTGTCCCCATGGCTGGTTGGAATCAGGAAGCAGGTTTCCAAAGGGCAGCAGAAACTAGGGCTGTTGCTACACTTGAAAGGTGGAAGTACCACCTGGAGCCTGGATCAGCTGAGGATTCCCCGCTGACCCCAGGCCCCCTGCGGCGCTGCAGCTTTGGAACGCTATCACGGTAGCCTGGAGTCAGGCTCTTTCTGATAGAGGCAGCAAAGGGTTGGGGGGATTGACTAGTCAGCGATCCGATAAGCATTTGCTCATTGGATAGTCGACTAGCCCTTCACTTCCCTACCCCAGATTACAGACTGGGGTGAAATCCTCGTGTTACATGACAACACAACTCCCGGCAGGGCCCGAATCTCACGTCGCGCTTGTGTAATAAGGGAGATTTTGGTGCTTCTGTGGGACCTTCTGCGGGAAGGGCTGTGCCAGCCAGGAACAAAGGCTTGGGTCCCAGCAACTCCGAGTTATCCTCACTGTGTTATACAGGGGGAAACTGAGGCACAGGGCTAAGCAGGGGAGCTTGTCACATCTACTGCCAAGCCCATGCCCTCTGTCACTAGGCCACCCCATGCGCCCGCTAGGACCTTACTCAACGACGGTACTTACTTCTGGTCAAGCCCCAGCCGGTGATGTAACAGGGATGATTGTTGGCCAGAACTTCGTTGGCGCCGGGCAGCACGCCCAGCTGCACGTAGCTGTTCAGAGTTGCGCTCTGGGAGAGGCGGAGCAGGGCGATGTCGTAGCTGCGGAGCAACAAAGGAAGCTGGGTCAAGAGGCCTTTCGGGGCATTTTGGAAGCAGGGGAGAACCGAGTGCATCGGCCCGAGGCCGCTGAGCGCGCTCTTCCCGGGAAATCATGGCTGGGGTGTTCAAAGGAGCCCCCGTGAATACAAAGCCAATGGGAGTTGGGCACCAAACTCATAGCACTCAGGTATTAAGACGATAAAAATGGCCATATTGGATCCAACCGAGGTCCATCTAGCCCAGTATCCCCTCTTCCAATGGTGGCCAATGCCAGGTGCTCCAGAGCGAGTGAACCGAACAGCTGACCTTGGGTGCCCCCTTGGGAGGTGTGTGGATCTCAGATGTAGGGACTCCAGGGGCAACCTGTTCTTATTTCTTCCCCTGGGTCGCCTGAGACGAGAAATCCCTTAGTCAAAGCCCGGTCGGCGGCCGGTGGGATACAGGAAGCATCTTACCCGGCAGCCAAATTGTTGCTGTTCCAATACTGGTGGATGAATTTACTTCCCACGCTCAAATACTGCTCAGAGCCGTCGTTTTGATTGAGGTTGTGCTCGCCGACCACCACCCGGAAAGTCAGGGATCTAGAGAGATGAGGAACAAGCTGTGATGTGCAGGAAGGTGCCAATGTAGCGTCAAAGCCCCTTTCCCTTCCCCCCAACTCCTGACAGTGATATGACGTCACTGGCTTGTCAACCAGTCCTGGGTTTGCTAAGTCCAAGGGGAAAGTGGTTGACCCTAGATATTAGTAACTAACTCATCTATCGCTCTCTCTTAATGCCACAGTCTTGCACGGACTTGTGCGTGCAACATCGCGGGAAGGTAGAGAAGCCCATTTTCCAGATGAACAGAACAGAGCAAGGTTAAGTGATTTGACCAATGGCTCGCCAAAAAAGCAGTGGCAGAGCAGGGACTCAAAGCCTGGCCTACCAAGTGCTAGGCTACTGCCCAAACCACTGGTCCATCCTCCCGCCACCCCGCAATAGAAATGGCCATACTGCTCCAGGGGTAAAAGAAGAAGCAGCCCCCTCCACTTCTTGGCACCAAGCTCTCCTCCCAGCTGGGTGTATTGACAGCGCCCACTCCTGCCTCGCACCCGATTCAAGTCTCTGGAACAGGCCGATCAACGAACCACCGGGGTCTCCGTTACCTGTCCACGCAGTGAGCCGCCGTCATCACCCAGTTGGGCCTCACCAGCGTCCCCCCGCAGGTGTGACGCCACTGACCCCCGGAGAGGTACTGCAGGGAGATCTAGATTTGGGTGACAAAAGGGAGATCTAGCTATGTAACACAGTAAACATCAGAATGCCGCTGTATGCCTGCATGGTACGCCCACACCGCGAATCTGGGAAACCCACAGCCATGTGGGGCCGCTGGGCAAGGTGGAGGGGTCCCAGGCTTATGCTCCTGGAAGGGGCGGGGCCTCAGGTGGAAGGGGCGGGGCCAGGAGCAGCAATCGGTCCCCTTTACCCACCCAGCCCCGTCAGCGGGCCTGCCTGGAACACCATGCCCAGTTCTGGTTGCTCCATCTCACATAAAGATGCATTTGAAATGGAAAAGGTCCAGGGACTGGGGTACGGACCAGCTTGAGGAGTGTATAAAAGACAGGGACTGTTCATCTCAGACAAGAGACGATGAAGGGGTGATAGGACGGGGTCTATAAAACCACGAATGATGTGGAGAAAGTGTTATTGGCCCCTTCACGTAACATGAGAGCTTGGGGGTGGGGGGTGTCACTCAAGGTAATGAACAGGCAGCAGGCTTAAAATCAAACAAAAGGAAGCACGTCTTCAGTACACAGTTAACCTGTGGAACTCCTTGCCAGGGGATGTGGTGAAGGCCCAAAACTACATAAGAACAGCCATACTGGGTCAGACCAACAGTTCATCTAGCCCAGTGTCCTGTCTGCCAAGAATGGCTATGCCAGGTACCCCAGAGGGAGGGAACTCAACAAGTAATTCTCACGTGATCCCTCCATTTCCAGATAAACAGAGGCTAGGGACACCATTCCTACCCATCCTGGCTAACAGCCATTGAGGGGCCTAACCTTCATGAATCTATCTAGCTCTTTTTAAAATCCTGGTAAAGTCCTGGCCTTTACCACATCCTCCGGCGAGGAGTTCCACAGGTTGACTGTGCACTGAAGAAGTGCTTCCTTCTATAAACTGGATTTTAAGAAAATGGGGTGATGGAGGATATTAGTCAAGATGGCCACGGACACAGCCCTGTGCTCTGGCTGTCCCTTGTCTCTCACGATCAGATGCGGGCACTGCACGATAGCAGAGGGATCCCTTGATAATTGCCCCGTGGGAGCGGCTCCTTTGCGCTCTCTGGTTTTCTGTGCGCCAGCCCATCCCCGTGCCCCTTCCTCGGTTGTTGTTGGGAGGCCAACGGGGTGGGGAAGGGCTGTAGACATTGGACCCACCTGCGATGGCCATGCGCCGCGTGGGGCGTTACTCCCCCCCACCACGCGCCCATTGCCTTCCAGCGACTCTTCCTCCAGGCCGTGTCCTTCGGGAGTAAAAGAAAAGCAACATCAGGACTAGCTTTGGCGTGTGGCAGGAGGGACCCCACAGCCCATCGCCGCTCTGCGGTTGCCACCCCAGGGCGTGAGGCTAGCCTGGCTTTTCCCTCCCCTTCTCGCGGACGGCTCTCTGCCCCAGCTCTTCCGAGATCGCGCTGGAGACGGGACATGACCAAGCGTCCCAGCCTTCACGAAGGAAGGGGCAAGGATTTCCACCTGATTCAGCACCCGAAGTCGGGCTCAGTTTTCCGGGAGAGCAGGACACACGGTGTGTGTGTGTGGGGGGGGGGTCTGTGGAAAATTGGAAGTGCCCCCATGAGGAACCGTCAAGGCAGATCAACTCTGAAAATGGGGAGGCCCAAGAGGGACTAGGGAAGAGACCGGCACGTGGAGGCCAAGTGGACAGAGACTTTCTTTTAGGAGGATGTTTCTGATGTGGGTAAGATCAGCCGCAGCAAAGTGCATCTCCCTGTAGCCTTCTGTGCTAGCTGAAACGTTGGGGGATTTGCCCCTACTGATGGCTGTTTGGGGTGCACCCCAGCCAATCAGCTCTTTGGGGTGCTACTGCAATGTCTGAATCCATGAGCAAGAGTTTCAGCACCAGAATGCAAGACATCAGCACCTCAAACCTGCCCCCCCGAAAACCCCCAAACCAACCACAGAAAAAAGCCCACTTACCGCAGAAGACAAAGGCCGCTAGGAGGAGTAACTTCAACATCGCGAGCAAACGGGAGGTACAAACACTGTGACTTCTCCTGCTTTCTGCTTCTGGGTCTTCTCTCGTATCGCGGCTGGGCTTAAATAGAGCTGCCCGTTGGGAGGAGAGGATGGGAAGAAATGCAGGTGATTTGGAAAATCGAGTGGAAATCAGTCTTGGCTCCTTGTTCTAAGAAAACACATATTTCATTCTTGGGTCCAGCGAAGGTCAAGGCTGAATTCTGGCACCAAGGGCCCCAGATGCTGATAAACTCTCTGCAGAGTTAAAAAAAAGGTCATTTTACAAACCTGAACATGATCTGAGAAACGGGGAATGTGGAATATCAAGGGAAGGAGAGTGGGTGCCCCTGAATGACCACACTTGGGGTTGTGGTCTGCACGGTGAAAAACTTGATCCAAACTTGCCTTGAAAGTTCTTGGGCCACGTTGTATCAACATGTAGCAAGCTCACTTTCAATTTTAGGCACTCCCTATACAGTGTGCTTACGTTGAAGAACGTGTGAACAGATCGCATCTAAACCGTAGCCACTTACATGTGATCAAAAGATAATGTAAAGCAAACACGTCTTCTTTAAAGTCAGCAGTTTCTGTACTTTTCTGAAATGAAACATCACAATTGCTAATGGCTGCTATGAAGCAAAGACATTTCTGCACAATCATAATTGAAAAATTTAGGAATTACTTAATAAGGAAGAACCAGTGTTCCCTCTGACTTTTTCCATCCATGTGCAGAATAAATGTTGTTAGGCGCACTGAGGCAGGTGCAGATGTGCACCACTTGTAGAAACACATGCTGCTGCTATGTGGGTGCTCCGCTAATTAGCTGGGTGACATTTGAATCTCTCCTGGATGGCTGCCCACACTCTCAGCTCACTGAGGAAGAGTGAAGTTGTACGTTAGCTGCATCTGTGCTTACGCTTAAAACAATTGCAAATTGGGATTAACACTGGGGGAGCTAATCAGGGATTATCCCAATATAAAAAGGGCTAAGTTTTTTTTTCTGCACCTCTTGAACTTGGCAGGAGTTGTGGATACTCGGGAGAACTCCATTTTGGGGGGAAAATTTGAGGTTTTGGAATCTGAGTTTTGCTCGGTTTCAGAACAATCAGCAACAAGACCTTCTCAAACAGTTCATAGACACCAACATGTGGGTCTTTTCCTGGATTAGCCAGGAGCCCCGTGCTCAGGACACACCTGTGGAACGTAGGAGACTCAATTTCAAATGGGCGCTTTTCCTCCCTTAAGATACTTCGGGGAAAAAAAAACGTACGGGGAGGCACACGGCTGGATAAAGCAACGCGGAGGCCCTAAGATCTGTCAAGTTTAAGAGGCTTCAGAGCTTTACCGAAAAATGAAATTTAGTACATTTTTTGGTTTTGTTTTCAGAGGCCTCTTATACTAAAATGATTCGGGGTTTGGAACGGGTCCCATATGACGAGAGGTTAAAACGACTGGGACTTTTCAGTTTAGAAAAGAGGAGACTGAGGGTGGGATATGATAGAGGTCTATAAAATCATGAGTGGTGTGGAGAGGGCGGATAAAGAGAAGTTATTTATTAGTTCCCATAATAGAAGAACTAGAGGACGCCAAATGAAGTTAACGGGTAGCAGGTTTAAAACTCATAAAAGAAAGTTCTTCTTCACACAGCGCGTAGTCAACCTGTGGAACTCCTTGCCAGAGGAGGCTGTGAAGGCTAGGACTATAATAGAGTTTAAAGAGAAGCTAGATAATTTCATGGAGGTTAGGTCCATAAAAGGCTATTAGCCAGGGGATAGAAATGGTGTCCCTGGCCTCTGTTTGTCAGAGGCTGGAGAGGGATGGCAGGAGACAAATCGCTTGATCATTGTCTTTGGTCCACCCCCTCTGGGGCACCTGGTGCTGGCCACTGTCGGCAGACAGGCTACTGGGCTAGATGGACCTTTGGTCTGACCCAGCACGGCTGTTCTTACATGTTCTTACTCGGAGGCCCTAAGCCGCATCTTACTTACCTTGCGTAATCTTCAAGGCGTGGGAGAATCAAAGAGACATACCCAAGATCAAGCAAAAGAGCCATTGAGGAAATCTACAAGGGGCAATTTGTCCCTTATTCCGTATACTCTCACCCCGAGCTCTCAAGGTTCAAGATGTGTATTCTGTGCTTTGCTCTCCTCCACCAGATCTCCACAGCTCCGGCGCCCCCCCAAATACCTGGTCTGCGCTTTCTACTATCAAAACAGACCCTGGAGGTTGGACGTTAGGAAAAAGTTCCTACCTGTCCGGGTGGTTAAACACTGGAATAAATTGCCCAGGGAGGTTGCGGAATCTCCATCTCTGGAGATATTTAAGAGTAGGTTAGATAAATGTCTATCAGGGATGGTCTAGACAGTACTGGGTCCTGCCATGAGGGCAGGGGGCTGGACTCGATGACCTCTCGAGGTCCCTTCCAGTCGTAGTGTTCTATGATTCTATGAACATGGTTGAAGTTTTCAGCGTGGAGTGGACCTACAAGTCTTAACCAGTAGTGCAACTGAGTCTGCACCTTTAACACAGACAAAGCTTTGGCCCAGCGACGTGACTCCGAACTCAGAGCCTGTCTGTATTATAAAGCCGCGGTGTCCAACCAGTTCTGAAGCAGCAGCCACTACAGGGACTCCTGCTATAGCCAACTAGCCACACTCACCCGGCCATAGAGCCCCGTGTGCTAGTGGCCAGCGTGTAGGACACCACAGTTAGAAGTATACGTGCGTTCCGACCGGTCTTGTGAAAGTTATATTTGTTGCACAGGGGACCTCGGCATCTGGTTTGCCTCGGTGACGTGAGTTACAAACAGATCGTGACCGGATAGCCACGGGACGTGTTTCCTATGGATACAACCACCCTGCCGTTCTGCAGCCCTGTTTATCTCCAGCCTTAATGCTTCCAGCTTCCTTTGCGTTTGGGGAGCCGGTGTGATAAGCACCCGCCCTGGCGGCCACTGGGAAACCCGCTAGAATTGGATCACCACGTGAGTTCTGAGGCAGCCCACCAGATAGGGGGCCCCAGCCCCGCTCCTGAGTGTGCGAGGGAAGAGAATTTAGATGCAAAATGGTTCTTCAGGGCCGTGCCCGTTGGAGCTAGTTCTGCACAGGGATGGGAGCGCGCTTTCCTTGTGGTTAGCTCCCGGCCTGGGCTGAGAGTCTGGGGTAGCATACGTGTCTCGGGTAACGACTCATGAGCGTCCGCCCGTGTCCGTCATAGGCACGTCAACAATTGTAATTAATGCCTCACTCTTCCCATCGGAAGACCCTGAAGCACTTTACAAACATGCTCAGTGGTGTTATTACAGATGGGGAAACTGAGGCAGAGGTATTACAGATGGGGAAACTGAGGCCCTAGATCACCCAGCAGGTCAAAGGCAGACATAACCCAGGGCTTGTTCCCGTGTTTTAGATACCCAGAGCAAACTGCTTTAACTATAGGAATATAGATAAGCACCACCAATCCCCCAGTACGGACAGTTATTCCCATTTAAGTGGTGTCTAATATGCATAACTGATTTCCATGCAGCAAAGGGAATGGCTATCTATCTTTTTGAATTTGTGCACGTCTGTCTACAAGTCTGTTTGTTCATGAACTCCTCCGAAATGGTAAGAGCTAGAACCACCAAATTTGCTAGGCAGCTTCCTCTTTTCCTACCTTAAAGCAAGGTCAGGGTTTGGTTGTACCAGGACAACTGGGAGTGCTGAGAGTGGGACTGGTTTCCATAATATGCAAAGGGAGGGGCTGCTGTTCAGAGGGGCGATAGGTGAGTGTCCACTGGGGACAGCCACCCCACCAAGGGAGTGGCTAAAGTTCCCTCGTAGCTGGGGGGGGGGGGAGGGGGGAGAAGAGGACTGAGGGGAGAGAAAAAGTCCCTGGCAGCTGGAGGAAGAGAAAAGGCCTGTGTCAGATGGAACCTCCCCCCCCATCCTGAGCCCTCTCTCACACCCCAACCATCACTGATTCCCATCCCCCTCATGTAAAAAATCCAGCCCCCTGGGAGCACTGATTTGCCCCCCCCTTGTGCAAAAAACCCCTCTTGTGCAAAAAACCCCTCTTGTGCAGAGCCATTCCACTGCTTATTTTCAGGAAGAACGACTCCGCACAAGAGGGTTTTTTGCACAAGAAGGAACGGTGCAGACAGCTTCTTGTGCAAAAGCCCGTGCCGCAAAAATGGTAGCTCATTTGGCATGCAAATGAGGCATGGCAATATTCATCCCCGTGTCTCATTTGCATATCTTAGCGTGCTGTGTAGACATAGCCCGTGAGGTTTTGAAATCCCGGCTTGACAAAGTCCTGGCTGGGATGATGGAGTCGGTCCTGCTTTGGGCAGGGGGCTGGACTCAGTGACTCCTGAGGTCTCTCCCAGCCCTATGATTTTATAATAGGCAGTGCTAATTAGGAGAAAGGGGCCATAAATATCTGACATCAGTGTGATTAATCAGAATCGGAAACTGACGAGACAAACTCAGGCTTGAGTAATGTTTCCAGCACCCTTCTGTTGCGTGGGTAGGACATAATTTGAATCCAAGGCAGGGACGAGACAGATCTGGGATGCGTCGGAGGGGAAATTCCAGATTGGAAAAAGATCCTTCCGACTTATCCAGGTACTCCAAAGGCACCCCCCTCCCACCGGATCCAAGCCTTGGTGAGTGAATGGGATAGCACCTGCCTCCCACAAAAAAGTCTCTCTCACACCATCTACGTGCACCAGAGTGAACGCCTGCAGAATCTGTCCCATCTAGAAACTATCGCAGCTTGCCTCGGGGATCCAGGAACGGACGACGATGGGAAATGGGAGATAGGAGCTCACACCTCAATGACAGGCCTGTCTTTTCGGGTGGCTATGGCCTGCAGGATCTGGGAATTTGCTCCACCTCTTTTGGTAACATATGTCTAATTGCTGAGCAAGTCCCATTAAAGCCAACCCCACCCCAAAAGCAATTAAACCAATGGTGATATTTACTACCATGGCGCGACTCACTCTGCCAGCATGTTCTATGCCCTTGCTCCCTCTCCTGGCCGGCCTTTTCTAGTTAGACTCAATTCTCCGAGGGCAGGGACTGTCTCGTACAGGTTGAAACTCCATAATCCAGACTTCCCTGAGCCAACAACACTCCTGGTCCGGCAGTTTCAGGTGATCCCGAGAGCACTCACAGAATAAGCCGAGGGAATGGGACCAGGGACATTGCCAAACTAGGGAGGCAAGATGGAGTCCTGGTGGGTAATAGGGAGGTTGCTGGGGGGAGAAAGAGGGGAGAACACAGAACCCTCCCCAAGTGCTGATTCAACTAGAACGAAAACATTTTCTAATCAAACTCCCATGCTGCTGGGAGTGGCGGGGGGGGGGGGGGGGGGGGGGAATGAGGAACGCAGAGCTCCGGGCTGCAGCTTTTAGCTCCCCCAGTCTGGCAAGTCTCTGGTCTGGGACCAGTCAGGTTGCAAGGGTGCTGGCGCAGGAAGGTCCACCCTGTAATGTGTATAGTTCCTGGCCCAACGGGGCCCCCATCTTGGCAGGTTCTCAGGCACAACCGGAACATGGACAGTCATTAACTGAACATTGTGCCAACTTGGAGCCAGGCTTGGTCCCGCTGGAGCCTGTCGCGACCAATAGGAACATGGGAGCAAAGGGGACCCGGAGCCTGGATTTCTTGTGTCAAACAGCACAGCTCTTTATTTTAGCTTCGGGTCATGTGTCCAAAGGCAGCGCCCCTGCCTTTTCCAGGCCCGGTTTTCAATGACCACGAGCTGGAATCAGTTCGAAACTAACAAACGACAGTAGTCACGTCTCAAACATGGGTTTGTATTGACTCGGCGATGAGGCCATGTTTTCCCACGATGCTACAATAGTCGAGACACTAGTGGCACAGTGGAAAACGGGAGGCAGAGGATGTGGGGGCGTGGATAGATCCTCCCACACAGAGGAAAATGAGAGTAAAGATGCAACAGGGGGTTTTCAGTCATTAAAGAACTTCCTCCCCCATTCCCATTCTGGAGACTAGGAGCTGCCTTGCTTTGCATTGCTGTCTCTTGTCAAAACCATCGCCGGGGGCTACGCCCGTCCTCATTTACACCGTCCATGGACGGGGAAGGCCCCCCTGGCTGCACGTTTTTAGAACGTGCCGAAACCCCAAGCCTGAAACGGAAGCAGCCCGCCCAGCATAAAAGCGGCCTTGCAGCGTTCCCGCGACCAGCCCACGCTCTCAGCGATAGACGCTCGTATCGCCTCATGGCGCTCGGGCCGTGAAAAACCCGGGAGCGAGCCGGAGCTCAGGATCCGTGTTTCGGATGCACCGATCCAAAGTGATTTTAGAAAAGCCACCCCTCCCCCCACACCCTGCATGCGATTCCGCAATTTTCATTCCAACCACTGCTATGATCTCGCAGGCTTGTGTAGTACACAACTGGCAAGCACACACCTCTCCCCCCCATCAGCTGTTCCCTTGCCAAGCTCAGCAGCACCATCCGCTGGACACTTCCCACTGTGGGTCAAGGAAACGATAACGCCTCTCTCCTTTGGGACTGCATAGCAAGTCCTTTTTATTGGCAGCCACTGGCATTACCTCCTTCCTCGTGCTGGCAAGCACTCCGGAGGTGTCATGCTGTGCAGCAGGCCGGGATCTCACACAGCAGAGCACCCCGGTGTCAGGTTTTAAATGCACACTCCGATCGCCTCCTAAACCGTAAGGGGAAAAAAACCTCGTTTAATGCCCAGTGCGTGCCAGAAAGCAGGGATCTGTGCTCCTGAACGGGATGCTGCAACGCCGCCTCACCACATCCCAACCTGCCTTGGCACGCACGACCACCAGGAAACGAAAGGGCATGGAATAGTCTCTTTGGCATAAGGCATATTCAAAGGCCAGCTGGCATCCTAAGTACTGTGTCAGTTTCATCCCTGCCATTCTGCGGGGTCATGGTCCAAATTTCCTGGCTCAGGAAGCGGTAGTCCATGCGATTATTGGTGTGGTTGGCCCCGTGTTCTCTATCTTTGGGTAAGTTACAGTGCAACACTCCCATAGGCGGCAAACAAGGAGCTTGGCTTGTCTCTTAGAAAAAGTGATAAACAAATCTCCGTGTATTACACCATCTGATCTCAAAGGCACAGAATAAAATGAAAGGCAACTGTGAAGTGCAGCATGTTGAAGATGTTCACGTCTTTTAAATAAGAGGAGAGTATTAGCTTCTGTTTTCCTGAGTGCAGTCTGGAATCGAGGTCTCAGTGAGATGGGCTGATACTTCTTGGTTCCACCGGTTTTGTCTGCGCTATATTGTTTAAGTAAAGAACCACTGCTGATAAGAATCCGAAGGGTTACAGGAAGTCATAGATGGATGCTCATCTCTTGCCGACAAACACATGTCAGAGGCCACATTTTTAATCAGACGATCCTAAAACACAAATAGAGATGCCAAGGTCACATCCTCCACCAAGCTTAAAGTGCTTTGCAGAGAAGGGGAAACTGAGGCACGGGGCAGTGATGGGACTTGTCTCAGGTTACCCAGCTAACCTGTGGCAGAGCCAGGAATAAAGTCCAGGTTGCCTCAGTAGATTTGGGCCAGATTTTTCAGGCAAGCCTGTTTTTGGGAGAGAGAGAGAGATAGCAAGAGAGTGAGCAAGCGGGTGTGCGTGTGTGAGAGAGAGAGAGAGAGAGAGAGAGGGGGGTATGTGTGTGCGAGCAAGAGGGGTGCGTGTGTGTGTGAGAAAGAGCGAGAGAGGGGTGCGTGCGTGTGTGTGAGTGAGAGGGGGTGTGTATGTGTGAGAGGAGTGTGTGCAAGCGAGAGAGGGGTGTGAGAGGTGAGAGAGCGAGAGAGGTGTGTGTGTGAGGTGAGAGAGGGGTGCATGTGTGTGTGAGAGTGAGGGGTGCGTGTGTGTATGTGAGAGAGAGAGAGGGGTGCATGTGTGTGTGAGAGTGAGGGGTGCGTGTGTGAGGTGAGAGGTGTGTGTGTGTATGTGTGAGAGAGAGAGAGGGGTGCGTGTGAGTGAGAGCGAGAGAGGGGTGCGTGTGTGTGAGAGAGAGAGAGGGGTGCATGTGTGAGGTGAGAGAGAGGTGTGCGTGTGTGTGTGTGTATGTGAGAGAGAGAGAGAGAGAGAGAGGGGGGTGTGTGTGTGTGTGCGTGAGTGAGAGCGAGAGAGGGGTGCGTGTGTGTGAGTGAGAGCGAGTGAGGGGTGCGTGTGTGTGAGAGTGAGAGAGAGAGAGGGGTGCGTGTGTGTGTGAGAGCGAGAGGGGTGCGTGTGTGTGTGAGAGCGAGAGGGGTGCGCGCGTGTGTGTGTGTGTGTGTGTGTGTGTGTGTGTGTGTGTGTGTGTACACACACATGTATAAAAAGGCAAATGAAACATTTCACAAATTTGCGTCAGTTTCTGCTGATTTGTTTACATCGGGCGGCGGGGGGCGGGAAGGGAAATTTGAAAAATCAAGGTTTCGATTGGGGTTTCCAGAACGAAAGCTTTGCCTTGCCCCATGCAAACTTCAAAACGCCCTTCAGCTTTAAGAAGTTCCAACAGCTCCACATTCAAACAAACGGCAGGTTTGCTGCAACCCAACATTCATCCCTGCGCCTGAGCCCCCGTGGTCCCGGGAGGAACCCGCCCCGTTGGACAGCCCAGCCCAGGACCCCCGGCCACAGGCTGTTTCCGGGGACACCGTGTTCTTTACTCACGTGGGTGAGTGCCCATTCCTCGTTTCCGGGCACGTGCGAGTTTTTCCCTACAAAGCGACAGTCTCCCAGCTCCACCGGCCCGAAGCCGGCTCGGAGGCAGAGCTGCTTGCCAATGTTGTGACGCAGGTCCTTCTGGGACGTGTACTCGAAGTACTGGGAGCCAAAGAGCAGACGCGGCGATTAGGGGCTGCTGACCCCCACCCCGAAGGGCCACCCATGCTGCCAGAGAGCAGCCTGCCAGCCCCACTGATGAAGGCAGCCCCAGAATCCCTCAAGGCGCCAAGGGAATTCACGTGTGCGCCCGGGGATCAGCACGCACACCCCGCTGCTGGGTCGCACAAGTCTGGAGCACTTAAGTGAACCCCGATTTCAGATGGGTGGGCAAGATAGGAGACAGGGGGAGCAAGCCCCAGGCTTGCTTCCCAGCTGCCTCGCCCAGGAGGAGTGGGGTAAGCCCTGGCGCACCGGACCAATGTTCCCCTCCAGGTTTTCCATCCATGTGCAGAATAAATTTTATTTGGTGCACCCAGGCATGTGCAGATGTGCACCACCAATAGAAACACATGCTGCAGGAGGCTGGGGGCGTGCTGCTAATCAGCCGAGTGGCAATTGAATCTTGCCTGGGCGGCTGCCCACACCCCCAACTTACAGGGAACATTGCTCCGGACCCTTTCCCCAGCTCCGGGAGGGTGGGATGGGGTGAGAGCCGCCGGGACACATTCACACCAGAGGCCTACCTGATTGCCTCCCATCCCGTGGCACGGGTACATGATCAGCGGCTTCCCTCCATGATTATTCTCCCCGACATCCAAGCAGTTCTTGGACCCTTCGTTCTTAATCTGAAAGCAAAGAACAAAACATGCGGCACGGGTCTGAGCGGCTTTCGTAGGGGCTCGGTCTCAGACCCCACCCAATCCTAGGTGCATGGCCACACGCCCACGGAAAACACAGCCCAGCAAAGCCTACTAGAGCCAGTCCGGATCCCTAGTCGCTGGCAGCAATGTTCCCTCTAAGTGTTTCCATTTGTGTGTGGAATAAATTTTGTTACATGCGCCAAGGCATGTGCAGATGTGCACCAGCAATAGAAACATGCTGGTGGCTGCAATCAGCTATGGGCACGCCGCTAATGAGCTGGGTGCCGCTTGAATCTCTCCTGGGCAGCCACCCAAGCGCCCAGCTTACAGGGAACGCCGGCTGGCGGGTTATTTTTTACAAACCAGACCTTGGTTGTGATTTTTTCTGTGGGCCTGAGCGCTGACCCATTTCTGTTTTCAGCAAAGGTTCATTTCAGTCCTAGGGTATTCGGGCTGAAATTGTCAAAGCCACTGGACTACATACCAGCTGGGGAGGGCTCAGAGTTATTGCAATAAATTCTTAACCCCCCTGCGCCCGGTGGACTGGCTGATGGGTTTCTCCCACATGCTCGAAGTCTCACTGATCGCTGGTTGGGGTCAGGAAGGAATTTCACCCCCCCCCGGCCAGGTCAGTTTGGCTCAGACCTTGTTTTCCCTCCTTTTTCATTTGCAATGCGGGGCCTGCGTCATTTCCTGGTTTGAACTAGAGTCTCTGGGACCTGAAGTCTTTAAATCGTGATTCCAGGCCGTCAGTAACTCAGCCAGCGGTTACGGGTCTGTTGCAGGAGTAGGTGGATCAGGTTTTATGGCAGGGGTGGGGAACCTCAGGCTCGGGGGCCGGATGTGGCCCTCAGGGCTCCTCCCAGAATTTGGGAGCCCGCAGCTGGTACGCCAGCCCCACCGCTACCCCAACACGGAGCTAGAGCGCACAAAATCTCCTAGGCAGGGCCCCCAGGCTTGGTGCGGGAGGGGAATGTGTGGAGCAGCTTTCTCCTTCTCAATCCGGGGCCACGTCAGTGACGGGTTTTTTGGGGGTTTCTCACGTGTGTGGCCCCCGACGGATTTTTCTGTGGGTCAGCGGCCCCCCCACCCAAAAAAGGTTCCCCGCTCCTGTTTTACAGCCTGTCATTTGCAGGTGGTCAGGCAAGGGCGGCATAATGGTTTCTTCCGGCCTCAGCGTCTATGATTCTATAATTGCAGCAACCGAGTCATATTCAAACGAGGATGCATGGGACAGCCGAACGGCCTCAAGAGGCCTTTAGCCAGGCGCTAACTCTCCAGGCACGGCCGTTATTTTGGGGCATTTCTGCGGGAATCCTGCCGAGAACGCCACCAACGGAGAACTGCCCAGAGCAGGTGGCAGGTAACCCGTGCAGGGACAGCCAGCCGTCCACAGCCTTCCAGGCCGCCAGCCCTGCAAGGGAGGTGGTGGAATCCCTCTCTGGAGATATTTAAGAACAGGTTGGATAGACATCTGTCAGGGATGGTGTAGACGGAGCTTGGTCCTGCCTTGAGGGCGGGGGCTGGACTTGATGACTCTTGAGGTCCCTTCCAGTCCTATTATTCTATGATTCTATGAATACATCTGCCTGACTGACTTCTGGTTGCACCTGTATTCAGGAATGCAATCCAGGGAGGGGGTGGGGCTGGGTGGGGTCCGCTGGGATTCTGTGTGGAGTCAGCAAATAATTCCTCACGTGGTTTTGGCATATTTATGAATGAGAGCAGTGGTTCCCCACCTTGTCGAGCATTCAGACCCCTTTTTAGTCTATTAAAATTTCACAGATTGCCCCATCCTGGGGGGAAAAAAAGAGAGAAAAGAAAAAAGAAAAAAGAAAAAAGAAAAAAACAAAAACAAAAACAAAGAGAAAAAAGTAAAGATCGGGCCCACCGTGATGGGCCCAATCCCTTTTAAACTTTCCGCTGACCCCTGCAGTACCACTGTAGACCACCAGGGGTCCACAGACCACAGGCTGGGAACCACGAACAGGACGACTGAGCTGGCCTTGCTCCGGTTCTTAACTCAGCTAACGTATTCGTCTTCTTTTCAATCAGTGCCCTTGGGATGGGGCTGGGGTTGAGGGATTCAGGCTGTCCTGGGGGGGAGAGGCCAACTCCAACCCTCTCTCCCTGCAGTGGCGCGGGGCCACGTGAGAATGTGGAGGTCCCAGCTCGTCCCGTGCCGGAGCCGTTCTTGAGCAGACGGACAGACTCTCCCGAACATACAGCAGAGCGCGAGCTGCGTCAGAGACCCGGAGGCGGCCGCCCTCGCTGTGCAAAAGCAGCGTCCTTTGGCACAAGCTCAGCCGCACGAGCTGACTTCCCAGGACAAACCCAGAGCGTGTCTCTTCCTCGAGGCCGTTCCACGGGAACTGCAGCCAGCGGGAGTGTGGAGCTAGTGCTGAGGGCGGGGCGCGAAGTCCTGTGCACTCTCCACCTAGGAGCTGGGCCACTTCTGGGGCGCAGCGCAGTCTGCGGTGCCAGGACAGGCAGGGAGCTGCCTTAGACCCGCCGCTGCTCACCTGATCCCCCTGCAGCCTGACACTGCACAGCCCAGCCCTGCGTGCTCCCCCTAGTTGGAAGACCCCTGCCTTCAACAAACGAGAATGGGATGGGGGAGAGGGACAAGGAGGAGGAGCGCTCAGCTGAAGAGTTTTCCTAAGTCGGACACAGTGGCTCAGGAAGACCGGGCATCAGGGGAAGGTTTTCAATAATGGCCACACCACGCATGTGGGGTGTGAGTTCCCCGCTCGCGGACACAGGTCACGCAGTGCACACCTGAAGCTAGTGTGTGTCTCACAGAACCAGCAGTCCCAAAGTCATTTCTACTGCCGATCTTTCAGGAGAACTTCCAGCACTGGGCAGGGGGACAGGCAGAATTGCCAGCCTGGGAGGGGGGCGGGTCCATGCTCCTGGAAGAGGCAGGGCTAGGGGCAGCCCGCCCTCAGCTCCGCCTGGACCACGCCCCATGTCTCCACCGCTAGGACGTGGCGCCCCCTGGAGCACGTGGCCAAGAGCCCCACGCCCTTCTGAATCACGGGGCTTCCGCGTCTCAATTTCTCACCCTCAACCTTTGTCTTAGCCATTTAGATTGTAAGCTCTTTGGGGCAGGGACTGCCCTGTCAGGGGGCTGCTCCGTTCCGTGGCACCCTGATTTCAGAGGGAGCCCCTGCACCCTACGAACTGGCGCGCCTCCCTCCGCTTACTTCTAGAGAAGGAAGGGAGTTGATCAAAAAGAAACAGGACAACACAGACGCGCTCCCGCACTTACTGCGCCATAGAAGGTTGGGGTCAAGTCTGGGATGAAGATCTCTGGATAGATGGTTTGCAGGTACCAGGTGAAGTTTTTACAGTGCAGTTGCTCCTTCAGTTTGAGCCGGTCTGTAACGTCGCCGTAAGTTTTCTGTCACAATCAGGCAAGAAAATTAAACTCACCTCAATAGGGCAGCGAGAGAATCCAAAACCCCCAGCCTTTCCCTTTGATAGGTTTGCCTTAAAAAGCATCACAGAGAGGGAGCTTCCATTGGTAATTCAACTGCTAACTTAGGAGATCTAATTGCCACACGCCTCCCCGTCAGGATGCAAAACGGCACTAAGGAGCCGTTTCCTAGGACGCTTGTGACTGGAAATAGGGAGACAGCAAATCTGTGAGAGTTTGAAGCCCTCCCCGCCCCCCATCCTGAATACGGCCGTCTGCATATTTGTGAACTAAAAAACCTGAACGTTCAGGCTGGGTCACACACGTTGGTTTCTTCTCAAAGCTTTGGTTTTTAAAACCTAATTAGAAATTGACACTGACGAGGTTTGGAACCAGAACACCTTAAAAAAAGTGCTTAGAGGCTGTCCAAACGAAACACTGATCATTTTGCAGCTTTTCAGTGAGGGTTTTTTTTTTTTTAAATGCACTCCAGAGATTCGCCCCCCACCTACCCGGTGCGCAAACCATTTCAACAACTCGGCATTTTTGGCTGAAAATTTCTCTGAACGGTTCCAATCAGAAAGCTCGTCGCAGACAAGGCATTTTGGAGCCATGCTCATTTTGGGTCAATAGCAGAGCCAAAAAGGCAGGTGGGGGGAGAGGAAGACTCCGGTGGCCTTTAGATGAACATGTGACTAAGTCAGAAGCGATGGTAAAGCCGCTCCTACCAATAAGTCAGCTCTACCCCCCAGCTCTGCTGTTGATCCGGATACCATGTTGGTTGGCCCCTAACCTTGCATGGAGTGCAGCTGACTTCTGTGGAGTGCTGCCCAGCCAGAAGGGACATCCATGGGGCGCTCTCCATAGAGCCAGCCCCTTAAGATGCCCTACAAGAAGCCCAGTGCTGCTAGGAAGGAACAGTCCACTAGAGAAACGCATCGAAGATGCTTTGATGACTTGTGAAATTATAAGGCCACTAAAACTTAGGAAAAACGACTTTCCTAGGAGGGTGGAGAAGCGCTGGGCTGGGTTCCCTAGGGAGGTGGTGGAATCTCCATCCCTAGGGGTTTTTAAGTCCCGGCTTGACAAAGCCCTGGCTGGGTTGATTGAGTTGGGTTGGTCCTGCCTTCGGCAGGGGGCTGGACTCGATGACTCCTGAGGTCTCTTCTAGCCCTGGGATTCTATGGAAGGGACCACGAGAGGTCAACAAGTCCAGTCCCGTCCTCACAGCATCATCTAGACGTGTTTCTCAACCTTTTTTTTGCTCATGGCCCCCTTCTGAGCCTCATTTACCTCTGTGGCCCCCCTTCGTAGCCGCTGTTAGTTGGAAAAAAAGGTACATAATTTACCTAATGTTCCGCTTTTCCCTGTGGTCCCCCAAGAGGTAGGACGTGGCCTCTGGGGAACCATATGGCCCACGGTTGAGAACCACTGATCTAGACCATCTCTGACAGGTGTCTGTCCATCCTGCTCTTAAATATCTCCAGGGATAGAGATTCTACAACCCCCCTGGGCAATTTATTCCAGTGTTTGACCCCCCTGACAGGCAGGAAGTTTTTCCTAATGTCCAGCTGGACCTCCCTTGCTGCAATTTAAGCCCATTGCTTTTTGTCCCATCCTTAGAGGCCCAAGTGAATCATTTTTCTCCTTCCAAGTATTTCAGGCAATATTTGCTGGACCCCGGTTCGGTACCTCTCTGGCCATCTTTGCAGCCTGCTGGTTTCTCCTGTAGAAGATTTCCTTATAGTCGTCCATCCAGACCTCCGCCAGGCGCACTTGGTTCCGGGAGATGACCTGCGTTCCTTTTGGGAAGGTGTGGGGACTTTTGGAGCGGAACACGTGCCCAACCACGGAGCAGGGGATAATCTCTAGCTGACCGCCACACTGCCAAACCTACACCAAGGGGAAAGAGCCCATCACCTCTGGATTCCGAAGGGAGTTTTAGTAACACAAACCCTGACACAATGAAAGGGAAAGAAAGAACGTTTCCGTGGACAAAGCATTTCCCCGCGTAAGTCGAAGCACAGACCTGGACGGGGCTGAGATCTGGCATAACGCGCTTTGAGCTTCCTTAATTATTTGTATGGCGGCAGAACTTCGGCGCTCCATTCACGGACCCTGTCCTGAGAGGTGCCCTACGAACAGAGCTCTGTCTTTCTAATCCCAGGCACGGACAACAAAAGCTCCATTTGCAAAGGGGCTGGGCCGTCCTCTCTGGAGCTGGGACACCCCGGCGTTTCTGGAATTCAGGCCCAGAATTAAGGATTTCCTTGGCCACCGTGATGAGGCCTTACACTCATCAGAACGGCACCTTTCCGCAATGCGGTAACTTTAGTGTGCTACATCGGATCAAGTCCAGAATTCCAGGAACCCTTCTAGGCACCGGTGGGCAGAATCTTATTGATTTTTTGCGCAGAGGGAAGATCAGAAAACTGGAAGGGGAAGGGGGGAAATGAAGCTCACGCAAAGCAGGGAGAAAGTGGTTTTCAGGGGGGTACTCTTGGAATACGATGGGCCTACGGAAGCAAGTTTTAATTCTGCTAAAAGCTAAAGGTTTTCCCCTCTCCCCCTTTACTTGGCTCTTACCCTAAAGGACATTTCCACATTCTCCCCACCCCAGATCTCCATTTGGTCGTCATAGGAACCGATGTGTTCGAAGTAGGACTTGGAGATGGCGAAGAGGCCACCAGCAAACGTGGGAGACCTGAGGGGAGACAGAAGCAGAGTTGAGCGCGCACTTAATGCTCCACAGATCTTTCCGTAGCCCCCCCCGGCCAACCCTGAGCGACAAGGATGTGCGGGAGGCGGCAGGACGGGACCAGAACCCAGGCTCTCCAAAGACAAACGCAGCAGCTCTGCTTGGGTTCCGGCAGCGTTGGGGCACCGTGGCAAAGCTCTGACCACGCCCCATGGTTCGGGCGATTAGTGTTTGCCTCAGACTCGCTGTGACCCCCCCCCCCCCCTGCACAGCCACCCAACCTTTACTAGAGGCCCACGTCATGGCCTGCAGAGTCTCTCTCATCACAGGTTTGTCCACGGCCCGGGGGGGGGTAAACCCTGAGCAGTCCTGGTCTCCCCCTCGGGGCAGAGTCTGCAGCAGCATGGGGAGGGTCAGTGGGAACCCCAGCTCCTCCAGGTTCCGGCCCAGAGGGAGCAACAACCGACAGGGATGGTTCCACTCCCCGTCTGGCAGCCACTTCCCCCACCCATCCCTCCCAGGACCTTTCCCCTTGAGTAGCCTGCCCTGCTCCTCCGTGGCACTCCGCCTCACTCGCAGTCCTCAGCTCTCGCTCAGTCCCCGGGCTCCTCCCCTGCTCCCAATTAACGGCAGAGGAGCCTTTTTAACCCCTCTCAGCTGGTTCTCCATTGACCCCAGGTGCTCTGATTAGCCCCGCCCAACGGACTCCAGAAACCTCCCAAATATCCGCAGGTGCTTCTGTTGATTCTAGAAGGTTCCTTCTGGCTCTGGGTTAGAACCACAGAACACTAGAACGGGAAGGGACCTCGAGAGGTTATAGAGTCCAGCCCCCTGCCCTCACAGCAGGACCCAGCACTGTCCAGAATCACCCCTGAGAGATGTCTATCTATACCTGCTCTTAAATATCTCCAGAGACGGAACCGGTCTTAGGGACGAGCCGCAACCGCAGTTCGGCCCGACTTCCCTGGCTTTTTTTGTTTTGTTTTTGCTCGACAAATTTTCCCCCGTGGTTTTTTGGTTTTGTCCGGTATTTTTTTGGAAACCATCTGGCAACCCTACAGGCGAGCCGGGCGGTCGCCTGGGGCCGCCAATTGGTTAGGACCAGCCCCACCCATGTGACTTTGATTTCGTTATTTCCGGAGTTATTACATCGATTTTTAAAAAAACAGCGTGTAATCCTGCAGCACCTTAGAGACGAGCAAGAAATGCAGATGGCATCGTGAGCTTTCGTGGCAGCGATTTTAGTTACTTGGAAATAGCGTCGTTGCGTGGACACGCCTAAGAGCTGTCAAGGGAGCAGCTGGTGGGGGTGGGACTCGGGTTGATGTGATTCGGGAAGAGGAGCAGTCTAGAGCGTCATTGCTGTCTCGTCTGCCATCGCAGGAAGGCAAGCCAGCTCCTCTGCACTTCTCCTTGCTCCCTTTCTAATCAGTTCAAACTGAGCTTTACAACGAACCGAAACGGCCTTTTACAAAACCTACTGATCTGCAGCGTCCTCGCCAGGAGGAGCCAGCGGAGTTCAGAGGCAGCCGCAAGCCAAGTTACCGGCCCTCGGAAAAAAGGGACCTTTATCGGGACACAAACTTCTCCCGCCTGACCTTTCCGCACCGCGGAGCCCGGCCGGTTTTGTCTGGCTCTCGCAGAAAGGGCCGAGGGCCGGCATCGAATGTCCTCGCTTGGGAATTCAAGGTGACTCTGTGTCTGCCGGGGCAGAGACGGGGGACTGTCGTCTACCGTTCCTCGTGCCAACCTGGCAACAAGCTGGCAGGGTTTGAAAGAGGCAAAACAAGCTCTTCTCTGTGGAGCTGCAGAGCAAGGCACATCAGTGTCACAGGGACGTTACCCAACACAAAGACAAACCCAATCTTCGGAACTTATCTGGCCCCGTCACTGGAGCATTAAACCGTGCGGCCCTTGGGGGCTGCCTCCTTTTACCGAGGGGGAACGGACGCAGAGGACCGACTGAATCATAGAATACTAGGACTGGAAGGGACCTCGAGAGTCATCGAGTCCAGTCCTCTGCCCCCATGGCAGGACCAAATACTGTCTAGACCATCCCTGATAGACATTTATCTACCCTACTCTTAAATATCTCCTCAGATGGGGATTCCACAAACTCCCTGGGCAATTTATTCCGGTGTTTAACTACCCTGGCAGTCAGGAACTTTTTCCTAATGTCCAACCTAAACCTCCCTGGCTGCAGTTTAAGCCCCTTGCTTCTTGTTCTATCCTCAGAGGCCAAGATGAACAAGTTTTTTCCCTCTTCCTCATGACACCCTTTTAGATAGCTGAACAGAGCTCTCATGTCCCCCCTCAGTCTTCTCTTTTCTAAACTAAACAAACCCAATTCTTTCAGCCTTCCCTCATAGCTCATGTTCTCTAGACCTTTCATCAGTCTCGTTGCTCTTCTCTGGACCCTCTCCAATTTCTCCACGTCTTTCTTGAAATGCAGTGCCCAGAACGGGACACAATACTCCAACTGAGGCCTAACCAGCGCAGGGTAGAGTGGAAGAATGACTTCTCGGGTCTTGCTCACAACACACCTGTTCATGCAGCCCAGAATCATGTTTGCTTTTTTTGCAACAGCATCATATTCAGCTTGTGGTCCACTATAACCCCTAGATGCCTTTCTGCCGTACTCCTTCCTAGACAGGAGGAGAGGTTTGTCGGGATGTGATGCTCGCCGTGAACGGGCCTCATGCTGGCAAAACCGTGCTTCGAGCAGGACTGCGGATTCCAGCCCCGGTGTACAAAATCGAGTTGGAAGAGCGCCGCGGCGCTGGCAGTGGTACGCCAGTCACAAACTAAATATCGGCGAATTGAATACAGGTGGTCCCCAAGTTACAAACGCATCGACTTACGACTGATCGACCTTATGACCAACCTCCCATTAAGAGCATTGCAGCCAGTCCCCGAGTTACGAAGGCGCGAGCCGTGCTTACGAACGGTGCGGTCACATTTAAATGACTGGAGTCCGACTTACGACCAAGTGGTTGGGATGTAACTCGTTCGTAAGCTGGGGACTATCTGTAGTTGAATAACCTCATGAATTCTTAGTGGTTAGTCCGCTATTCGATAGTCCCCAGGGGGTGGGGCCGGCAGCCAGTGCCCCACTCCTGAGAACCCCCTGCCACTCTGCGCGGGGTGCCAGGTGGGAGCTGGTCTGTGAGGGTAGCCAGTCAAAAACCAGCTCCCCTCACGGACCAGTTGCCTGTTGCCCTGGACTGCTGCCTCCTGTCCGGGGAGCGGGGAGGGAAATGTGTATAGCCTACAGCATTAAACGATAAGCTTTTGCTTATTGGATAATCGACTACACTATTACATCCCTATTGCAAACTGCACTGCCTCATGAGCTGGATGCCAACAGCGGCCAATGCCAGGTGCCCCCCAGAGGGAGTGAACAGAACAGGGAATCACCAAAATGATCCTTCTTCTGTCATCCATTTCCAGACAAACAGAGGCTCAGGACAGCATCCTTACCCATCCTGGCTAATAGCTATTGATGGACCTAACCTCCATGAATTTATCCAGCTCCTTTTTGAAGCTGTTAAAGTCCTGGCCTTCACATCCTCTGGCAAGGAGTTCCACAGGTTGACTCTGCACTACATAAAGAAAAACTTCCTTTTGTTTGAAACCTGCTACCAATTCATTTCCTTTGGTGACCCCTAGTTCTTATGTTATGGGAACAAGTAAATAACTTTTCCTTATTCATTTTCTCCACACCAGTTGTGATTTTATAGACCTCCATCACATCCCCCCCGCCCTCATCTCCTCTTTTCGAAGCAGAAAAATCTCAGTCTTTTTAATCTGTCTTCATAGGGCAGCCGTTCCAAATGCCTCATCATTTTTGTTGCCCTTTTCTGAAGCTTTTCCAATGCCAAGAGATCTTTCTTGAGATGCAGCACCCACATCTGTACGCCATGTTCCAGATGTGGGCCTCCCATGGATTTATCCCCTTTGGAATGATTCCTAACATTCTCTTTGCTTTTTTTGATAGCTGGTGGCACAGGGAGTGAATGTTTCAGGTGACATGGAGGGAGAGGGGTGCCTGGTGGGAAGGAAGCCTCTTCCCAGGTTTGACTAAGAGGGAGCCGTTACGAACTTAACTTCTACAAATGAAAGGCGCTTTTAATCACCGCAGGCTCCAGACGAGCCTTGCTTTCTGGCAGAGTCTCTCATTAAGAGCCGAATGACTGTGTCCTTTCATCTTTGGCCTTATCTCAAAAGCCCTGTCATCCGAACGCACCGTCTGTCCCTGGGTGGGGGGATGGAAGCGGCTCGGTCTATCTTCCGTTGGCTGTTTGCACGGAAAAAGTATGAGAGATGGATAGGAACTGCTGCCCCTCACCAAACACAGTGCTTGTGGCAATGCTGCGAGTTGGCGACACTCGTGGCTGTGGCCAGTGCGATGGTATTGGTTCATTTCCAATTAAACTGACTATGCTAGAAGCAGCATGGCCTAATGGCTAGGGCACAGGACTAGGAAACTTGGGTTCAAATCCTTGCTCTGCCACTGACTCCTTGTGCGACCTTGGGCAAGCCACTTCGGCCGTGTCTACCTTAGGAATGTGATTTTTAACTGGTGGGGGCTGAGGCAGCCCCTGTCGGCCATAGGCCCGGTCGCCCCACAGGCAGGGGCTGCTCCAGCCGGGATGCGGAAGCCGCCCCTACCTGCAGGGTGCCCAGTCAGTGCTGAAGGGCTGCCTGCAATTCTAGGTGGGGGGGGAGAGCCCAGCATTGGGGGGGCCTGACTGGAGTGACACCCTCCCCCCCCCCACACACACTTGCCTGCCTCCCCTTTAATCAGTTAAGCAACGTGTTTCACCAGTTAACCGATTAAATGGGATTTTACATCCCTAGCGTACACTAGAGCAGGTTTGCCAGTCAACGTGAATCGCTTAGGTCCACAGAGAGCTATTACTGGACCCAGTGATACAACCGTTCTCCTGTGGATGCTGCTATACTGGTATAAAAAGTGCTAATATACCAGAAGAGCTTGTTCCTATATGGGTAAGGGAACAAGCCAAACTGGAATGAAGAACTTTGATATCAAACTGGGGTTGTACCAGTATTCTCCCAAGCCTAGTTATTTGATATTTTTTAAAAAAGAGTTTCTATGAATCATATGGATGTTTACTGTTAAGCACTTTTCCTAATTGTGAGACATTACAGGGGCTGGGATCATGCAAGGAAGCGTCACAATTTAACGAGAGGAGATGCTGAGATTCATAAAGGTAAAGCTTTATCCAGTAAAACCAACACAAAAGGTCACACTCACGTCAGAACCACGCCCCAAATACCCTTCCAGTCAACTCCAACGAGTTCTCCGCAGCATTTCTCTCACTTCACCTAAGTTTCAGTCATTATTGACAGAAGTCTGTTTCCTCGCTGTGTGTACGTATCGTGAACTGGATGTTTACTGACAAAAACGTAACCCTTCCATGCCTCGGGATAAGTATAACTGATAAAACAAAAACCAGTGTCCTGACTGGACAGGCATATCTGTGTTTAGTCTGGCGCGGAGAAGAAATCCTTGCAACTTGCTGGGTAAAAAAAGCCTCACACAGAGGCTAGTGTTTAGTAACGACGCCCTTCGCCTGCCCAGTAGGACCAAACATTCCTTTCCAGCAGTGCGTTTTGGGGTACGATAGCACGTACCCACAAATAAAAATGGTGCTATCGTTAGGGATGAAAAATCCTGGTTAATCGGTTAACGGGTTAAATATTGGGTTAACCTAGCGTTTAACCGGTTAACCGAATAAGCAGGACCCAGGCGAGGGACTGTTCCAGCCTGGATGAAGCTCCCACATGGGGGATGGGGCTGGCTCTGCCAGTTCCTGGCCCTCACCGGAGCAGCTCCTCCCTGCGGGGTACTCGGGCTGTACCCGTTTCAGGCGATGCTTACCGGTTAACCTTTCACATCCCTAGTTACCATGACACCTGGAAGCACCAGTCATGGCGAGAACCCCGTTGTGCTAGGTGCTGTACAAACAGAACAAAAGATCAGTCCCTGCCCCAAGGAACTTACAGTCTAAGACAAGAGACAGGAAACGGCTGCCGACAGACATGGGGAGTACCCGGAACCAGGGACAACGCTAGCCAATAGACGCCGCGGTCTCAGAAGACAGCAATGCCGTAGACACATTCCCCCCGGCACTTACTTGATGGGGTATGTCTCGTCTTTTCTTCTTTGCTTCTCCTTGGCCGGTATGGCCTCCCAGCCGAAGGTCAAACTCCAGTCAAAGTTACCCCGGCTGTGCTGTTTCCCGTATTGGATGGGCTTGGAAAACTCAAAGGTATTCAGGTCGATGGTGGTGATGTCCGGACTCACCACGGCAGTGGGCTCCTCGGCGATCCGGGATAAGAGAGGCTCCAGCCAGCCATGGAAACACTCGCCTGAAAACACAGCATGAAAAAGGAGGGATTTTGACTCTACTCGTTAGACTGCAAGTCCCGATGGCCCCGGATTCAAAGGGGCGAAGCACACACAGGGCTAAGTGTTGACCTAGCTCTCGGCACAACGGACCCCATTTCTGCTCTGCGTGGCTCTGAGGGCTGGCGGGACGGCGCAAAGGTGACAGGGACGGATCATTTGTCACAACCGGGGTTCCAAAGCGGAGGCCAGGCCGAAGGGCCCAGCTTTACTTACAGTGAGCGTCCAGGAAAGTCAGCACTTCTCCAGTGGCGACGCTGGCGCCCAGCAGCCGCGCCGTTATTAACCCTTTCCTCTCCTGCTGCCGTACCACTCGCACGATCTGCAGCTGCTTCACGTAGAGGTCCAGCTGGTCTTTTAAGTGGTCTGAAAGGGAGAGAGGGTATCGCAGGCCCCGTCAGCGCGGCAGGTCTGACCTCAGAAGGCCACTTTGCAAAGGCCAAAGCGCAGCTCCCACTTTACAGAGAAAGAATTGAAACCAGACTCCTATCCACTAGGCAACACTACCTCTCCAGGGAAGGAGGACTGCCTATCCTCAAGGTATCCCCCCTTCACCTCTTCCCTGAGCTCCTTTTGCCCAGGGCAAAGCAATTAGCTCTGCTGATGATCCGGAAGCATCAAAGAAAACCTCAATGATTTCCTGAGGTCTCTTCCAACCCCGATTCAAAGTTCTAAACCCACAGAACACACCGTGGAGTTGATACACTTGCACGGAACACAAATGGAAGCTCTGAACACCCCAAAATGTGTTAATTGCCCGGGCCGATCCTAGGTCTGATCCTCACAGAACACGCTAAATCCAGGACCATTTTCCAGCAATTCTAAAAATGAGAGTTTGTCACCCTCTTTCCCCCAGCCCTGTGAGGAAAAAAAAATCACCCAATATTTTCTAGAGCCAAGGATTCAAAACAAACTTCCTTGACTTTCTTCCAGCTCCTGGCCCACTAAGGCTAAGTCTAGACCAGTGTTTATTTAAAAAAAAAAAAAAAGGTTGAGAAAGTACCCTTTTTCAAAAAAAAAAAAAAAAAAAAAAAAAGTACCCCCCCCCTTTTTTTAAAATTATAAGTACCCCCAGAACCTACAGTTTTCAGACACAACATTTTTTTCTACCATTGCAACACATGTGTTTAAACAACTTAATCGTAGCCGGGCGAGTGATGACATTGAGTGTAAAAAGTACAAAAATAATAAAGCGCAGGAAAACTTAAAACAAAAATTCAGTTTTCGCCAAATTTCAGTTGTGTTGACGTACTCCCCAGACTTCTCTCGAGTACCCAAGGGTACTCATACTACTGCTTGAGAAACACTGGTCTAGACTACGGGGCTTTATTGGAAAAAGCTTTTTCCGATTGCTTTTCCGGAAGAGGCTTTTCCACCGTTTGGCCCAGTCTAAATGAGACCAAATGGCAGAAAAGTCTCCTCTTTCGGCAGAGCCCTTATCCCTCATGGAATAAGATATACAGGACTCCCCAAAAGGGCACATTTGTTCTTCCACTTGTTTCCGCGGAAGAACAAACGTGCTCTCTGAACGCAGTGGGGTTTTTCTGGGATACCTCTGGTATCCCAGACAACCACCATAGTATAGATGTAGCCCAAGAGTCAGGTCTAGCTTGAGACAAAACATGGAAAAAGAATAAAAGATGCCTCCCACCAAAAAAAACCAACCCCCCCCCAAAAAACCACACTTTTAAAATTTATTCAAGTGAAAGTGGGCCTTGGTGTGGAATGCACCCTACCCCCTGAACAAAGGGGCTCTTCCTGAAGCTGAAATCTCTCCTGCTTTCTCTCCCATCAAAGGGTGTGTCCAGACTAGAGGGTTTTTTTCAAAAGAAGTGGCCTTTTTTCAAAAAAAAACTTCCCCTGCATCTCGACTGATGTCTCATTCTTTCGAAAAATCGAAAGAACGTGGCAGTTTTTTTGACCGTGGAAAACCTCGTTTTACAAGGAAAAACGCCTTTTCTCGGAAGTGCTCTTTTGAAAAAAGGCGCTATGTAATGCAAACTGTGCTTTTTCAAAAGAGAGCATCCAGACTGCCTGCAGCCTGTCATACACTTATTCTTCCAGCACCTGTCAGGCAGGGCAGTGCTGGTATCCCCATTTTACAGATAGAAACAGAGGCAAAGGAACTTGCCCAAGGTCATACAGGCAGCCTGTGGCAGAGAAAGAATTGAACGCAGACATCCGCGAGTTCCAGCTAATGGCCGGACCATAGTTCTGGGTTTCTGCAGCATGAATACAAAGCCTTAGAGCCCATCACAAGCAGGGAAGGATGCTCTTGCGGCACCTCCGAAGTCTGAACCTGGCCCCCCGGCTCTTGTGAGCGGCAACACAGCTGCTGCCTGGCTCAATAGGAAGTGGTGAGCGGAGGCCGAGTTTGCCACTTCTGTAAATGTCAGAGAAAGGCAGCTGCGAAGCGGCACTCAGGTTTCCTGGTTACGCCCGAGCCCACGGCCCCAGCACCTGGGTTGCAGCAGGAAACTGTGGCAGAGCGGATACGTGCCAGCTACGTTAGCAGGCGTGTTTGCAAAGCCCGTTGGCCTGCTGAGGGTTCTGTCCCTGGCTTTTGTGGCCGGCTGGGAGAGTCACTGTCCAGCTCTGCTCTTTGGTTTCTCCTCCCACCCTCACTCTCTGTACCGCACCTAGCACCGTGGGGGCCGTCTTTTCAGTAGAAGCTACTTGGTGCTCCGCTGCCATCAACAACAGTTGCTGCTCGAATGCAGGAAGCTCATCCATCTGGGAAAAGCCATCAGTCACAGAAGTAGGGTGATGCATTTAGAAGGGGAAAACCCCACGTAATACTACTTGGTGCTGAAAGAAAAACTAACTCCGTCCTATCAACCTCCTTACCCCCAGCAGAACCCCCCCACCCTCCGAACAAGAGCTACAGGCAAACAACTGGACAGCACTGGAATTCCACACAAGACTTTATATTTCAGGGGACAAAGTCTTTCAACCGACTGGGCACGTGCAGATATTGAGCCGATTAATCTAATAAAGTGACCCGGGAGCTTTATAACTAAGTGCTAAAGGGAAGTGTCAAATGCCAGGTCATACTTCAGGGAGATACTAGTTTTTCACCCATTCAAGAACGTAGAAGGATCGCTGGAGCCTCGGAACATCGTCTCTGGCTGCGCAGGGGGCAGGCATCAGCTGGCTGCATTGCGGGTTACAGCAAGGACCATTGTTGCCACACAGACGAACACTTCCCCGCAGAATGTAGCAACAGAAGAGCACCCCGTGTTGTAACATTTAAACTTGTTCTGAGAACTGAGGCCAGGTTATACCAGACCCCGTCGGCGTAAGGTACGTCCCTCCAGCTACGTAGAATCCATCACTGGAGTTGGCTCACCTGAAGCGGAGCTTGGCGGCATCCCCACAGTGGAGTACTGGACACCAGCGGGGGTGCCCGCGGAGTTTGATTTAGTGCATCTTCACTAGACGCGCTAAATCAAACTCCGGAAGATTGAGCGTGGCATTCTCCCATTTAGCATAGATAAGACCCAAGTGGGAAGCACTACACAAGACACACGCCATCCTCTCGCTAAACCTCTTTACCAGCCTGTGTGCTGGTGGACACGCAGTCAATAATGTTGACAGGACACTGGATAGAGTGCAAGGCCTAGGCTACACGACTGTGGGCCGTTGATCTAAGTTACGCAACTCCAGCTACGTGAATAATCTACCTGACGTTGCCGTACTTAGATCATCCTTCCTGCGGTACATAGACACCTAATGCTCTTCTGTCCACTCCACCTACTTCTCGATCTGGTGAAGTACTGAAGTCGATGGCAGAGCGCTCGCTAATTGATTTATCACATCTATCCCAGACATGAGAAATCTACTCCTAGTGGATTGATTGCTGCCTGTCGATGTAGCAAAGCCATGCCCTAGTTAGGCCCTACTGATCTGCGGGCGTGACCATGGGCGAGTCCTTTCCTGCCTCAATTTCCCCTCCCACCTTGTGTTTTATGCCTTTAGGTGATATGACAGATGGCAGCGTGGCGCTCTCCGTGCCCACAGCAGCGAACAGGGGCTGTCTAGCTGCGGCTTTGCTATTATTGGTTTGCAAAGCAGATCAATTCAAGCTCTCTTGGGTATAGTTATACATGCGACAATCACATCCCTCCTTGGACGGCAGTGTGGACACACCTGGGACCTCTACACAGCATTTTGCAGTTTGGTGCTTGTAGGTCCCACCATCATACAAACACAAATAAAATAAAGCCATGCCACAGATTGAAGACAACAATTCGCACAATGTAAATTTCACCTCCTCTCTAGGCCCACCTGGTGCTCGTATAAACACAGATCCCAAAATAAGGGATCTATTTGGTGCTCGAAAAGGAGTTTCAGACCCAACTGGGTTTTACCCAGACAGTCCTAGTTTTGACTTGTGTCTAGTTTTCAGGGGTCTGGTTATTAACCGGAAAGTCAAGTCAAAAGGGGGACCTGGCAGAGTCTGTACTGAGTGGACATCAGAAGTCTAGTTACCGTGGGGCAGCAGAGGGTGCTGGATCATTAATTCATATCAGCTCCTGTTCAGCCTCGACCACTTCCTACCTGCAGCCGCTCCTGTCCCAGGCCCAGAGTAAAGGGAGCCCAGCTGGGAGTCGGGAAGGGCGGATTAAGTGACAGGGACAGGGCCTCTAGGGTAAGTAAAAAGGTGGCAGCCCTAGCTTCCACGCTGACGAGGCAGCATACGGAGGTCTGTGCACGACAGGCCACGTGGCTGCCCATTCCTATGCAGCCAGTGGAAGATATTTGCTTATCCCCACCCCCAACCCCGGGTCCAAGCCTGGTCTCCTGACATCTAGCTCTGGGCAGACCGGACGCTGAGCCGCGTGGTTCCGTTTGCCGTGGGTGCCACTAACAGATTGAAAGTGGCAGTTTGCAGTGCAAGCAGGGCATCGCCACGGAGGGAAAGCAGAACGCGCGCGGTTTATAGGACGTGGGCGGGGCTGCCAGCCTGCACAGTTCTGTGCAAAGGTCGGATTAAGAAAAACCACGCGGATGATTCTGTGCAAGGGCAACCCAGGAGAAGAACCAAGCAATCCGCCACGACCAAGGGGATCGTCTGAACGTGACCAACCCCTTGGAATTGTGCCTCCCTGGCCCGTGGAAATGGAAAGTGGCACGTGGCCCAAAGTAAGGCCCGATGAGGACTGCGAGGCCAAAAATGTGACCGTCCCTCCCTAACTGCCCCTGCACAATCGCAGGTAGGAACCTGCGGACAGGCCTCTGCTAGTAGGGTTGCCAGGTGTCCGGTATTCAACCGGACAGTTCGGTATTCGTGTCCCCTGTCTGGTTAAAAAAACAAAACAAAAAACAAAACAAACAAACAGAAAATACTGGACATGTAAAACGTCCGGTATTTGCTATTTCCCTTGGACGGAAGCCCAGTGGGGACAATTTTCCCCTGCCACGTCTGGCTAGGGCAGGGGAGTGAAGTGCTGGGCCATTTAAAGGCACAGTGTTTTTGTTTTTTTTGTTTTTTTGGCTCAACAACTTTGGTCTCCTTCCCTCCCTTTTTTCCCCCTCAACAGAATTTGTTCCCCAGTGGGGTTTTTTTTTGGGAGGGCGGGGGAGGGGGAGAGAAGGTGAGATGTTCTGTATTTTTGGTTAAACCATCTGGCAACCCTATCCACTAGGCAGGGGATTGATGCGGCAGCGATCGATCCACCGGCCATCGATTTATCACATCTGCGTAGACACGATTAAACGATCTCTGAGCACTCGCGCCCGTCGATGCCGGCGCACCACCAGGACGAGAAGAGTAGCCGGCGTCGACAGGAGAGTGGCCTCTGCCGACCTTGCTGCGTGCAAAACGCCGCGGTAAGGGCACTGACTTCAGCGACGTCGAGATCGGCGGGGCGGGGGGGGGGGGGCGCGGAGAGAAGGAGGCGCCGGGATTAGGGTAGACGAGACTCAGAACTTGAAGGTGCTACCCCGCCCCCCCAGCACCAAAGCCCCACTCACCATCCGTGCTGGCATCGTCCACCAGAATGACCTCCTTCAGCAAGACGGCCGGGGAGGAGTGCAGGACGCTGTACACCGTGCGGAGCAAGGTGGACCAGGCCTCGTTATGAAAGACGATGATGACGCTGGTGGTGGGCAGGGGCGGGCAGCGCTTGAACTTTTGGTCAATGCACCTACGAGAGAAGCGGAGGCGAGTGAGCGAGGGCGCCGGTCACGCACGGTTGCCCTCTAGACCCTCAACCTAAGCGTGGCATTTGCTGCGGCCGACAAGCAGGCGTGAACTTTTAGCCTGCCTGGTTAGATCCAGAGGTCCCAGACTGCCAAGTAAATTTCCCTGTCCTGCAAAGATTCAAGGTCTTGGGGTGTGTGTGTGTGTTGTTTTTTTTTAATTATCCTGCTGCATCAAGAGAAGAGACACCCCCCTTTTGGTAAGTTTCTCCAAAGAAGAGACGAGAGGTCACCTGGGAGATGGAAGAACCCAGTTTCGAACCCTGCTCCAGGCAAAGCAGGGACCCACCTCCCCCTCAGATACAAGCCCCGGATTCAGAGCAGGGATTTGAAGCTGGGCTCCCTCATCCCATCTGGGTGCCTTTCCAACACCATGGCCAAGTGGGGAACCGTTAGTGACACATACGGCTGTTTGGGTCAAACACAGAGTTGCTTTCCCTTCTCCGCCTCCTTTGCTCTCAACGTAGGCTCTGCTCTATAGCCCATTCCCAATCTCGCTCCTCCAGCGGGAAAGGGTTACAAGCCCCCTTACCAGGGTTCCCTCCAATTTTTTTCCTATATGTGTGCAGAATAAATTTTGTTCTGTGCACCGAGGCATGTGTGGATGTGCACCACCAGTAGAAACTAGGGATGTAAAATCCTGTCTAAACAGTACGTTTAACCAGTTCACTGATTAAAGGGGAGTGGGAGGGATTGGTCCTGGCCGGGCTGGAGTTCCCCGCCCCCCTATGGGGCTAGGGCAGCTCTCCACCCAGAGTGGGTTACTCCAGCCCAGGCCAGTTAATCATTCACATCCCTAGTAGAAACATATGCTTCGGGTGCTTAGTTAATCAGCTGGGTGGCATTTGAATCTCCGCCTGCAGGGAACCCTGCCCCCTACAATCACGGTTAGGTGAGTGGATACGTTTAAACCAGGTTCCTACAGCACAGAGACCACCAAACTGCAACTCCTGCGGCCGAGCTTTGTCCAGCCTTGATCTCTTTTAGACTCCTCCGCTACTGCAGCATCTGAGTCTTTCAGTCGATGCAGCCTTCCAAAAATCTCACTGTCCAGATAGGAAGAGGTGCGCAGGTACTAAGGGACTTGACCAAGGTCACACAGGAAGCCTCCGACAAAGCAGGGAGATGAACCCCGCTCTCCTCAGTTTCCCCACCAGACCGCCCTCTCTCTCTCACATGGCTCGTGCTTCCGGGTGCCTCAACAGGACCCTATTCAAGTACCGATTCCGGCATCCCAAAGTTCCTAGACATCTGAAAGTCTTTCCTGGTTCAGTTCATATAATGCCTATGGAAATCGGATGCGCAATTACGTTTCCGCAGTCGGCTACAATACTGCTTTTGGAAGAAGAAAGCTGGGAGCTCCCAGCTACGGCCCGTTCAGATTTCCCTCTGACCTGCTTCTGATCTTCATGCGAGGGTGCCAAAACGAGTCACGAACTACGCCGGGACGAGCGCGAAAAAGAGTAATTCCTTTTCTTTGGACTCGGCTGCCTGCGAGCCCCGCTTGGAGTGTCCGGAGGGCCCCTTCCTAGCGGAGCCAATTTCTGCAGCGCGGGCGCGCTCTCGTTTCAATGGGTTTAGGCCTTTCCGGTTGGCCGAGCAACATCCCTGCACTCCCCCCCGCTCCCAGGACTTCGCCGCCTACCATTGTCACAGCCACACCTGCCAAGCACGGATAATAGCCGGACAGGATACGCGGTCTGCAAGCCGAGGCTGGGTTTCTCACCCAGTGTTCCAAGCCGTTTGCTTGGTGGCCTCTCCTAACCTCCCTCCCGGCAAGGGGGCAGGCCGAAAGCTCAGAAAACCCGGTTTGAGACCACGGGGAAGGTCAAGCCAAGACTCATGTCTGACTCCGCCAGCCCTGGCAGGAAGGCAGGGGGCTGTTCCACTCTGCTAAGAAAGAAAAATGGGAGCAGGCAGAGCGGGCTAGAAGTAAAGGGAAGGAAAAAAAAAAAAATCGATCAAACCCGAGGCTGCCTGGGAACAGGGAATTAAGTTTTTTTTTTGAAGTAGGCAGACTTGCCTTTTTCTTTTTTTAAAAAAAGGGGAGGGCCGTGTCTGCGCTAGGAGATTTGTGTTTGCTGGTGTTTAACAAAGGACACCAGGAAGGAGAAAAGCAGGAGAGCGCCTGACGCAGAAGAGGAAAGAATTGATGCCTTGGGCTTCCCACGTTGTCTCCTGCAGGGAGATTTCTTGTGGCTTTGCCTTTCTTTCAACTGGGCCTACTAATCAAACTGGGCAGTGATATTTTTGGGAGGCTGAATAGCCGCCTCCCTGCTATCCAACTCAGGCCAGCTCCAGGCTAGACCTGGGTCAAGGTACGCAACTCCAAGCTACATAAAATAATGGAAGCAAACTCTCCTCTCAGCTTCCCTTACTCCTCGTGGCTGCTGTAAGTCTTGGCGCCGACCGGAGCCACCCTCAGCATTTGATTTAGTGGGTCTTAACTAGACCCGCTAAATCAAATGCCAGAAGACTGATTTCTGGTGTGTGAAAACGTGGCCTCAGTCGACCAATCATGTGGCTAGGGACTATGTCACATCTGTCACTGGCCAGTGCACGACAAGGTCATTAGCGAGGTCAATGTTCTCTTGGCCTTTGATGCTCATTGAGCGGAGAGTTGGTTTTTGTTGCCAAAGTGGCACGGGGGTAACAAATAGGAAAAAGAAAAAAGATCCCCCAGGTGCACAAGTGCCAGGCATTTATATAGCGGCACTTCCGTTGAAACACTTCCGTTTAGTTCAGATACCATTGATTCAGCTACATCAGTGCAGCTTCTATAACTGACAGAGCTCCAGAGACAGAGCACACACTTGGCTCTATCCACGTACCCCAAGCTGGATCAGTGCTACGGTCACACATACAATTGACTTAGGCCAAAGAGGCAACGTTGGACGTATCCACGTGGAATGTAAACTCGAGACTCAGCTGCAAGCCTGATCATTGCAACGACCCTGCCTGTCGGGGAGGGGTTGTTTTTTGTTTTCGGTATCTAAATTCATCAGTTCACAATGGAGCTTTTCTGAAACAAGGCCGCGAGCTGGGATGCGTCTCCAGTCAGAACCTGATCTGCCCTGGCAATTATTTTCGGCCTGCACTTGTAACTGCTGCATCCAAACAAGAATGGAACGGCACAAGTGTAACTCACACACCTAGTGTGGTTCACTGTCCCACTTAGTGGCATTTAGACCACTTACAGTGAGAGATCAGAACAAGGGAGCTCTACAGCCTCAGCTGAGCTGGCTTTACAACTCAAGCTGTAGAGGCTCCTACACTAAGTTCCAAAGGTCCCTGGTTCAAACCCACCTGGTGGCAGTTACACAAGTTCTAGATAAATTGCTTTAAAGTACCGGTCTTCCTGCTAATGGGCCCCTCCACTTTGTTTATCTAAAAACTCTGGAGCCTTGCAGCTCCTGTTGGCTCCAGTTCCCTGTTTCTAGCCATAGCAACATGGCACACTCTTCAGAAAATCCACTTTAGCCAATGCCTTTCCTTTCTTAGGTGGTCACTTTCCATGGCTCCCCTTGACTGGAAACGGCGACCTGGAGTCAATGGGAGCCATGTGGCTATGGAGCCCTTTGATAAACAAAGCAGAGCAACCAGCTCGCGGCTTTCCCAAAGCGGATCCACGGGCCACTTTGAGAAACATGGGTTTAAAGTAAACATGAAAAAATCCTTCTCAGAAGAACATTCTGGTGGCATTTGGGATTCCCTTCCTTGGAAATCCGTGCTGGAATTCACCCAAAATCAAAATCAAAACATCAACAAGACTCCAACTACTTTTAAAAACGTGGATGGATGGATGGATAGATATAGGTTAGTCTCCAATGTGCCACGGGTCTACTCGTTTTTAAAAGTGGTTTTTGAAGTTACAGACTAACACGGCTACCCCTCTACGGGCACGTCTACACAGCAGGGCAAAGGTCGAAATTCAGTGACGCAACTTCAGCTGCATCATTTGCGAAGCTCACGTCGAAACAGCTGAATTCGGCTTTTGGCCTCGTCTACACAGCAGGAAGTCGAAGGAAGACCCCTCTTCCTTCGACCTCCCTTCCTCCTCGTGAAATGAGTTACAGGAGTCGGAGGAAGAAATCCTCCAGCGCGACATTATTTCGAAATAATGCTGCATAGACGCACCCCAAGACTCAGACTAGTTACCCAAACTCTGTAACAGCTGAAGTAAAACCTCTAGTGATGGACTAAAAGGAAAGATGCTAGAGAAAGGAGTTTTTCTGCAGCATTGCTCAGTGAGCGTGCCCCGTTGCTTCACCACCTGTGGTGATGGAGAGCACTCGAATGGCAGAGATGGGGAGGGTGGGAATTGTCAAGGCAGCCTGCCCACCCACCTTCTGTGCCCCTGAACTGGAAGATGTGAGGTGAATTCCACTGGCTTGCTTTGGGAAAAAAAAAAAATCCGATCACAGTCCCCTGCCTTGCACGCGTGACGTCATTTACACACGTGCCAAACGACCGTGACCCACATTCCTGCCATTTTGCCCGAGGCTACGGGACACAAATGCACAGCCGCGACGGCTCAGGCTTCGGAGCCGACAGCCGGGAGAAAACCTTGCCCTCTCCACTGGATCTCCAAGCTGGTTTCTGTATGTTGAACCAGGGCAACCTTTGGGGGCAAAGTTAAGGTGATTTAGCGAAACCAGTGTTGAGGGCCACTGGCATGGTAAACTGCTTTGGCACAGGCTTGAATGTTTCAAAACCAGATGTAAGTGACACCGGTGCAACGTCTGGGTGCAGACATGGGCTCGGCCCAAGACGACCCCCACCCTGCTATGGGGTGGACTGTTGTGCTGCTATTTACAACAGGCAGAGAAGGGGGAGCTCTTACTCCGGAGGGCGGCTGTCAGGTCCTAACGCCCGCTGGAGCGAGATCCGGTCGCTGGCAAAGGCGTTGAAGCAGTGTTTCTCGTAGCCGCGCTCCTTCTCCTTGGTCTCCTCTGGCGTCCACTGCTCCTTCTTGAAAGCTTTGCCCTCCGCCCCGGGGCTGTTGGGGTCTTGGGGTGGGCGTTCCATCGCTGGCTTCAGTTCCGCCGGGGTGTAGTAGCCCGGAAGGCAGGACTTGCTGCTCTGCAGCGGGACCTCCTGCGGCACCGGAGCCCGGATCTGCAGCTTGGGCATCGAGTCGCGGATGTTGTTCACCGCCCCCATCATCATGTCGAGCACTTGGTCTTTCCGGACGACGATGTTCTTCAGCCACGGCTCCTCGGTGTGGCCGCCGCTCCCGACGTCCCTCTGGATTATGAAGAGGAAGATCACAAAGACCACGCCCACCAAAGCCAGCTTCAGCGGGCCATAACGTCGCCAGAAGAGCCTCATCTTTGTGTTTTCAAAGTTCCTCCTTAAGTTAGCACCCTGGGCATTTCAGGGCCTCAATTTTTGGCTTTTCCAGGGCCATGCGATGTCCTCTTCTGAACCTGGGGAAACAAAGGAACATGCATGAATTTGTCTATTCCAATAAACTCGTGCTTACCTCACTGACGTGCCACCGATAAAGAACATAGCAGATGGAATTTAGTCTAGGTCCAAGGTGACTAGATAATTTCATCTGAGATGCAAGAGATTGCTCATGGCTCCTTATAATTGTCACGATTCGCTGGCAGGGCACAGACGAGGTGCGGGGGTTAGGAACTTCCAGTTCCTGGAAAATTCCACTGATTTTCAAATGTATTTTCATTCCCAATCAGAACAACGAATTTAGACGTTTCCAGCCAAATGAAGTTTTTTGGGGGGGAAAAAAAACTAGCTTCAGGTCAACTGAAAGAGTTTGTTTCAATTTTGATTTTTGTAAAAAAGTGACATTATAATTTATAATAGCACATGGTTTAAACGGAAAGAGGCTTTAAAACGAAAAATCAAAATGCTGTTTCGATTTTTTGTATAAGCCACACAAAATCGACACGTTCCCGCAAAGCATTTCGCTTTTGACTCATCGGCATTTCCCAACTGGAAAATATTCCACACTAGAGCAGGCTGAATATTAGCTCCAAGATCGTGGAGATATTTTACATCCGGAGGTTTTGACTGTTTCTCTGAGTTATCCAAATCTCTTGGGCCGGAGAAGGTGGGTTGAAATCTTACAAATCTGTTCATGTGAGATTTTCTGGGGTGGCCTGTTTCTGATCCTGTCGGATAGATCATGACAACAGCTCACTCGGGAGTATTTCAGCACACACGGCTGGGAGAGCACACGGCTGGGAGAGCAAAACAAACTGGGGCTGCGTCGCTCCCCTTACCACACTGCTGCTGGAGTGCGTGTGAGAGAGAACAGACACCTCCCCCAGCGCTGGTCCCCGGCCCCGCATCGCTCGGAGGAGGGGGAAGAGGAGGGGAAAGGGCAGAGCCCGAGGTCGAGAGGGTCCTCCACCCCCGTTCACCACTCGCCCCTGAGGAAAGATGGGGAGAAATGTGATGACGTCCAGAAGAGAGCAACAAAAACGAGCGACGGTCTCGAAAACAGGACCTAGGAGGAAAACCTGACGCAAAAAACAAACACCTGGGTTTGTTGAGCCTGAAGGGAAGAAATAACAACGGCCTGGTCTCCTTAGCCACACAGGGCAGGACGAGACGCAACGGGCTTAATTCAATCGCAGCAAGGGAGAATTTCGGGAAAACTTCCTAGCTGTAACGGTAGGAAAGTCCTAGAACAAATTCCCCAGTGACTTTGTGGCTGGAGGGTTTTAAGAATAGGTGAGACAAAACCCATCAGGGACAGTCCAGATAACGCTTAGATGACCTGTTGAGATCCCTTCCAGTCCTACATTGATATGACTATGACCCATGCCTGAGGCATGCACACTCTATAGAAGACTAGCCAATTAGCCCATCATAAGACAGGATTTTCGGGTCTCTCCTCCATGTCGGTTTTCTCTCCTGAGCCTCTGGCCTCTTGCTCCGTCTCTCTCTCTCTCTCTCCTCCTCCTCCTACTGCCTCCTCCTCTCTCTCTCTCTGCTCTGCTCTCCTCCCCCTCCTACCTCTCATTCAGGGGACCGCGGAGCCCTAACGGTCGCTTGTGCCATTAGTTCCCATGCGGCAGCCTGGCTGAGCGGTGCAGAAGTCAGCTGAGTGCCACAGCGGGAAGTGAAGGGGGGCAGTGACGTTCATGGCCGGGGGGCGGGGTCTGGAGCCACTGTCACGCCGCACATCACTGCTCCTCCCCCCTTCGCCTCCTGCCGTGGTGCTTGGCTGACTTCTGCGCCGCTCAGCCGGGCCGCCGTGGGACAGCAAGCGGTGCAAGCAGCTGTTTGAGCCCCACACTCCCCATACAGAATGGGCCACCCAGAGGGAACAGCCAGCATTTCAGGCAACAGCGTCCCCCAGAGGGAACAGCCAGCATTTCAGGCAACAGCATCCCCCAGAGGGAACAGCCAGCATTTCAGGCAACAGCGCCCCCCCAGAGGGAACAGCCAGCATTTCAGGCAACAGCATCCCCCAGAGGGAACAGCCAGCATTTCAGGCAACAGCGTCCCCCAGAGGGAACAGCCAGCATTTCAGGCAACAGCGTCCTCCAGAGGGAACAGCCAGCATTTCAGCATTACAGACTCTCAGACGCTGGGCTACTATATATATGACATGACCCATAAGCAAGTTCAGCAGGCCTGTCAGTTTTGGTCACTTTTGTGGGACCATGAGAAAATTCCAGGCTTCCCTCCCTCCAAGGGCAACCGAGGCACTAGCCGTCTGACCAAATCCTGGGACAAATAATCGAGAAGGGGGAGTTTGGTAACTCCCCCTGCTCCCAATATCCCATCTGCCAACAATTCTCTTTCCTCCGCCTCAGCTTTGGTCAAACACCTTCCTGCCAAAGCGCTCGAAGACAAGCCTTGCAGTATGACCTGAAAGGCAGGTCCCAGTTAGCGAGAAAGGACAGTCCAGAGCTTCAGATATGAGCCTCTGATTTGGGAGAGCGAGGTCCTAGCCCTTGCTCCGCCACAAATTCCCTGCATGGCCATGGGCAAGTTACTTAGCCTCTCTGCGCCTAAAATGGGAATAGTAGCACTGCCTGACGCCATGGGAAGATAAAGATTTTGATGCCACAGGAAAGGGATCTGGGTAAGTGTCATATAGAGTCTAAAAAGGTGTCACGGGACCTTCTACCATGAATCGCAATATAAATATCAGAGGTTCCAGCTGAAGCGCGTTCATTGACCGAGACAGACGGTAGCTCATGCAGCTGCAGATCTATTCCTCTCTTCAGCACTAAACTCTTTTTCCGGCCCTACTCAATGCACCCCAATTACAGTACATGTCTCCGCTGAGACCCACAGCAAAGCGAGGGCAGAATGGAGTTTCCAACAGCGTCGTCCCACACCGGCTGGTTTCCCTGCGAGCCCGAGAAGCTAACAAAAGAAACCAGGATTAAAAAGATTTCTCGCCACCCTGAGACGCCCTCCGCTGAAGGGTTTGGCTCAAGAGCCACATCAGCAAAACCGCAGGAACCGGATTCTTCAGTAAACTTCACCTGCCACAAACAAAAGCACCTCGGCAGTCGCTAAGTTAAGCTGCGGGGGTGAACGTTTCAGGTTCATGCACTTGGGACTGCACTTGAAAGGGGATCAGACAGGTTGGCTTTCCTAAAGCGCCACAAGGCTCAGAGCTCTGCCTTCTTCAGTAGCTCTTTCCCCCCTTCTAACCTGCACCTTGCAAAACCTATAGACGTCCAGTAAGAGTTTGCTGCTAAAAGAGTTTGCTGGGAGAAGCAACATTACTAGGAACACTCAACTCGGGGCTGGTACATTAAGTCTTGCACTAATGAAGATTTCAGATACATTCCGTAACGAACCCTTCCGACTGCTACTGAAACGCAATGGCTTTCACTGAGAGAAACAAGAAGGATGCAAAGTCAGAGAAATTCTTCTCACAGAAAGACTGCTTCCTCCTTCCCCCTGCCCCCAGCAAAATTCTCATGGTTAAATTCCCCAGGGGAAGAAACAACATTATTGACTTTCTCAGTTCTCAGTTGTAGCTGCCTCCACTTATTTTTTCTAACTAGTAATTGACTTTCCATTTCACATCCAGAATATTGTTACTGTAGGGTAGTATTTCCCAAATAGTGCTCCACGGAACCCTGGGGTTCCGCGCAGTGCAAGTAAGAGTTCCGCGAGAACCCGAATGCTCCCCCGCCCTTAAAGAGACAGAGACGAGCCTGGCGGGCAAAGACTCTGTCCCTCCTGGGCTTTCAGACACCTCCCCGTCCCCCGCTGCCACTCTGGTTTTACCAGGGGACCTAGCAGCAGCAATAGCTGCTGGTCCCACTTCTCCCCGATCAACCCAAGATTCCTTTCTCCCCCGCCACTCTGCTTTTACCAAGGGACCTAGCTGCCTTCTATGTGCTTGGGTAGTGGGGTGGTTTTTTTGCTCAACAAACTTTTTCCCTGTCTGTAGGGGTTCTTTAAATTTTTTCCGAGTTTAAAAGGGTTCCACCGTCCAAAAAAAAAAAAAGGGAAACACTGCTATAGGGTAACATTTTCGGAAGTGCTTGAGTGATTTAAGTGCTTAGGGCCAGATTTTTGAACAAGGCATACAGGCACCTAGTGGGGTTTGGGGATTTAGGAGCCTAGATGCTTTGGAAAATCTGAACAAATGCTTATCTGTGTCTTTAGACACTGAAGTACCGTTAAAAAACTGGGCCGGAGAAACGTAACACCACACTGAAAGTTAATGGGGTTTAGAGTCCTAACGACCCCCCAATGGGACGTAGGTCTGAAAATGTTGCTTGTGGTCTATGCAACATGAACTTTGAATTTTTGCAAAGGATCAAGAAGATTCACCCTTCCCCAAAGGCCACAAGAAGACATGAGATGCTGCCTCGGTTTACCATGGCGGTGAGATCTCTTGTCTAAGAGTCAAACCCCACCGCACCAATATTTGATCAAAATGAAATACCTGCTCCACCCATGTCAAACAGGAATCCCTCTTCTCTGTTTTGGATGAATCATCCTCTGAGTATTAGTAAAAGCCAGTGGCTTGTTAATTTTATAATCCATCGAAAGATACACAACCAACCTGTTTGACATTTCAGCCTGAAAGAAGTCTGCTAGTGCTTCCAGTTCATCTGAAGAAGTGGGTTGTGCCCACGAAAGCTCAGAAGTTATGCATTTTGGTTAGTTTCTAAGGTACCACAGGGACTACTTGTTTTTAAAGTTATAGACTCACACGGCCACCCCTCTGAGACGTTTTTAAGTCTGCTAGTGGCAGAGTAACAGACAGCTCATATCCTGTCTGAAATAAAAATGACATCTTCAGCTCTCTACCAAAGCTGAGTCATTACTAAACCTGAAGCAGAGAGGGACTTATTTGCCAGGGTGGATTTTACAGCTAGAACTTTACTTGTACTTCCCTCTACTTCATTCATACTTTCAGCACCAAGCACTTGGCTACCACACCCAGCCTCATCCCCCGGAAAACGCCGCACCCTTTTAGTTAATTTTAGTTCCTCTTGTTTCATGTATTAGTGAACAGGAATGAAGGCCAGACAGGACCATGAGATAATCTAGTCTGACCTTTTGTCTAAGACAGACCACGGAATTTCCCCAAGACCTAGTTATTGGTGTATTGGGCACTTTGCATTTGTCATGCAACTTTTCTAAGCCCGAGTGTTCCTTACAACTTCATTGCCTTTCAGAACCGACTCTGCTGAGAACGGGTGATGATATTCCGATAAACGAAGGACAGACCGGAGCAGCGTTAGATCTGGAAGCTCAGACATCCAGTGAGATAGACAGCGGTTTTCAAGTATCTAAAAGGGCATCAAAAGGAGGAGGTAGAAAAATTGTTCTCCTTGGCCTCTGAGGACAGGACAAGCAGCAAAGGGCTTAAATTGTAGCAAGGGAGGTTTAGGTTGGACATTAGGGTGATTAAACACTGGAATAAATTGTCTAAAGAGTAGAATCTCCCATCACTGGAGATATTTAAGAGCAGGTTGGACAGACACCTGTCAGGGATGGTCTAGCTCAGTGGTTCCCAACCTTTTGGGGCTGCAGGGCGCCCGAGAGTGGGGCCACTCACACGCTGGGCACCCGGGGGTGGGGCTGCACACGCACCACGTGCCCAGTGCCGGCACCACCCATGCGCGGCACGCCTGGGGCTGGCACTGTTCTTCTGCTATGTACCCACGGGTGGGGACGCCCATACGCCACGTGTCCGGGGCTGGCATAGCCCATGTACCACTTGCCCGCGCCCGGGGCAGGTGCTGGCCCTGTGCCATGCACCCAGGGCCAGTGCCACGCCTGTGTCACACACCCAGGGGCTGCCACAGCCCTTGCGCCATGCACCCGGGGGCGGGGCCACCCATACACTGCATGCCCCGGGGCCAGCACCGCCCATGCACCATATGTCCGGGGGCAGGGCCAGCTCCGATCACTCGGCGGGCTCACAGAAATGGCTCAGCGGGTGCCATGGCGCCCGTGGGCACCGCCTTGGGGACCACTGGTCTAGCTGGTGCTTGGTCCTGCCGTGAGGGCAGGGGACTGGATTTAATACCTCTTGAGGTCCCTTCCAGTTCTAGTGTGCTAGGATGCTCTGACACATACACACATGCGGGTGGATCACACACACAACATCTCTGCACTTCCTCATTGAAGCCGGAGGTGGAAACCGCATGAGAAAGCCAATTCTTGCGATATTTCCGAAGCAGCTGCAGCAAAGCCGGGCTGGCCACCTTGCAAGAATAGAAGTGATTCTCCGGATCCCCCTGCTCTCCCAATAGGGCACCCCCGGCTCCACCCCTGCAAAAAGCAAACAGCACAGCCTTCTATTCTACCTGGCATGCAGGAAGCAGCCGGGTCTAGCCTCTTTCATATTTGCACAGTAATGCAGAGATTAGCAGCACACACCGCTCTGAATGCCACCAGGCCAGCGTGGCAGTGCAAAATGTGTGGTCATTTTAATACAATGATACCGCTGGGTGAATTCGTTATCCTTTTGCAGCTCTCCTTGAGCTCAGACCGGTTGTGTGTTACTAACTACGGGAGGCCTTTCACCCCCACCCCCTGGAGGTTCTTGAGATAGGGCAGGCTTGTTAGATGCCAGTTTCCCAAGTGCATCATTCCCAGATGCCCTAGACGGCTCAAAAACGCAAGTGTCCCATCTATTAGCCCGAGGTGGATGTGAAAGGAACAGTTTCAATTTCACTCTCCCACAGCTCGAGAAAGTTTTATGGTCTCGGGCACTTCTTAAGGCATTTGCCACTGCAGCACCGGCGCTCAAAGGTCAAACCTCTAACAGCCACCCGTCAGGAAAGGAAATATGATTCACCATCTGCCCAAGGTCACAGAGGAAGCTCACGTCCATGCCAAAAACAGAAGCCAAAAGTCAGCCGGCTTCCAGGTGAGCCTTTAACTCTCCTTTCTTTTGTTCCAAGGCCCCGCATCAGTGAAACAGAAATTCCATCTCTATTCAACAAGATGCTCTAGCAGGTGTCTAACTTTAAAGTCCAGGTCTTTGCCACATCTGCTGGCAAGGAGTTCCACAGGTTGACGGTGCACTGAGGGAAGCACATGCTTAAACCGCACCAGAGGGATTGGAAGACTTGCGTGGCATTGGAAAAGGTCCAGAAAAGGGCAACAAAAATGATGAGGGGTTTGGAACGGGTCCCATAGGAAGAGAGATTAAAAAGACTTGGACTTTTCAGCTTAGAAAAGAGGAGACTAAGGGGGGATAGGATGGAGGGCTATAAAATCATGACTGGTGTGGAGAAAGTGAATAAGGAAAAGTTATGTACTTATTCCCACAATATAAGAACTAGGGGTCACCCAATGAAATGAATAGGCAGCAGGTTTAAAACAAACAAAAGGACATTTTTCTTTACTCAGTGCACCGTCAACCTGTGGAACTCCTTGCCAGTGGATATGGTGAAGACTAGGACTTAAACAGGGTTCAAAAAAGAGCTAGATAGATTCATGGAGGTTAGGTCCATTAATGGCTATTAGCCAGGATGGGTAGGAATAGTGCTCCTAGACTCTGTTTGTCTGGAAATGGATGACAGGGGAGGGATCACGTGAGGATTACCTGTTCTGTTCCCTTCTTCTGGGGCATCTGGCATTGGCCACTGTGGGCAGACAGGACACTGGGCCAGATGGGCCTTTGGTCTCACCCAGTCTGGCCGCTCTTACGTTCTTAAAGCTAAATGCACCAAAGCGCTTGATTGAATAGAGGGCTCTGAACAGAAGCAGAGGCACCGGAATGGGCTCACGAATGGGCCTCACGGGTGGCCCTCCTTTGTCTCCGTGGGCCGCAAGATTGGTGCGACAAAGCCAGCCTCCAAAGAGAGGGCATTTTGCTCACGGCGCTTGCGTGCTTAGAATTTGAAGGGCGTGCGGATTGAACCGTAGCATAGATGGCCAGACTGGGTCAGACCAAAAGTCCATCCAGCTCAGTGTCCTGCCTGCCCACAGTGGCCAATGCCAGGTGTCCCAGAGGGTGTGAATTGAACAGGGAACGATCAAGCGATCTCTCTCCTGCCATCTATCTCCACCCTCTGACAGAAGCTGGGGACACCATTCCCTACGCATCCTGGCTAATAGCCATTAATGGACTTAACCTCCATGAATTCATCTAGCTCTTTTTTAAACCCCGTTATAGCCCTAGTCTTCACAACCTCCTCAGGCAAGGAGTTCCACTGGTTGACTGAGCGCTGTGTGAAGAACTTCCTTTTAATGCTGCCCATTCATTTAATTTGGTGATCCCTAGTTCTTATGTAATGGGAACAAGTAAATAACTTTTCCTTATTCACTTACCCTACACCACTCAGCGCTCGGACTGGCTGCAGAGGGAGCACCCAGTGCTCCCAACGTTGTGTGCAACCAGCCCACCCCCCACTTCATGTGGCCTTGCTCTCTACATACGTGTCTCACTTCAGTAACACCGGTAGGAAAAAACCCCGCCGCAGACAGAAGGCAGCAGAATCTGGCAGCCTGGCCACACTTAGAACCCAGATGGGCTGGTGGCCCTGCCAGAGATGTATTGGATTATATATGGAAGGCTTCTCACTTCCTTTAAAGGTTGAATAGTAGGTTTTTCTTTTTATTTTGTAAGGAAAACTATAGTTTGGCAGATATTGGTCATTTAGCGCATGATCACCACTAGCGTTAACCTCAAGTGCTTCCATTCCGATGCTTTTCAGTGGCATTCCTGTAGATCAGTGTTTCTCAGCCAATGGTATGATACTCCAGAAAAGTCAGGGGGGAGGGGGAGAACGGGACGGGACGTCAACAACTGAAATTTGGAGAAAACTGAATCTGTGTTGTACGTTTTACAGCGCTTTATTATTTTTGTACTTTTTACACCCAAAAATTTCATTGTCTGCCAGGCTACGATTAAGTTGTTTAAACAAATGTGTTGCAACGGTAGAAAAAAATTGTGCGCGTCTGAAAACTGTAGGTACTGGGAGTACTTATATATATATATATATATTTTTTTTAAAAAAGGGGGTACTTTATAAAAAAGGTTGCGAAGCACTGCCGTAGATCAAACAAGAGTTCTTCATTCTGGCAACTGAAAAGCATCGGAAAAAACCACTGTGCTCCGATAACCTCAAAGCAGGGGGAGAAGGCTCCGGGAAGTACTAGCCAATGAAGAACCCATCCAGTTACTGCAGGAAGCAGCCTGGACAATTAGTGTATTCGACAGGTGCATGGGATGCTTCCTTCGTTAACGATAATGCCAAACCTCCAGAAAAGCAAATCTGATCTTGCAGCAACTCTGAACACCCTTACTTAGCAGCATCACTTCCCTAGAGGCCATCTGCTCCCGGATCTTTTCCCGGACAGTAGTTTTGCATCTCACGCTTATTCCACCCGGCCTCCCCAAGGGGTGGGGTGGGGAGAGGAGGAAGCAACATTCCCCAGCTCAGGTGTTCAAACCGGCTTTTGTTTCAACTCACTCACCGTACCCTGTTGCATAAAAGACAGTGACCTATTCGCCTGGGCTTGGCTCCAAACTGGGCGGGACATAACCCTAGATTTTCCAAGGGAATGTCTCCCTCCCCACACGCCTCATCCTGCTCGCTAAGCTACAATGAATGCCAATTTAACTCGGCAGAAGAGTTTCCATTTGGCTTTGTAGCTGATGGGGAACAAGTACCTGGAAAAGCCCTTGAGGCATTATTTATTATGCAAGGGCTGGTGTTCAATAAAGACACAATCAGAAAGACGAAGAATAAATAATACATATGTTTCTATTGCTATTATTATACCGGTCCTACCATTTCACTGCAGGACAAAAAACGAAGACTGCTATAAAATGAAGTAGATGGTCAATAAAGGATTGTAACACAAAAGACCAAACTGATGACTTCTACCAAGCTTAGGAGTTTGCAGAAAGAAAGGACTTAAAAATACTTGTAAAAACACTAGAAAGAAAGGACTTTAAAAAAATCTCCTGTCACAAAGTACCAGGACGGCCAGACTAGGTCAGACCAAAGGTCCGTCTAGCCCAGTGTCCTGTCTGCCCACAGTGACCAATGCCAGGTTCCCCAGAGGGAGGGAACAGAACAGGGAAACATCAGATGGTCCCACCCATCACCCATTCCTGGCTTCTGACAAACAGAGGCTGGGGACACCATTTCTACCCATTCTGGCTAATTTCCATTGATGGACCTAGCCTCCATGAATTTATCTTGTTCTTTCTGGAAATGCTGTTAAAGTCCTGGCCTTCACAACATCCTCTGGCAAGGAGTTCCACAGGTTGACGGTGCACTGTGTGAAGAAAAACTGCCTTTTGTTTGTATTAAACCTGCTGCATATTCATTTTGTTTGGTGACCCCCTCGTTCTTGTGTTACGGAAACAAGTACATAACTTTTTCTTATTCATTTTCTCCACGAGTCAGGATTTTATAGACCTCTCTCATATTCTCTCTTAGTCTCCTAACGGCCTCCATCTGTTAGTCACTGCCATGAAGACAAAAATCAAGTTCTAGGATTCTTCATCCAGCTTGGTGGAAGGAGATACAACTCTGTTTGAACTCAGAATTAAACTGCAACTGCTTCCACCCAGTACGGCTTTCTGTCGGCCTCTTAAAGGCTTCCCCCAACACTGTACGCATACTGGGTTTCATTGAACACCCTGATTAGGGTGTGAGAACAGCTTCGAGCCATAAAGATGTCATGCCCTGGATATGGGAGGCCAAAGACCATGTGCCCGTTTGCAGCAGGAAAACTGACCTCATGCTGAGCGTTCATAGTAAACAACCCCTAGAGCTGAATGCTGGCTGCAAGGCAACATGTAACAACTAGGGGTAATTAGCCACGGAGATATTTATTCAGGGAAATGGTAAATTACTCATCCTTTAAAAATCAAGACTGGGTGTTGGTCTAAATTTATGCTCCAGTCCAACCACCAATTACTGGGCTCAACAGCATTCACTTAGGTTAACAGGCAAAAAAGAATTTTCTCCGCTGCAGAAGTCACTGGGTGAAGTTGAAAGGCAGGAGGGCCGACTAACGTCACAACGGTGCTTTCTAGCTGCAAGTCGAGGGGGGAAGCTTATTCTGCGCCACTTTGGAAGTCAGCGGGCAAGACCTGGCCCAAAGAAACTCGGCAGAGCTAGACGATTGCCCGACGGCCATACACATGGCTCCTTTGGGGTGCAGGGAGGCGAAACGAGCCCCTGTAGCTGGTTACTTTGGAAAGAAATATTGTTTGCCTTGCACATCCCCTCCCTCGAGTCAGCAGCCTGGTTACAGGGCAAGGAGGGGGGCGTCATGGGGATCTATCCCACCCCTCCAGGGGCGCTGCCTTCGAGAAGCTGTCGGTGGGCACTGAATGTTCAGGGAGCAAAGCAAACCAGGCTGGGGAGCCAAAGCCAAAAGCATCCCCGACCACTCTGGGAAGAGAGTCCTTGATCCGCCTGGACAGGGAGGTCTCGCTTGGCCTCCTCCTACCCACAACTTCTACTGGGGGCTGCAACCCAGCTCATACAGGACAACTGGGGCTCACGACACCCCAACCCCCCATGGACCTACCTGGCTTCCAAAGCCAAAGAGAGACCCCCCCCACTACCAACCTACAGACTTGCTGGCCTCCAATACCTCCCTCTTCTCCCCCAAATGAGGAGGGGGGGTCCCCTTGCCCACCAAGAGAATCCCTCCACCCAGAGCCCCATCAGCTCCCGAGAAAGCCACTCCAGTTCCAAGGGGAGATGACCACAGATCTGTTCCAAGGGGAGATGACCACCCCTGCCACAAACCTATTTGCCCCACCAACACCTCCCTCCCCCGTCCATGAGCTATCTCCACCCCTCAACCAAGGGGCTATCAAGCCAGTCTGCCTCCTGCCCTCCCCACCACAGTCCTCCAATACTCACCGCCCCAGCAGCACGGACCAACCTGTCTCTCTCTCTCTGGCACCCCCGTTTATCGAAGCAGCCACCCTTAATACCAAACTGGGGGGGCAGTGCTCCCCACAGACCAAAGGTATCTCCATACACAGCTCTGTCTGGCCCCCAAGCAAGCCCTTCCAGCACTCCCCCCCCCCATCCAGAGACTCCCTTTTCCTCCAGGAATTCACCTCCATCCCTAGTTGGGGGGATGCGTCTACCCCATAACCTTAGCCACCCTCCCAATAAGCCCCTCCAGCTCCTTCCAGGGGGATACCAACACTCCCCACTCAGGGGAAGACCACCACAGCCAGATACCCCCTTCCTCCAGGAAGTCAACACCCCCAACTGGGGGATACCGCGCCCCCATCGAGGGGGATACCAACGCAGCCAGGGATCCCTTCCTCCAAAGAGCCTCCCCCGAGAGCCGACTTCCCCAACTGGAGGAGGGAGACACTACCTCGACTTCCCCAGCTGGGTGATACAGCCCCATCCCTCCCGCAGCCAGCGGGATACCGCCCCAGCCTCCCCCCGCCCCTGCAGCCAGGGGGATCCCGCCCCAGCCAGGGGGATACCGCCCCAGCCTCCCCCCGCCCCTGCAGCCAGGGGGATCCCGCCCCAGCCAGGGGGATACCGCCCCAGCCTCCCCCCGCCCCTGCAGCCAGGGGGATCCCGCCCCAGCCAGCAGGATACCGCCTCCCCCGCCCCCAAGAGCCGACTTCCCCAACTGGGGGGACACTGCCCCGACTTCCCTAACGGGGGATCCCGCCCCAGCCCCCCCGCAGCCAGGGGGATACCGCCCCCTCCCCCGAGAGCCGACTTCCCCAATTAGGGGGATACTGCCCCGACTTCCCTAAACGGGGGATCCCGCCCCAGCCCCCCCGCAGGCATGGGATCCCTCCCCAGCCAGGGGATACAGCCCCCCCCGCAGCCAGGGGGATCCCGCCCCAGCCCCCCCGCAGGCATGGGATCCCTCCCCAGCCAGGGGATACAGCCCCCCCCGCAGCCAGGGGGATCCCGCCCCAGCCAGGGGATACAGCCCCCCCCGCAGACAGGGGGATCCCTCCCCAGCCAGGGGATACAGCCCCCCCCGCAGACAGGGGGATCCCGCCCCAGCCAGGGGATACAGCCCCCCCCCGCAGCCAGGGGGATCCCGCCCCAGCCAGGGGATACCCCCCCCCGCAGCCAGGGGGATCCCGCCGGGGGAGACTCACCTGGGCGGGGGGTTCCGAGCCGCGCGACGCGGCGGCAGCAGCAGCAGCAGCTGGGACGCCTCAGGTGGGCGGGGCCCGCCGAGTGGGCGGGGCCAGGCCCTTCACCTGCCCGGCGAGAGGGTGGAACAGCGGGAAAGGCAGCGGGGAAACGCCGGCGCCGCCGGGCACAGGTGTATCCCGGCCGCCGCGGGGTCCTAGCGCCGCCGCGCTCCCGCCTGGCTCCTGGGTCCTAGCGCCCGCCGCGTTCCCGGGGCGAGGGCTCCCCCAGGTTCCGAATGCCCCCCCCCCCGCGGTTGCAGGGTGCGGGAGGTCTAGGGGCTCCTTTAAGCTCCGAGGCAACAGCTGCTGCACGTTGCTATCGGGTCCAGGGACCCGGGCCTCCCATAGGCTGCTATAGGGTCCTGTAGTTCTATAGGTGTCCTATGGGAGCTATTGGAGGAGCTGGTGTTAGCAGCTCCCATAGGTCCCTGTTGCAAGGTGCTATAGGGGCACTAATGTCAGCGGCTCCTATAGGTTTCCAATTCTGGGCTTGATGCAGGGTGCTCTAGGGTCCGAGTCCCTGGCGTTCCTAATGCTGGGCCTGCAGCTGGGCCCCCATTTCTCAATCTCCCATCGGGTCCTAACGAGCTGCTCTAGGGTCCCTACTGATTTTCTCAGCTAGTGGGTTGTGGCTGCCAGGGGGATGTCATGGAAAGCAATTGTGCGGTCTGGGGCATTGAACATTTTACTACGAGCTAAAGCAGGGGTGAGGCTGGTGGTGGGGTCCTGAGTCTCGGGGGCTAGATCCAGGTAGGCTGGGGGTCACATCTGGCCCCGGGGCCATAGGTTCCCCACCTGTGGTCCAAAGGAAGGAAAAATCTTACTCTGACATCCTTGCCTTTCAAGGACATATATTGTCTGCCAATGAGAGAGAAAGAAAGCAAGAAACTGGAGAGAGTCCAGAGAAGAGCAAGACAACAATTAAAAAGTTAGAAAACCTGACCCGTGAGGAAAGATTAAAAATCCAGGTAAGTTTAGTCTTGAGAAAAGAAGACTGATGGGGCGAGGAGAGGGGAGAATCTGAAAACAATCTTCAAATGTGTTAAGGGCTGGTATGGAGAGACCTGTCATCAATTCTTCTCTGTCCCCTGAAAGTAGGACAAGCAGGAATCGGCTTAGTCTGCAGCAAGGGGAGTTAAGGGCAGATATGAATAACTTCTTTCCAACTTTTTGGGTAGTTAAGCTCTGGCCTCCAAGGAACACTGTGGAGTTCTCATCAGTGGACGTTTTTAAAGACAGCTTAGACAAACACTTGTCCCTCAGCATTGTGCTGAACCTGGCGACTTCTCAGTGGTCCTTCCGGCCCTCCAGTTCTAGAATTCTAGGAGATAGGCTTATCTCAAAGCATGGGAATTCCTGGTTAGTTAGCTAACTGGTTAAACAGGAAGTTCAACCAGTTAACCAATTAAGAAGGGGCGCACCAATTAAGAAGGGGAGCAGAGTTAAGCCACCGCAGAAAAACTCACCTCCAAGGGTGGAAGGAAATTGTCATTGTACTGTCCTGTTGAAATCAGTGAAACAGGGACAATTTCCATCAGTTGACCGTCTGCCCTCTAGTGTCCAACTTCAGGTAGAGCTTTGGTGGAGTTAAACGGGAATCAGAGCCACAGATGTTAGCAGGGAGTTTCAGGGGAATTTGAACTCTCTCAGTGCTGTAATTACCCAGATGTATTTACTGCTGCAAAGATTGCAAAGTCCCTTGACTTCCCCTGCTTACAGGCACTGATTCACCGCTACTAGCATGCACCGTAGTCTTCCATTCGGTCTGTTTTCTTTTGTAATGGATCAATGTGACATATTCTGTGCCGCATGGGCAGTACAAGAAGCTAACGGGTCTGCTCCTCTCTCTGGCACATCCAAGGGAAAAAAACGGGATAGAGAATGAGACAGAGAATATTGCATTGCCTCTTTATAAATCCATGGGACACCAACCTCTGGAATCCTGCATGCAGCTGTGGTCGCCTCCTCTCCAAAAAGATCTCTTGGCACTGGAAAAGGTTCAGAAACGGGCAGCAAAAGTGATGAGGGGTTTGGAACGGCTGCCAGATGAAGAGAGATTAAAAAGACTGGGCCTTTTCAGCTTAGAAAAGAGGAGACAAAGGGGGACAGGATAGAGGTCTATAAAATCACGACTGGAGTGGAAAAAGTGAATAAGGAAAAGTTATTTACTTGTTTCTATCACATATGAACTAGAGGGTCACCCAGTATAATGAATAGGTAGCAGGTCTTCACACAGCACACAGTCAACCTGTGGAACTCCTTGCCAGAGGATGTGGTGGAGACCAAGACTTTAAAAGGGTTCAAAAAAGAGCTAGATAAATTCATGGAGGATAGGTCCATCAATACTTATCAGCCAGGAGTAGTGTCTCTCGCCTCTGTTTGTCAGAGGCTGAGAATGGGCGACAGGGGAGGGATCACTGGATGATTCCCTGTTCTGTTTCCTCTGGAACACCTGGCATTGGCCGCTGCTGGTAGACAGGACATAGAGCAAGATGCACCTTTGGTCTGACCCAGTCTGTCCAGTCTAATGTTCTTCTTGAAATGCCTTCTCCAAACTAGTCTTTGAAGCCTCTGTCTTCTTTCCAATCCTTTCCCCAGGCCCGTTTTCAACCCCACACGGGCAGTTGTTGGCTTACAGGGGCTGGGCAAGCTGCCCACACGCTCAACCGAGACCATTCATAATTCCTGGTTATTTGTAACTTTCAATGGACGGAATTGCAACTTGCTACCTCGTACAGTCCAGTCGGAATCCCAGTTGGAATCCCCGCCCAAACTCTGTGGGGCAGGACTCTGTCCATTCGGTGGCTGTTAGAAGGTCCTGATTGTTCTGATCCAGGGCTTAAACCCCGGAGTCCCGTGCTGAGCGGCTGCCGTGTGACTTGCAGCCCCTGCCGGTTCAGCCCCGCTAGTTCCTTGGGAAGGGAACGCTGTGGTTTGCTTTGCACCAAGGCCCGTTTTTAACACTAGATGGTGGTAGCCTCATGTCTCTCAGCACCAGGGAGATGCAGCTACGGCCGCTTCCATTGCAGCAAGAAAGTGCTGGCTTCTAGGAATCCAGTACAGCTGGCCTTGCTTTCCAGCTAAAAGCAGAGGGGAAAGTAAGGCGGGGAGGGGGCCTGGTGCGTTGCTCCAGCAAGAGCCAGTCTGGGGCCGGCTCTTTAAAAAGCGTGTGTGTGTGTGGCTGCAGTCCTGGCCCAGATCCTGGAGGCCCATAAGGACTCCAGACAACAAACCGATGAGACCGCCGACACAAAGGCAGAGAGAGATGAAGTGACTTGCCAGAGGTCATGCAGCGGATCAGTGGCAGAGCCAGACACCTGGGGCTCAGAAGAGCTGGGCTAGTCCCAAGACTGGGCTACACTCACTCTACTGCCAGCCCCCCTCCGCAGGACCGGTGTGAGGCGTCTGCAGTCCTCCACACAGGGCCTTGCGCTTTATTTCGGGCCCTGCCTGCATGGGTGGTATGTCCTGAGGTACCTCCCGACGCTGCTGGCTGCGCATGGCAGTGGCGCCCCCCCCAAGGGAGCTCCCGGCCAGTGGGAAAAGAGAAGGAGGCTGCCGCAGGTACCAGTGGAACTAGGCCCCGTTTGAACTAGATCCTGCAAAAACCACGCCGGCCCTGCCGCCTTCCTTCAAGGGCTCCAAGCTGATGGCAGAACCTACTTTGAAACCCTGGCTCTGTGCAGAACTGCCCCTTTAATTCACAGCGACTCTGTTTCCTGTTCCGGCGCTGGGCGGAGGCTGCACGCTGAGCGTCACGACGGAGGGGAAATTCCCTGGCCCCGAAGTTCTCCCTCTGAATTTCTGTGTCCACTGAAACTCGCAGGCCCAAATGCCCCACAACTGCACAGAGGCCCAGGAAAGGAGGAGACCAGGTATGTTCTTTCTGGAAGTCCGGCCCTTTGTCTCCAGGGATCAACACCCCTGAATTGACTGTCTAAGTTGGGGAGAAGGGAGAGACGCCGAGATTGTGGAAAGTGGTCAAGGGCCGCACTTTTTTATGGGGCGGGTGCAGGGTCTGGGACGGAGGTTGGGGGCTGAGGGGAGCTAGGAATACAGGACTGGGGTGCAGGAGGAGGTGTGGGGTGTGGGAGGGAGTTTGGGTGAAGGAGGGGGTTGTGACCTGGGCCAGGGGATTGGGGTGCAGGAATGGGGGAGGGGGTCTGGGTGCAGGAGAGGATTCTGGGGGTGGGGTACCTGGGAGGGGGTTGTGACCTGGGCCAGGGGATTGGGGTGCAGGATTGGGGGAGGGGGTCTGGGTGCAGGAGAGGATTCTGGGGGTGGGGTTCCTGGGAGGGGGTTGTGACCTGGGCCAGGGGATTGGGGGAGGGGGTCTGGGTGCAGGAGAGGATTCTGGGGGAGGGGTTCCTGGGAGGGGGTTGTGACCTGGGGTAGGGGGGTGCAGAGGGGTTGGGTGGAGTCCCGAGGCAGGGAGTTGGGATTTGGGAGGGGTTGGGCTGCCAGGTGCAGACTCTGGCCAGGAGGCGGTTACCTAGGTGACTCCCGGCCAGTCGACCAGCGGGACCCTCAGGCAGGCTCCCTGCCTGTCAGCTTCCCGGCCAATAGGAGCGGAGAGATTGTGCTGGAGGCGGGGGCAGTATGCAAAGCCACCTCCCCACACCTGGCGTGTGGCACAGAGCACCTCGTGGAACAACCAGCAGCGTGGGGCCGCCCCGTGGCTGAGGGTCCCAGTGGGGCGGGCTGAAGGGAAGGCTTGGCAGGCCGCATCCGGCCCGCCCTGGTATAAGGGGAAGGCTTTGTGCAAGGAAGAGAGAACCAGGCAGTCGGTGCGGATGCTGCAGTCTATAACTATCTTCTAACTCTGCCAAGTGTGGGGGGGGGCACACCGGCCCCCCCTCACTGTTATTAGCAGCATAGCTGATTGTGTCCCGTCGTCATCTGGCGCATCTACCAAGGGATAGGTGGAAGAGGCAGGGCTGTCTGTCCGCTTCCCTGACTTGTACCAGAGCCGTGCGACTGATGCCTAAGAAGTCAGATTGGACCAGCCTCCTCCTTCGCCTGCAGGAGCTGAGGCCACAGTTGAAGCAGAAGCGGTCAGCCAAACGGGCACGCTGTTTGCTCGCTGGAGATCACTAATGGTTGGACATCCCCAGTCCAGCTCGCTCAGGACCGGACTAGTCAGGAATGAGGGATTTTGCCAAGGCAGGAGAGGTCTCCAGTCACTGGTTCCCCTCCCCCCACAACCTGCCACCAGTGCTTGTGTAACCGCCACTAGGTGGATTTGAACCTGGGATCTTGGGAGCGGAGTATAAGAGCCTCTACCCGCTGAGCTAAAAGCCACTTGATTCCCAGCCTGTCCTGTAGAGGTCTCTTGATCTTAACTGTTGCTGTGGGCTAGGGACCACTTGCATTGCTCAGTAACCACACTAGGGTTTGTTTATTCGGCAAAGGGAAATGAAGCCGCGATTTAAATAATCGCGGCTTCATTTAAATTTAAATGGCTGCCGTGCTCTGCCGATCAGCTGTTTGTCGGCAGATCGGGGCAGTCTGGACGCTCCCCTGTCAACATGAAAGCCCTTTATCGACCTCTCCGGTAAACCTCATCCTACGAGGCATAACGGGGAGGTCAATAAAGGGCTTTCAGGTCGGCGTGGGAGTGTCCAGACTAGCGCGCTGAGCCGACAAACAGCTGATCAGCTGTTTGTCGGCTCAGCGCGGCAGCCATTTAAATTTAAATGAAGCCGCGATTATTTAAATCGCGGCTTCATTTCCCTCTGCCGATCAGCCTAATCTACATGGCTCCGTCGACGGAGCCATGTAGTTTAGACACACCCTAGGTGTGTGGGTTACACTTGCAGCCCCTCTACCGCCAGCCCCTGCCGGCACCCTACCCACCTGGCAGGAACATCTGTTGCCGGATCAGAGACTCCTGGTTTGGAGAGGTACAACCTGTGCATGATTTTATACTGTGAGTAGCCAGCAAGTTGCATCTCAGATTAAAATTCCTAGCTACACAATTATCCCAGTTTTATTACAGTTACCGTTGGATATTAAATAGCAAAAAACGATTAAAGTTTTTCTTGAGTGAAACCAGTGTAATGAAGGCAGAATCAGTAATTAGCCCCCTTTTTAATTAACACTTTTTAAATAATTCACTGGCATATTATTGTATGAAATATGGATTAGGGATCTGTAACACATTCCTGGTGTTTGCTTCCCACGGGGTTCCTACAGTGTCTGCTTTGTCGCACGGTACATCTGAGATGGGTTTCTGCTTCTGTGGTGCAGTGCAGTGTCCACTGAAGTATTTTGTTATGTATTTTACTAGAAGACTCGTTGCTTGAGTCCTGCAGGGTTGGGGGGAGGGGGAGAGGGCTCAGAGCAGGAGTCTGGAGGTTTGTATCAGCTACAAACTTTATGAGTTTGATGAACTTGTTGAAATGGCTGATGAAATGCATCCTAGAATACTCAAGGAGCTGACAGAGGAGGTACAGGCAGTCCCCGGGTTACGTACAAGATAGGGACTGTAGGTTTGTTCTTAAGTTGAATTTGTATGTAAGTCGGAACTGGTATATATTGTAGGGGAAACTCTAGCCAAACATTTCTCCAGAGCTCAGTTTTATTCTCTCACCCCTCACTTCCCGCAGTCCTTTATTCTCAAGCTGAGGTGTCTGCTAAGAAAAGCCGCTCCGCGTCTCCCTGGTCTGCTGGGGCGGGGGGGGGGGGGGGCGCTAGCTTCACGTCTCCCTGGTCTGCTGGGGGGAAGCAGCTAGTGCGGGGTTGCCTCACCCCGTTTGTAAGTAGGGATCCGATGTAAGTCGGATCCATGTAACCCGGGGACTGCCTGTATCTGAGCCTTTAGCTGTCATCTTTGAAAAATCATGGAAGTCAGGAGAGATTCCAGAAGTCTGGAAGAGGGCAAATCTAGTGCTCTTCTATAAAAAGGGAAATAAGAACAACCTGGGAAACTACAGACCAGACAGTTTAACTTCTGTGCCAGGAAAGATAATGGAGCAAGTAATGAAGGAATTCATCTGCAAACCCCTGGAAGATAATAAGGTGATAGGGAACAGCCAGCATGGATTTGTAAAGAACAGATCATGTCAAACCAGTCTGATAGCTTTCTTTGATAGGATAATGAGTCTTGTGGATAAGGGCGAAGCGGTGGGTGTGGTATACCTAGACTTTAGTAAGGCATTTGATATGGGTCTCGCATAATCTTCTTATCAATAAATTAGGCAAATACAACTTAGATGGGGCTACTATGAGGTGGGTGCATAACTGGCTGGATAACTGTTCTCAAAGTAGTTATTAACATTGGACTTTGGAATAGTGAGCTATTTTGAAATAGCGGGCTTGTTTAAAAGACACGGCATAGCTCTTTCGGGATAACAGAAGTATCCTGAAATAGTGCCGCAGTGTAAATGTACCCTATTTTCCCTTTTCCAGTCTTCTGGAACCTCTTCCAACTTCTGTGTGTCATCAGATGGATTAACTGAGCCCCTAATTAGGGAACTAGAGTTTAAACTTTCAGTGCAGAGCTGCAGGAAAAAAATGGGAAATTAAGACAAGCAGCAAAGCTGATTTGCATAGTTATGCTAATAGGGATGCATGAGTCCTTCAAACAAGAATTTACGTGGTAGGTGGCTGTGAGCATGGTTTTATTTCCTTCCTTCCCCCACCTAATAATTGGTGGAAACAGCAATGTCAACTCGGCGGTTAAACCAGGAGGATGGTGCTAGATACAATACAAGGATATTTTTCTTAGTGGCAAAACTGTTTTGTTATGGCGTCACGTGGGGGTCCTGAACTAGATTTCCCCTCACACCGTATGTTAGGGGGAGATTTTCAAAAGGCGCAACGGGCAGCTGAATTTTAAAAAAGAACAACCCATGCGCCTCGCTCCCATATAACAATCTTCCCTTTTGCCGTCTGTCTCCCTTTGCCACTGCACGGCCCCCCCATGGGAATACATAAGAACATAAGAACAGCCGTACTGGGTCAGACCAAAGGTCCATCTAGCCCAGTAGCCTGTCTGCCCACAGTGGCCAGTGCCAGGTGCCCCGAAGGGGGTGGACCGAAGACAATGATCAAGCAATTTGTCTCATGCCATCCATCTCCAGCCTCTGACAAACAGAGGCCAGGGACACCATTTCTATCCCCTGGCTAATAGCCTTTTATGGACCTAACCTCCATGAATTTATCTAGCTTCTCTTTAAACTCTGTTATAGTTCTAGCCTTCACTCTGGCAAGGAGTTCCACAGGTTGACTATGCTCTGTGTGAAGAACTTTCGCTTATTAGTTTTAAACCTGCTACCCATTAATTTCATTTGGGGAGTGGGGGGTAAAATTCAGGATGCTCACAGGTGGATGGGAAGGTTTCATGAGTGATGCAAAAGTGATTTAGGAAGCAGCCCTAAACCTATCCGAATGATGATTTCATTGCATTCCCTCTTCAAATCCATGAGGAACCCCAGGCCTGCCAAGTTTAGCCTTTTGTAAGGGTAGTTCCAAACTTCCCTCTTTTTATTGCAAAGTGGCAGTATGGCCTAGTGGCTAGACAGCTGCGCTAAGCGTCAGAAGACCCCTGTGTGTCGTCCCACAACTACTAGGATCCTATTTTGGGCAACTTGCTTCCCCTTTCCTGGTGGGTTACAAGTGTATTGTTGAAGAAACTGCTTCTTATTGTGTGTTCATGCCAACGGCTCCCAACCTTTTCCAGCCTACGGACCTTGGTTCGTACTTCTTCAGCTCCCGCCCCCTCTGTCCCCTGCCCATCCAGGGAGGATATGGCAAGGGGGCTCTCGTGACCAAAGGCAGCTCCTGCCCCGGTATATTGCCCTTGGCCACGCACGGAGCCCTGGGGGAGAAGAAAAGAAAAGGAAAAGAAAAGTCAGGATCGGGCCTACTGCGGGATGGGGATGGGGAGGGGGGTGCGTAAGGGAGCGAGAGGACAAATGGTCACAAATTGCAAGTCCCGGGCAAGAGTCACCTGTAGGAAATTCCCAATCTGGCGGTGGACCTGGTCCTTACTTTTAAACTTTCAGCGGAATCCTTACAGTACCATCATGGACCACCAGGGGTCAGTGGCCACTGGTGGGGTACCACTGGCTTACACAGTGCGCGACGTCTGTCGCAATTCAAATAAAAACCCAATTGTATCCATTTCCGCAGCGGCTCCAAAAATACACTGCATGCCAGTGACAACCGGCCTCCGGTTCTTCCTCAGCAGTTTCAGGTCTAATCCGACTCTGTTTTCCCTGAGCCAGGTGCTGGAGGAATGGATGAAGCCTTTTTCCAGCTTTGCCAGGAATTCACGCGGCTGCAGGACTTATGTGCAAAGCAGGCCGAGCTTTTACAGGAGTTGGTGGCGACGCAGGAGCCCGTCCCTGGTAAGGAACGCTGCTTGCTCCGTGCTTCGGTTTCAGCCGGCGACGATTTCTGGCCAGGCGTAATGCTAAATCTAACCTGAAGGCACCTGCCTTTTAAGGGGAGTCTGCATGCAGCTGGTGTAACCCACACACCTAGAATAGTAATAGAAATGTAGCCGTGTTAGTCCTGTATTTTGCGTCAGCTACACCAGACTATGTAGCACTTTAAAGACTAACAAGATGGTTTATTAGATGATGAGTTTTCATGGGCCAGACCCACTTCCTCAGATCAAATAGTGGAAGAAAATAGTCACAGCCATATCATCTAATAAACCATCTTATTAGTCTTTAAAGTGCTACATAGTCCTGTATTTTGCCACACACCTAGGCTATGTCTACACTGGTTCCCTCTTGTGGAAGAGGAAATGTCACTTATTAGCATATATCATGTTCTCATTTGCATATTTTCTTCTGATCCTTTTTGCGAAGAGGTTTTTGCGCAGAAAAACTCAGTGTAGACAGGGCTGTTTTGTGCAAAAAAATCCTTTTGTGCAAGAACCCTTATTCCTCAAAAAATGAGGTTTACAGGTTCTTGCGCAAAAGGGTTTTTTTTGGCGCAAAACGGACCCATCTACACAGCATTTTTTTGTGCAAAAACCTCTTCTGCAAAAAGCATTGGAAGAGAATATGCAAATGAAGCGCGAGAAATTGCTAATGAGCACTCCATTTGCGTTGCCTCTTCCACAAAAGAGAAGCAGTGTAGACATGCCCCTAATAAGGTTCACTGTCCCATTTGGGGGCACTTAGACAACATCTACACTATGAGTGTTTGTGGCAGAAAATATGCTAATGAGGAACTCATTAGCATAAGTTGGGATCTCATTTACATATTTTCTGCCGATCCGTTTTTGCGCTGGGGTTTTTTGCGCAAAAAACAAGCTGTGTGAACGTTTCCTTTTTACGCGGGATCAGTGTACCTCCTTTTTCGCGGCATAAAGATTTTGCACAAAAAGGGGGTTTCTGAGCAAAAATGAAACGTCCACACTGCTTGTTTTTGCGCAACCCCCCCCCAGCGCAAAACCGGAAATATGCAAATGAGATCATGATTTATGCTAATGAGTCCCTCATTAGCAGGGCTTGCCAAGCGGCGGCGAGCCCTGCTCGCCAGCTGCGCGGTTTCGCGCAGTTCTGCGCTCTGTACATGCGCAGATCATTCTGCACCGGCTCTTCCAGGTTGTAATCTACTCTCCACTGATTTGCATTCGTGCTTTGGTGTGGAGTCTTACCGTCGTTCCATAGGTGACGCAAGGCGAGGAAAGGCAGCTGGAATTGCATTAGCTTCTTCCTCATGCGCAGTCCGTTGACATGAGGGTGCATAAGAACGGCCACAGTGAGTCAGATCAAAGATCCATCTAGCCCAACGTCCCATCTGCCGACAGGGGCCAATGCCAGGTGCCCCGGAGGGAGTGAACAGAACAGGGAAGCATCAAGCGATCCAGTGATCCATCCCCTGTTCCCCATTCCCAGCTTCTAACAGAGGCTGACCATTCCTACCCATCCTGGCTAAAAGCCGTTGATGGACCTAACCTCCATGAACTTATCTAGCTCATTTTTTGAACCCTGTTAAAGTCCTGGTCTTCACAACATCCTCTGGCAAGGAGTTCCACAGGTTAACTGCGTGCTGCATGAAGAAAAACTTCCGTTGCTGCTGTAGAATCAATGCCTAGTTACCGGTGTTTGTCGGAGAGGGCAATGATTCACAATAGGAGAATGATACAGTGGGTTGATGGGGCGGGAGTGCAAACAAAGACAATAAGGTCCTTTCAGCCCCCTGGATGAGTGGCCTCTTTGTTTTCTTTTAAAGCCATGCCCATTTCGATGCCAATCCAGTGCACAGATGCCGGCGGGTTGGAGCAACCAGAGAGGAGCGTCCTCAAACAGCAAGTACCAAAGGCTGATGGCTCCGGCCTTCCCAACCCAACGATGCCTCCATGGCCCAACACCGGCGCTTTTTGGGGCCAGCTGCAAGACTCGTTTTCCCAGGTGGACATCACGTACCCACCCAGGGCTGATGCGGCAACGGTGTTTTTGAGCCGGCCTCGCCACACCCCTCCTGCGGGCAGGATCCCGGAGGGTGACCCGCCACTGGGAACGGACATGACGTTTCCCGCCTGGAACGCGGCCCAGGGAAAATCCACAGCCCCTCGCAGACCTCTGGAGCATGGGACCCTGCATCCGGAGGAGCTCGGTGCCTTCCCCAGCTTCCTGGATCTTTACAGAGCCCCCCAAGAGTTGCAGGTGGAAAGGGCTTCCCGTCGTGTGGCATGGAGCCAAGCGCCTATAGAAATACGCGGCCCCACACAGGTACAGCCGCGGGTTACGCAGCCCTATTGGTTAGTCATGTGATTGCTAGAAGACGTCCCCGGCATCGCTCGGGCCCTTCAAGGCAGGGGGATGGCGGTGGGGGGGGGGGGGGTGCAGGAGTCAGGGCAGGGGGTTGGGTGTGGGGGGGATGTTCAGGGAAGAGGATGGGGGGTAGGAGTCAGGGCATGGGAGGGGGCTCAGGGCAGGGAGTGGGGGTGCAGGAGTCAGGGCAGGAGGTGGGGTGTGGGGGTGCTCAGGGAAGGGGGTGCAGGAGTCAGGGCAGGAGGTGGGGGTGGGGGGTGCGGGGGGGGTGCAGGAGTCAGGGCAGGAGGTGGGGTGCAGGAGGGGGTCAGGGCAGGAGGTGGGGTGTGGGGGGTGCTCAGGGAAGGGGGTGCAGGAGTCAGGGCAGGAGGTGGGGTGTGGGGGGTGCTCAGGGAAGGGGGTGCAGGAGTCAGGGCAGGAGGTGGGGTGTGGGGGGTGCTCAGGGAAGGGGGTGCAGGAGTCAGGGCAGGAGGTGGGGTGTGGGGGGTGCTCAGGGAAGGGGGTGCAGGAGTCAGGGCAGGAGGTGGAGGTGTGGGGGGTGCTCAGGGAAGGGGGTGCAGGAGTCGGGGCATGGGTGGGGGGCTCAGGGCCGGGGGCGGGGAAAGCTCACTAGGGATGCCTGACAGTGCTGCAGCTGCCACCCCCGGCTCTTCGGGGGGGGGGGGGGGGCTGTGGCCCGGCCCAGCAGGCCCTCAGGGGGCTGAGTGGGGGGTGGGGCTGTGCAGCCCGGCCCTGGCCCCGGCAGATTCTCAGAGAGTGTGGGGGGGGGGGGGGCCCCCGGCAGTTTCTTGGTGGGACGACGAGGCTGCTCTGGCTGGCCTAGCGGTGCTCCCGGGGCGGGGGTGGGTGGCAGGGGAGACACTTACCTGTGGCTGGCGGCCGGCAATATGGAGAGCGCTGGCCCCAGCGGGCCACTGTCGTCTTGGTGAGGCCACGCCCCCCGTTCCGTGGCCATGCTGCAGTATAACCGTCCCCTGCGCTCGCTGCCCCCTGTGGCCACTGACGAGCATAGCTGGCTCTTCTTTCAGCCCCCCTCCCCTTCTGTGATCTGGAAAACAATCGGAGTCCAGGCACATCCCGTTTTCCTGGCCCAACCCAGCCCTGACCTGGCGTTAAGTTAGGACAAGAGGAAGCTGCCTCCTGAAATCGGTGATCCTGGCTCTTACCGTTTCGGAGGAGTTCTTGAACCAACGGACTCACAGATGGGCAGACGGACGCACAAACCCCTAAAATACACAGATAGATAGCTCTGGCCCCAACCTGATTGCGCTAGGTGCTGTACAAACACGGAACAAAAAGACGGCCCTTTGTTTTATTGGTCTTGGAGCACCTAATAACTTTCAGCATCGCTACCCGCCCCCAACCGCCCTGCGAAAGAGGGAATGATGATTAGTTCCATTTTACAGAGGGGTCAGAAAAGGCCAATGACATACCCCAAAGTCTGGAGCACAAAGCCTTAAATCCAGATCTGTCAAGTCCTGGTCTAGACCCCCCTACCCAAGAGACCACCCTCTTTCTCCAAGAGATTACAGGGTTGGCCATACACGAGCATTTCCCCAGACATTTTTGGCCCAATTCTAATGAAAATAGGCTCTCACTTTTAGTTTGCCTACTCCAACCCGGCTCTGCCCTGAGGCTCCGCCCCCCACTCCACCCTTTCCCCCAAAGCCCCGCCTCTTTCTGCTCTTACTCTGTCCCCCCCCCTTGTCCCCCGAGACCCTGCCCTTGTTCTGGCTCTTCCTGCCTTTGCTCCACCCCCTCATGAGGCCCATGTTTGCTTGCTGCTCTTCTTCCCCCCCAGTCCCTCCCTGACTCCAATTAGCTGATGAGGGGTTCCACAAAACAGCAGATTGGCAATGGTACCCAATCTTTATGATTGCTTCTTTCTTCCCCTCTCCGTCAATTGGTAGGTCTCTTCAGACTGCACGCTTTTTGAGGGCAGGGTCCATTGTCTTGTTCGATATTAATGATCTGGGTGAGGGGATGGATTGCACCCGCAGCAAGGTGGCAGATGACACCAAGCTAGGAGGAGAGGTAGATACGCCGGAGGGCAGGGATAGAGTCCAGAGTGACTTAGACAAATTGGAGGATTGGGCCACAAAAAATCGGATGAGGTTCAACAAGGAGAAGTGCAGAGTCCTGCCCTTGGGACGGAAGAATCCCAAGTATTGTGACAGGCTGGGGACCAACTGGCTAAGTAGCAGTTCTGCAGAAAAGGACCTGGGGAGACAGTGGATGAGAAGCTGGACATGAGTCAACAGGGCGCCCTTGTAGCCAAGAAAGCTAAGGGCATATTAGGTTGCCTTAAGAGGAGCATTGCCAGCAGATCTAGAGATGTGATTATTCCTCTTTACTCGGCTCTGGTGAGGCCACAGCTGGCGTACTGTGTCCAGTTCTGGGCCCCCAATTACAGGAAGGATGTGGACGCATTGGAGAGGGTCCAGCGGAGGGCAAGCAAAGTGATCAGGAGGCTGGAGCATATAACCTACAAGGAGAGGCTGAGGGATTTGGGTCTGTTTAGTCTGCAGAAGAGAAGAGTGAGGGGGGATTTGAGAGCAGCCTGCAACTTCCTGAAGGGAGGTTCCAAAGAGGCTGGAGAGAGGCTGTTCACAGTCGTGGCAGATGGCAGAACAAGGAGCAATGGGCTCAAGTTGCGGTGGGAGAGGTCCAGGATGGATATTAGGAAAAACTATCTCCCTAGGAGGGGGGTGAAGCACTGGAATGGGTTCCCTAGGGAGGAGTGGAGTCTCCATCCCTACAGGTGTTTAAGTCCCAGCTTGACAAAGCCCTGGCTGGGTTGATTTAATTGGGATTGGTCCTGCCTAGGGCAGGGGGCTGGACTTGATGACCTTCTAAGGTCTCTTCCAGCTCTATGGTTCTATGATTCTATGATTTGGACAGCTGCTAGTGCAAAGGGACCCAGGAGTAGGGCTTGTAGGCAGAATTCCCTATAAGTTATGCATTTGTGCCCTTCCCGAGAGATTCGCATGCCACCCAGCTGATTAGCAGAGCACTCACAGCTAAGTTTTGTTTCTACTGGTGGTGCACATTCACCCATGTCTTGGGGCACATAATAAAATTATTCCACACATGGATGGAAAAAGATTAGAGGGGACACTGCTCATAGGTGCTACGGAAGTACGAATCAGTAATAGTGACAAGACAAACAAATAGATGAACTAAACAAGGTGATGTCGTGGGGAACGGGGAGACGTTTATTGTAATACAAGCACGTTTTTGCATCGTTTCCTTCACTTTGCCAAAAAATGGGACCTTGTTATAATGACATTCTGATGACGGAACTGTGAACAGTGGCAGCTACAGATAGCCAGCCTGGAATCTGTTATTTTATTTTAAAAAGGGGGAAAAATGGACGCGCCACATGTCCTGTAAAACCTAAATGTGCCTTATCGGCACTTCATAATCAAGCGGCGCAAAGGAAATTACAGAAGCTTTCCAATTGACCTTCTACAAAAGCCCTTTTATCACAGCGCGGCTTTGACAGAGACAGACACGCTCAAGTGCCATCAAGAGTAAGGGCAGGAGGGACCGTCCGGGGGAGGGGGAAGGGATTCCTGAAGGAATTAAAGTGGGAAACAGAGGAGCTGCTAACCAGGACAAATCAGACTCACTGGATCTTAGGGGATGGGGATGAGGATGGGCCAACGTTGGCTTTCAACTCTCTTTGCACCTTCTGCTTTCTGTCTGCTCCAGGGCTCGGCATGGCTGCTCTGTCTTAAGGATAGCTGTATTGCTAGCTCCTCCTCCTGCCTGGGTCTGCCGTGCACCTGTTTTAACATAAGAATATAACATCAGAACGGTGAGACTAGGTTGGACCAAAGGTCCCTGCAGCACAGCATCCTGTCTGGCATCAATGCCAGATGCCCCCAGAGGGTGTGAACAGAACAGGGAATTCTCTGTCTTATTCTTTAATCCTTTCTTAATGCTTTCTTTGGGTTAAACCAGTCTTATCTCTTCCCCTTCAATCGTTTTCTAGACATCCTGGACGCCAGAATGGGCGGTAGAAGACAGCTCACTTGGCCACAGTGGGAATTTTGAACTCCAAGGGGACTCTGAATACACAGACCCGTGATTTTTGCCAGGCAACGCAAGGAGACTATCACGAGCTTCGCACGGCCCGTATCAAATAGGAGTGGTAACGTCACATGCTTGTAACCCCGCTTACCCAGGTTATATGCTTGTAACCCCACTTACCCAGAATGGTTTTCTGCCCCCTGGCATAACCCCTCACGGGCCTCGGTTGCCCATTGCTGGTTTGGACAAAAGTCTTCTTATTTCTTCCTTCCCTGTTTGCTTCAGACCCACACCCAGCAGAAATGGCTTCAATCTCCTCCCCCATCCGTGCTGCTAGGCTACTCTGGACAACAATGAGAGGACGACATTGTAATTATGCTCCTTTGTGGTCCTGTGCTGCACGGCCTCGAGGGGAAGATTCACACAGGGTTGTGTTCCTGGCAGCAGTGTCAGAAAACCAGCTCGGGGGGAGTGGCAGTAAATTGGTCTGGTAGGACGTTCTAGTGGGCATGGGGGAAGCGGAGAATCTGCCAGGAGGAAAAGGCTGGATCTTTTCTGTTTTAGAAGTCAGCGTTGTACATTTGATTAAAAATAAAGCACAGATGGATTTTCCCCAGGAACGAAATTCATCTTCAGTGTGTTGCTGAGTGACAGTCTCTTGTATATGAAGTTATACCGGTTAGACATCCCGGATCTGGCACCTTAGCATCCAGAAGAGGAATTTTGCCATACCAAGAGAGGTAATTTCTGCCTGCCCCCTGCTGTCAGCTCCATCCCCTGCTGTCGGCTCCATCCCCTGCTCTGCTGCCCCACCAGCTCCCACAGGCAGCCTCGCTGAGCCGCATGCTGGGTTCCCCCTCCCCTACATCATGCTGGTCTCCTCCCTTGCATTGGGCCAGCCTCCCGGCCCCATGCCCTTTGCAGTGCGGCAGGATGCTCTGATCCTGGACCACGGAGGTTGCCGGACCAGAGCGCCCCGGTTTATAGACGTGCGGCCTGTCGTACAATAGCAAGGAGCGCTTGGAGGGATTGTGTTGAGTAGGGGTTCATGCCAGCATGGGTTTGCGGGGTGTGGCACAACATCTGTAGTATCCCAGGCTCCTTGTCTCCTTTCTGAGTTGCCACGTCAACAAGCCACTTTGGTGCATGCCGAACATTGCGCGTGCGCGTCACGGCCTTGCCGTCGGCAGTGCTGCTCAGATGTGTCACTAGTTGCACGCTCGCTCCCTACCTGAGTCACAGGCCCCGCCACGCGCCGTGAAAACTAACGCGACTCCTTCGGGCTTTGTTACCTTTTTAAATGTCATGCTGCAAGGAGCAGTGAGTCACCCTGGCTCGGCAGATGGTCGGCAGGGACATAAAATTAAAAAAAAAAATCATCGAGTGGTTTTCACGGGCATGAAAATCCCTTTGCTCCCTAAATAACCATAAGTGTTGCGTGTTTGTCTAACTGCCGAGGGTGTAGGTGGCTTCTCACTCTACTCGGCTGGGTTGAACTCACTGAAATGGACGGGGTATCACTTCTGAATAAGCCCGTGTTGGCTGGTGCGTGCACGTTCCATGCATAGAATGTGCGATACCCTCCCTAAGATACTGCTCTTACCGCTGGATGTGTTATGGATGCTGCGGCTCACATGGGTTAATACAGAAACAAGCCTGAGAGCTGACCGGTAATCGGCTGACCACCGGGGAATGGCGTTGTGGATGCAACACTTGTCAGGTGTTTGTGGGAAGGTGAGATTCCCGTTGCAGTCTCTATGCCAAAGGAGAAATGGATGCAAATCAGACATCGGAAATGGTAACACACGCAAACCCGGAGGGGAACATTTTAACCTGCCTGGGTGCTCGATCGTGGATTTAAAAGCAGCTGTTCTTCTCCAAAGGAATTTCACCAGCCAATTACAGAGAGAGACGGCAGAACTGGAATTCATCGGCAGATTCGACACAGTCACCCTGGGCTTGAATAAATACATTAATTAGTTAATGCACTACAAAGCCAGTTTCCCCTGCCTTTAACATCCGCATTGTCCCATCAAAAGCTATGTTTGGGACACATCCAGCTGACTTGATTAGCTTAGTTAGCCCTACAATTGGCAGGCACTTTTTTTTCCCGTTATAAAATACTTGATATTTGTTATTTCTCTCCAGCTCATCATCTGACATTCCCCCCCCCCCCCCCCCCGAAAATATCTGTCAAAAAAATTGTTTTGAAAATGGCAAAGTGGAAAATTTCGGCTTTTCGTTAGAAAAGTGAAACTCAATTTGGTTTTTTTTTCTGTCACTTTTCCGATGAGCAACAAAAAAATTTCGGCTGAAAATTTGTTTGCTCAGCTGCATTTCAGCAAAAAGTCAAACATTTTCAAGGTGAGCGGACATTTTATGCAATTTTTTTCATTTGATCTCCCCTCCTCTCCTCCCCTCCACCCCGCTGCAATTTTTCTCTTGGTAAAAAAATTCCAAAGGAAAATTTTCAACCAGGGCAGTTTATATCCCTGTCAGTTCACCAGATGTGCCTTGAAATGGCCACTGGTCACTTGGATCAGACCATAATGTAACTATTTACTAGCCAGATTAGCTTTCAGCATCTTCTCCATCCTTGGCCAGTTTGGCCCTGCAATCAGGTAGGTCTCAAACAGCTGGTGGTTTTTGAGACATGTCGGGCCCTACCAAATTCACAGCCATGCAAAACGCACCGCGGACCATGAAATCTAGCCTTTGGAGTGCTTTTACCATACACTCTGCAGATTTCACGGGGGAGAGCTGGGTTTTTCCAATTGGGGGTTCTGACCAAAAGGCAGTTGCAGGGGAATCACAAGGTTATTGGGGGGGGTCACAGTATTACCCCCCTTATTTCTGCACTGCCTTCAGAGCTGGGTTCCTGGCCAGCAGCTGCTGCTCTCCAGTTGCCCAGCTCGGAAGGCAGTGCTGCTGCCAGCAGCCATGCAGAAGGAATAATAGCAGAGCTGTGATCCCTCCTAACGCTTCTGTAGTTCTAAGAGGAGGGGTCACGGTGAAGACTGGGCAGCGCTAAGGACTGACTGCCCTTGTCCTTGTCCCTTCCAACCTTGGCCCCGCCCCTTCCACTCTTGGCTCCTCCCCTTGACCGCCTTGCTGCCTTTGATTGGTTCCAGGAATTCTTTCAGGGTCCAAAAAGGGCAATCAACATCAGTTTCTCGCCACTTATCATATAATCCTATCTGGTCATCTGCCACTTTATAGGAAATCCATAATGGGTCTGTTAATTACTAATTTACCGAGTTACATTCCATTTTCAGCTTCCGGTAAGCCACGGGGAAGATTAATGTTTCCTCGCACCATTTCATTAGCAAATGAATACGAACCTGGCCCGTACACAGACAAGATCCATTTTTAATCTGTTTTATAACTAAAAAAAAAAAAAAGCAGTGTCATTGGAAGAGTTACAGCTAAAGCCATATAAGGTGGAAGCCTGGCTCTTGGCAAATGTTTTTAAAAGCTACTTTTGAAAGCCCCAAAGTTCCATCTGGCATAAGAAGGGGATTTCTAAGGGCTGTGATGGACAGAAAGTGAGACTAGATGAGGGCAGAAGTAAGGAAGCTTGGGGTTAAGGAGGCAGCGGTAGATGTGATACATCTTGGCTTTAATAAGGCGTTTGATATAATCTCCCATGACCTTCTCTTAAGACAAACTAGGGAAATGTGGCCTTGACAAACTTGCTATAAGGAGCCTTTAAGGGGGTCAGCACTCACCCCCTGCAAGCGCCCCCGTTTGGCCAAGTGTGGGTTCTTGCACTACCTCGATGTTAAATGCCTTGCAGCCAAGACCTACAGCCTTGTGTGAAGGCACCAACCGCTTCCAGGGTACACCTCTGCCTGGAGCCCACCCCGGTGCCCTCTGTCGAGTGTCTCTCTGAGTCCAGTCCAGTATCTCAATCTGCATCCCCATTCGGTAGGTTTCTCCGCCTGGCAACAATGTTCTAAGAGCTCCCCACTCTGAGCTGTCCCTGGTCCTGCCAGCCAGCTCCCTTGACCTTCTCCCTGCCAGGTCTGGGCTGCAACTGAGCTACTGCTAGTCCTGCAGCTCCTCTTGTAGTCCCTCCTGGCTCCTGATTGGCTGGTTTCCTCCTAGACCCTCTAGCCACCTGGAGGGCTTCTCTATGGTCCTTTTGGCCATTACAGGGCCATACTTGGAGAGAGTTTTCAATGTTTCGCAGCAGGGGGGGCGGACAGAATTGCCAGGTCCCTGGACAAGGTGAGGAGTGACTCCATGCTCCTGGAAGGGGCGGGGCCTTGGCCAGAAGGGGAGGGGCTGGGGCAGCCAGCCCTTAACGCTGCCAGACATGATGCCGTCTGGGGCTCAAGTGCTGATTTAAAGGGCCGAGGACTTTGGCCACCACTGCTGCAGCCCTGGGCCTCTTTGAATTACCGGGCCCCAGGGCAGTTGCCCGTTGGCAAGCGGGGAGGGCATATCATGGGTCTGGTTCCATTCAAGATCACCATCAATGCTTTGGATAATGACGTAGAGAAACCACTCGAAAAGTCTGTGGATGATACCACGCTGGGAGAGGTTGCCAGTGCTTTGGGGGGCAGGGTTAGCCTTCGAAATGCTCTTGGCCAACTGGAGAAATGGTCAGAAATAACTCGGAGCCCATTCAAGAAGGAGAAAGGGGAAGTCCTGTATTTAGGAAGGAAATAATGAAGTGCACAAATTGAAAACGGGAAATGTCTGCCGAGGAAGGAATGCAGAGAGACAAGGTGGGGGAGGTAATATCTTTTATTGAACCAACGTCTGTCGATGAGAGAGACAAGCTTTTGAGATTACTCAGCGCTCTTCTTCAGGTCTGAGAAATTCACTCAGCTGTCCCTGTGAATCGCAGAGGAAGCAGCATGGCAGAAAAGGATCGGAGGTTATAGCGGATCACAAATAAAATGAGAGTTAGCAGCGTAATACAATTGCATAAAAAGGCAACCATCATTCTAGGATGGTAAGAACATAAGAATGGCCAGATGGGGTCAGACCAAAGGTCCATCCAGCTCAGTGTCCTGTCAGCCCACAATGGCCAATGCCAGGTGCTCCAGAGGAAGTGAACAGGAAATCATCAAGTGATCCTTTTCCTGTCATCCATTTCCAGCCTCAGACAAACAGAGGCCAGGAACACCATTCCTGCCCATCCTGGCTAGTAGCGATTGATGGACCCAACCTCCATGAATCTATCTAGCTCTTTTTTGAACCCTGTTATAGTTTTGGCCTTCACCATATCCTCTGGCAAGGAGTTCCACAGGTTGACTGTGCATTGTGTGGAAAAAAGTACTTCCTGTTTGTTTTAAACCTGCTACCAAATCATTTCATTTGGTGACCCCTAGTTCTTAGGTGATGGGAAGGAGTAAATAACTCGTCTTTATTCACTTTTTCCACACAAGTCATGATTGTATAGACTTCTATCCTATCCCCCCTCCAGGAGTGTTGTAAGGAAGAGACGAGATATAACTCTTCCACCATATTCAGTCCTGAAATGTCTCATCTGGAGTCTTGTGTCCAATTCTGGTCCCTGCACTTCGGGAAAAGAGTGGACAAAAAGGAGAAAGTATAGAGGAGAGCAACAAAAATGCTTAAAGGGCTAGAAAACATGACCTACAAGAGAAGATTGACAAAAAATGGGTTGGTTTGGTCTGGAAGACTGAGGGGAAATGATAACAGTCTTCAAGGGCGTGGTTATCAATTGTGCTTATACACTGAGGACATTCGAAGAAGGCACGGTCTCAAATCGCAATAAAGGAGATTAAGGTTGAACATTAGGAAAAACTCCCTAATTGTCCTGGTCATTAAGTAGGCACGAACCCTGCAGCTCCTAGGGCCCCCGGTTCACCATTCCTGGCCAATGGGAGTGGCAGGAAACAATGACCCGGTCTGTGTCACATCTCCCATTGGCTGGGAACTGTGGCTGCAAGTTCGATACCCCTGGCCTACATAAATTTAAGTCCTGCCTCAGTGCAGGGGACCGAACTAGAGGTCGCTTCTAGTCCTACATTTTAAGATTCCATCACCACATTTCTATGGCTTTCCAAGCACAGAATGTGCATCTTAAAAAAAATTTATAAAAGCCACCTGGCTCGTACACATGGATTTATGGTTTTTCTCCTGATTTCATGAGCATAGGTCTCTTTCCCGTAGCATTATGACTCAAACTCCCAAGCTACCATTCTATGATTCACATCTCCAAAAAGACAATGTGTTGCCAAGTGGCGTACACAAAATAGACTCTGCTTCATATATCTGCATTCGAAGGAGCTATGTTTCATTATTTTTTTCTCAGGGTTTGATCCAACTGCCATGAATTTTAAGAGATGATGGATCAGGTCTTCAATGAATAATTGGGAATATGGATGTAAGTTACAATTAGAGATGAGTGAATAGGCGTTCTTTTTTTTTTTTTTTTTGGTTTGGTGACCCAACTGAAAAATGTAAATAAATACATAGAATATTTTGGGTCACATTGAAATTGATTTTTTTTTTTACCTAAACAGGTAAACAACCAAGCAAGCAGATCCAAAAAGAGCCCCATTTGCTTTGGGTGGAGCAAGATATTTTGTTTGGCCCACGCTATTTTTTTCATTGTTGGTTTTGTTGAGTTCCTTTTTCTGGCATTTTTAAACTCTTTCCATTTTCCTTGACACACCGATCTAGCTCACTTTCGAAATGGAACACGACCTTGAAATAAAACGTCACGTGTCATTTAAAAACCTGATAACCAACTTTCTTTTTTACCTCATTTTTTATTCATCGGGGATTATTTGCACACCTGACCTGAAATCTTGAATCGTTTTGGTCATCCTAAGAGTGCATTTTTCAGTGAATAAGCTATGCCTTAAAGAAAGAAGGAGACCGTGCTACTAGGCGAGCAAACTTCTGAGCTGAATGGTGCTGGAAATGAGTAGCTTTGCTCCTAAAAAAATACGCTGAGTATACTCGGAACAAGGGTGTAGGGGACCTAATATGAAGGTGGGGGGAGTTTGGAGGGGAAGGCATCCCCCGATCTCCTTTCCCCCAAGTAATATCACCAAGACATTTTAGACAATCTGGCATTCCACAGGCAAACAAATTGAGTTGCTGTGTGGCTGTATTTTTTCCTAACTCCATCTCTGGCAGGTAAGGGTTAGCAGCAGGGGAGTTTGGGGTGGGCAGGTGGATTTCCACGGACTCCATCGGAGGCAGGGAAAACACTTCAGCTCACCCGCCAGCAAAAAGCTTTAGGGTCCCCTCCCCACATATTCCCTTTCTCCTCCATCTAGGAACCAGAACAGGAATCTCCCTCCTTCCTATCCCACCTCTCCATCCCTCTTTCCTCCTTCATTTGCCTCCTTGTATTTCCATTAGCCACTTCCACATCCTCCTCCTTCTTATCCCTCGCCTGCAACTTGCCCCCTCTCCTGCCTCTGCGCCTTTGTGCTCTCCTCCTTCCCCCTGCACCCCACATCTTCTCCCCCTCCCCCACAGCCCTTCTGCTCCCACCTCTCACCTCCCCCGCTCACCTTTCCCCTTTATCCCCCATGTGTCCCAACCTGTATCCCCTCCACCCCATGCTCTGCCCTATACCCCAACCCCCACATCCCCTCCCCCTGCAACCTCCACTTCCCCCCTCCCTCTTTTCCCCCTTGCAGCCTCATCTTCCCCCCAATAATCTCCACCTGTCTCCTCCTTCTTGCCCCTCCCTCTTCAGCCCTCCCCTCCACCTGTCTCCTCCCATGTGCATCTCCCATGTCTGCCGGCTCCTTCCCCTGTCCCTTCCCCCTCCCTTCCACCTGTCCTCTTCCCCTCCCTTCCACCTGCCCCCTTCTCCCTCTCCCCTCCACCTGCCCCCTTCTCCCTCTCCCCTCCACCTGTCCCCTCCCCCTCATCTCCCTGCACCTGTCTCCTCTCCCCTCCCTTCCACCTGCCCCCTCCCCCTCATCTCCCTGCACCTGTCTCCTCTCCCCTCCCTTCCACCTGTCCCCTCCCCCTCATCTCCCTGCACCTGTCTCCTCCCATGTGCATCTCCCATGTCTGCCGGCTCCTTCCCCTGTCCCTTCCCCCTCCCTTCCACCTGTCCTCTTCCCCTCCCTTCCACCTGCCCCCTTCTCCCTCTCCCCTCCACCTGCCCCCTTCTCCCTCTCCCCTCCACCTGTCCCCTCCCCCTCATCTCCCTGCACCTGTCTCCTCCCCCCTCCCTTCCACCTGTCCCCTCCCCCTCATCTCCCTACACCTGTCTCCTCCCCCTCCTCCCTCTCCCTGCACCTGCCCCCTCCTCCTCCATCCCCCTCCACCTGTCCCCTCCACATGCATCTCCCTCCCCTCCTCCGCCCCCCCGTGCCCCTCCCCCGCATCCCCATCTCTCCCCTCCCCCTGCAGCCCGCCCCTCCCCCTCCCGCTGCCTCCTCCCCTCCCCGCGCCCCTCCGCTGCTCTGCCCCCTCCACGCCGCTCGCCGCCGGGACTGGCTGCCGGCGGGGCTGGGGGAACCGGGCGAGGCCGGCGGGGGGGAGGGGGCGCGCAGCGGAGCTCGGCGGGGCTCGGAGCCGCCTGGCCCAGCCATGCCCGCGGGCAGCAACGAGCCGGACGGCCTCATCCTCAGCTACCAGGTGCGGGCCGGGCCGCCGCGGGGATGGGCGGGGGGACCGGTCCTTGCTGCAGCCGGGCCGGGCCGGGCCGAGCCGGGGGAGCTGCGGCTGCTGCTCACTGCGGCAGAGCCATTTCCTAGCGCTGGGAGAGGGGTCTGACTCCGGATTCGGGGGGCTGGCGGGGGGGGGGGGTCTCACTCCGGAGCGGGGGTTGGCGGGGGGGGGGGGGGGTCTGACTTCGGATTCGGAGGGCTGGCGGGGGGTCTGACTCCGGATTCGGGGGACTGGCGGGGGGACTGACTCCGGAGTGGGGGGTTGGCGGGGGAGTCTGACTCCGGAGTGGGGGGTTGGCGGGGGGGTCTGACTCCGGATTCGGAGGGCTGGCGGGGGGTCTGACTCCGGAGTGAGGGGTTGGCGGGGGGGTCTGACTCCGGATTCGGGGGGCTGGCGAGGGGTCTGACTCCGGATTCGGAGGGCTGGCGGGGGGTCTGACTACGGAACGGGGGAGCTGGCGGGGGGTCTGACTCCGGATTCAGGGACTGGCGGAGGGGTCTGACTTCGGATTGGGAAGGTTTGCGGGGCGTCTGACTCCGGAGTGCCTGGCTTGTGGGGATCTGACTCCAGAGTGTGGGGGGGGGGGGGCTTGCGGATGGTCTGACTCCGCATTCGGGGGCTTGTGTGGGTTTGACTCCGCATTCGGCGGGATTGTGGAGCTATGACTTTTGAGGGGGGCGGCCTTCGGGGCTCTGACTCTGGGGGGGGGGAGGGCTTGTGGAGGTATGACTCCGGAGAAGGGGGTTTGCGGGGGGGGGGGGGGTCTGACTCCGGAGTGGGTGTTTGCGGGATGTGTGAACTGCTGCTGCCCGGGAGGGGAGGGGTGACCAGATCCCCCTCCCCTCTCTACTCCCCCCATTGCACAGAGCTGCCCACCTTGTGGGGTGGGGTATGCACAGCTAGGCCTGGGGGCTGATAGGGGAGACCAGTTCCCCCTCCCCTCTTTGCTGAGAGCTGTCCGGAGGCACCTCTCTGGGGTGGGAGTTGGAGTTGTACCTAGCCACAGCCTGGGAGGCAGGGGGGAGGGGAAAGGGGAGGCCACCCCCCTCCCTTCCCCGCCCCATCTGCAGGGAGCTGTCCAGATGCAGGCATGGGGGGGAGAGGGGAAGGCTAGTATACATCGCTATTGCCCCGGGGGGGGGGGGTAAGAGGAGACCCAATCCCACCTCTCCCCTTCCCTCCAGATGCTCTCTCCTTGCTGGGGGGGGGGGGGGTTACCCAGCTGCTGCAGCTGCTGCCCCTCGGAGGAGAGGGGAGAGCAGCCCCCCCTCCCATGCTGAGAGCTGTCCAAACTTGCTTTGGGGAGGAGGGGGGCAAGTCCGGACCTTGTCCGGGCGGGGGGGTGTCCAAGGAGCCCTGCCCTACCCCTACAGCCCTGTCCAGACCCACTGACCTTTGGGCGAGGGAGACCAACCACGACCTCGGTGGTGGAAGAGCCCTTTTATCCCCCCCCGGCCCCCGTGGCCCACACACACTTGAGGGTGGGATCCGACCCCTCTCCCCGGCTGGCCCCCTGGGGCTGCCTCTGGGAACCAGCCAGGTGCCTAGGGCAGACTTTCAGGGAGCCATCCAAGCCAGTGCAAGCGGATGCTCTGGGTCAGCTGGGGGTGGGGGGCTGTGCCTGGTGGCAGAGGATTTGGACACCCTGAAACAGCAGCTGACTGTACCCGGGGAAGATCCCAGATGTCTCATTTCTCCCTTGCCAAGGGGCCAGGGAGAGCAGCAGGAGAGCTAATGGCCGATGGGTATTTTAACCCCCCGTGTTTCCCCCTCTGGTCAGGGTACTGTGTCCGGGATTTACACATCAGCTGGAGGGCTGCTCCCAATTCCCTCCGGATTCTTCTGTTCTGGTTGGCTGTTGGCCATCTGGCCCCAACCCAACCCAGGGGAGGTGGGACTTGAACCCACGGCCCTGTCCTCCCTATCGCCGGGAAGCATTTGCATAACTGTCGCCCCCTGTGGGCCCTTCCCTAGGCAACAGATGCTGCCCCCAAAGAGCTGGCAGGCGGAACAGAGGAACCAGACAGCCGAAGTGATCTCTTCAAGGTCACGCGGCGGCCGAGCCATCCGCAGAGGCCTGCTCCTCCGAGCCCCTCGCTAAGTCCCTCATGACAGTGCCGAAGCTGCGATTTGCCACGTCCCCCCCCCCCAGGGCAGGACCAGGAGTAATCAGCTTCGTTTGCAGCAGGGAGGCTTCAAGGAAAACGTCCCGAGTCTCGTCGCGAGGCGGTGGGACGGGCTGGCGAGGGAGACTGTGCGGTCCCAGTCCGCCGGCGGTGGGACACAACTGTTTGGAGAGGCGCCTGGTGGGGAGGGTCTGGGGACGGGGGATCCTGCCTCAGTTCGGGGGATGGATGAGATCACTCCCGAGGTCCCTTCCAGCAGAGCGTAGCTGTGACGCGATCACTCGAGTCTTTTCCATCCAGGGACGGATTTTTTTCCCGTCCACGTGTGAACGTTGCCGCCAGTAGCCCCGGAACGATGGCCTAGGGGGGTTGTGGACTCTCTAACACTGCAGATATTTAAGAGCAGGTTGGACAGACCCCTGCCAGGGATGGTCTAGAGCAGAGGTTCCCAACCTTTTCGGGCACACGGCTCTCTTCTCCATTTGGTTAAATTTCACGGAACCCGGCTCCCCGGGGGAGGAAAAAAAAAGCAAAGGAAAAGAAAAGTAAGGTGGGCCCGATTCTTCCTTTTACACTTTCCACGGCCCCCCTGAAGTACCGCTGCGGATCACAGGTTGGGAACCACGGGGCTCGTGGGTGCTCGGTCCTGCCGTGACTGGGCTTGGGGACCTCTTGTGGGAAAGTGGCAGGATTCTGTGTGTGATGATCTGTGAGGCAGAGGTGGCACGCCAACGGCCTTAAGTCCCAGGACGGGTTCTGCCGGGGTAGCTCCGCCAGAGCAAGCAAACAAGGAACCGAACACACGATAGATGGGGCCTGCCAGGACGGAGAAACGAGTTTCTAGGAGACCTCTTGGTTCCCAGCTTTTTTCTCTGGGGCCTCGCGGCTGCCTGCTTATACCTGGGGGGAGGAGGGAGCATGCACAGCGCCTAGCTACAAACCCTCTCTCTCGGATTCGCCGCTCCTCAGCGGAGCCAATCAAGCAGGGGGTGGAAACGCCAGCTGGGCAGGAAGTGATGCTGGGGTTAACTGAGGGTTTCCCCAGGGATACGCTGGATCTCCACATGCCGATGCTCATCCAGGTTTTCCCATCTCCTGGCTCACCCGCAGGGGTGGTGGGTGACCCCCCTGGGAGAAGGCAAGTCCAGTCGCCTCTTCTGGCCAAGGCTCCACCCCATAAGAGGGAAACCCCCTGAGGGGCCCTGCAGACCAGGGGAGCCCCGGTCTGCCCTCCCCAGCCATACTGGACCGAGCACCCAAGTGTTGGCCCAGCCCCAGTGCTGCCAAAGTTGGGTTTGCCCCAGGCCTGTACTTCCAAGCATTGGGTTGGCCCAGTACCGGGCCCAGAGGGCAACCCCCCTTCCCTACCCCAACTGAGCCGCCGGCCCCAGCCAGGCCTGCCAGTGGAGGGGGGCAAAAGGGGCAATTGCACAAGGCCCCAGTGTTTCAAAGGGGCTGGTTCTCTGGACCCCTTTGAAATGCGGCTGGAGCGCTGCTCTGCTGCTCCGGAGGGGGCGGGGGGCCCAGCATTGTGCTCTGGGTGGCGCGAGGAGCTGACAGCCTCCTGCCCTGCCTCTTCTATCTGAGGCTCTGCCCGTTCTGGGGGGCACAGCGCCAGGCCTCCCCACACCTTGCCCCCGGGCCCGCAGTCCGCCGGCTCCCCGCGTCGCTCCTCAATCCCCTGTCCCCAAGGGGAGGGGGATGGTGGCAGAGGAGGGGTTCTCAAGGAAGGGAAGCCCTGCAGATGCACCTTCGCTGGCCTGTTATACCCACCGCCCGTGTCCGCCAGCGTCCGCTGCGCCTTTTCGTGCAGGCACCACGGGCCCAACGTGCCGGCGGCAGGCACGGATCACTCGGCCCCCCCAGCCCGTCGCATTAAGGAGAAAGGGCGGCCGTGGTTTTGTGATGTCGTGTAAGGCCGAGAGGCGGCACCGAACTTGGGACTTCTAGGCATGAGGCTCTACCGCCTGAGCTAAAAGCCCGCTGGCTCTCAGCTAAGGCTGTAGTGCACACTCCACGGTGCCAGTGTCCGTTGTTTTGCTCTGTGTTTGTACAGCACCTGGCGCGGTGGCCTCTGGTGCATGATGGGGGCACATGGGCGCTACTGGAACAGACATCATGAATACAGCCGGTCCCCGAGTTACGAACGCATCGACTAACGACCGTGCGTATTTACGACCAACCTCCTATACAGCCAGAACCCGAGTTACCAATGAAATCCGCACTTACGAACAGCGCGGCCGTGCGTCAGTGAATGTAACCCGACTTGCGAACATCTCGCGTTACGGCCAACTGGTTGGTCTGTCGCTCGTGCGTAAGTCGGGGACCGGCTGTAATAAGAATACTGAGCGAGGCCAATGTACTGTGGATTGTACAGCTCTCTAGGGAGACAAGGGGTGAAAACTGGGATGGGTTGAAACTGGTTTTGGTGGCCAATTGGGTTGTGGAGAAACCAATTTTTCAACGTTTGTTTTTTTCTGCAGAAAAACAAATGGACTTTTAGTTGAAAAACTGAACATCCGACACCCTTCCCCCCCCCCCCCTGCAAATTTCAGTTTTGGAAATGTCGTTATGGCGCCAGGTGGGAATTGTAGTCTGAGTCACTCATGCTGCCCCATTCTCCACTGTTGGCTGGGGTCCCTCCATGAGGCTACATCTCCCAAGAAGGGAATGAACCTAGAGGTCATGTGATGGGAGCATGTGACTCGGAGCCAGGCATGCTGGGAGATATAAAAGGCAGCATACGCAGTTAGAGGGCGAGCGTCATAGGAGGTAGACCTGCTTTATCTTGACCTCTGAATTTGGAGAAATGAAGCTCACGCTGGCAGGAAAGGGCCGGGAAGCCGGCTGCTGTTGGGAATATTATCTGATGCGCTGGCGGGTGGGTTGGCTCAGGCACTTCCTGGCGGTTCTGGGGTGGCAGGGACGGTTTTAGAACGTGGAAGGAGTTCGGATCCAGTCGAGAGGAGGCCGTTGCCATTAGCAGTGGCACTGTGAATGAGTTGGATTCTTTTTATTCCGTGTAAATGGGAGTTGGTTGTTTTTTTTTTAAAGATCTCTTTTCTCAGGATCCAAATACCAAATCCTGAATTAATCCCTCTCTTTTATTGTGAATTATTTTCAATACATTACTTCTCCCAACCAGGATCTGGGCTTTGTTTTGCCCGGCTCTGTACAAACACACAATCAGAGACAGACTTTTGCCTGGGTTCTATTCTACACAACTTCTTAAACTATCTTCGTCCCTGCATCGAAGCACACACTGTTACTAAGTGGAAGGAGCCCGTCTTTCAAGCCCTGGGTTCTGTTCCTGGCTCTGCTTCTGTGTGATGTGCTTCCCCTTCCTGTGCCTCAGTATTCTTCAGTGTGAAATAGGTGTGGTGATGCTGAACTCCTTTGGAAAGCACTTTGAGAACTACTGGTAAAGAGAAACGGAGGCCCAGAGAACTGAAAGGACCTATCCACAGTGGGGCAGAGCCAGGAAAGAAGTTAGGTATCTTGAGTTCCCTAGTCTGGCACTATAATCCTTAAAATCATGCTGGTTCCTCAAGGTTTTTGAAGGTTTTCAGTAACACAGAAGATGGCCTGTGGGAAAGGACAGTTTAATTTATCTTTTCCATGCAATGACATTAATAGGCAGCAGGCTCAAAGCAATCAAAAGGAAGTACTTCTTCCTGAATCCATAGTTAACCTGTGGAACTCCTTGCCAGAGGATGTTGTGAAGGCCAATACGATTACAGGGTTCCAAAAAGAGCTAGATATATTCACAGAGGTTAGCTCCATCAATGGCGATTAGCCAGGATTGCAGGTTTATAGGCAAGCGAGGTGGATCCATGGCCCCAGATGGCCAAGCCATCATATCTGTGGTTCCTTTGCTCTCGTCTCTGCCTGTTGATTGCCGAACGCACCGGTGTGAGCAAGCAACCCAGGCTGTTTTCCAAGTCAGTTTCATTTGTCCACGTGTAGAGGTGGCACCTCTATAAATCGGGACTCTGTGGTCTGGCAATGGACCATGGATGTTCCAGGATCAGAGTCTGGTGCACTGCAAGGGTGGGAACCCAGAATGCTGAAGAGGGCATTGTGGGGTGGGGGCAGAGACCCGATGCAGGGGAGGGGGCTGGGAGCCAGGAAGCCAGACTGTGTGGGGGGGTGGTGGAGGGGAAGGCGGAGGCTGGGAAGCTGGTGGGGGAGGGGGGGAGGGGCTGGCATGATGTAGCAGAATGAGGTAGGACCCCAGAGCATTGCAGCTTGGCTTCTGGTGGGGGGAAGGGGGGAAGGCTTGGAACCCAGCATGTGGCCCAGTTGGGCTACTGGGGGAGGGGGGAGATGGGAAATTTGGCCTAGCTGGAGCTGGAAAACCTGCTGGGGAGGCAGGGCAGGGTGTGGGCCCGGCGGCGGGGGAGGGTGAGGCAGAAACAACCTCCCTTGGTCTGGCCAAATTCCTCCTCCAGGACCCATCGAGTCCCAAGGGTGCCGGGCCAGGGAGGTGCACCCTGTATCTGGTTGAACTGAAGGTTCCACGTCACGTTAGCCGTTCAGTGAGAAGAGGTCCAGTAGATCTCAGATAATTGCCCTCCTGGGCCAAAGAGGAAGTTTGACGAAGAAAAGTTACACCCCCCAGGCCTAGGCAACCCCAGCGGCTGGAAAACGCCATTCCAACAAGGAGCAGCCGTCGGCCCTCGTGGTCCCCGGAGCCTGCCACAGCACGGTGACTGCACCGTGCCACAAGGGTCAAAGGGAGAACGGTCGAGCGCCGGCCCTTTAAACTGCGGCTGGAGCCCTGCGCAGGAAGGGCCAGGTGGCCCTGACAGCTGGCTGCCTCTAGCCCCGCCCCTTCTGTCGAAGCCCTGCCCTTTCTGGCGGGGCCCGGGGCTAAGCCCCGCCCCTTGTGAGGGAGAGGCACCAAGTCCAGTCCTCTGCCCTCGTGGCAGGGCCTAGCACCCTTTGAGCTGAGGGACTTTGAGCTGAGCCTGGGGCAGGGAGTTGGGGTGCAGAAGAGGGGGCAGGATACAGGCTCTGTAAGGGAGTTTGGGTCCAGGGGGCACAGGGCTGGGGCACGGGCTTGGGGTGCAGGACGGGGGTTCATGACTGGGGTAGGGGTTCGGAGCTGGCTCCAGCTGGATGCTGCTGACCTCAGGTGGCTCCTGGGTGGGGGGCAGTGGGGCCAAGGCAGGCTCACCGCTGCCCTGGCCTTGCACCACTCCCCAAAGCAGCCAGCAAACTCCCTCCCCCACTCCCCAAAGCAGCCAGCAAACTCCCTCCCAAGTCCTGTTGTGTCCCTGCCCTTCGTTCTGTAGAGATAGAATACAGGGTAGGAGGGGGGCACCCTGACATCAGCACCCCCTCCTCTCCCTTCCCTGCTCGGCACAGCAAGCAGGGGTGGACGGAACAGCTGCAAGGCAAAGGGCAGGGGATGCGCAGCATTGGGAGGAGGGGGAGCTGAAGTGCCGGCACTTGATAGCCTATTGGCCCAACCAGTCGGGTTCCCCGGCCAGAGGCTCCAAGATCTACCGGTAGATCCCAATCGACTGCTTGGTGACCACTGGTCTAGACCATCGCTGACAGGTGTCTGTCCAACCTGCTCTTCAATATCTCCAGGGATGGAAATTCCACAACCTCCCTAGGCAACTTATTCCAGTGTTTAACCACCCTGACAGGAAGTTTTTCCTAATGTCCAACCTGAACCTCCCTTGCTGCAGTGTAAGCCCCTTGCTTCTCATCATCAGAGGCCAAGGAGAACAATTTTTCTCCCTCCTCCTTGTCACACCCTTTAGATACTTGAAAACCACTATCATGTCCCCTCTCAGTCTTCTCTTTTCTAAACTAAACAAGCCCAGTTCCTTCAGCCTTCCCTCCTAGCTCATGTTCTCTCGACCTTTCATCATTTTTATTGCTCTTCTCTGGACCTTCTCTAATTTCTCCACATCTTTCCTGAAATGCAGTGCCCAGAACTGGACACAACGCTCCAATTGAGGCCTAACCAGCGCAGAGTAAAGCGGAAGAATGACTCCTCAGGTCTTGCTCACAACACTCCTGTTCATGCCTCCCAGAATCGTGTTTGGTTTTTTTGCAAGTGTCCCATTGCGGATTCCTATTTTGTCTGTGGTCCACTCTGACTCCCCAGATCCCTTTCTGCAGGGTTCCTTCCTAGACAGTCACTCCCCATTCTGTGTGCGTGAAACAATTTGGGTAGCATGTTATGAAACCAACGTAAAGTTGCTTAAAGAGTTTTAGGGTTAGCTGCATTCTGGTATTTTCCGAAGGCTGAGCTAAGTTGAATATTCCATTGTATGGAAACTTCTGTATCATCAAATGTTTATTTTAGGGAATTAGAAAGATGGCAAACTTGTAAGAGCAGTGGGCACAGAGCCAGAAAGCAAGAAAAATCCATTCTGTTTGGATAATCACCAATTCTCTGGCTGGCTGCGATTCAAAGACGGACTTATTTAGCTCCGAGCATCAAGGCTTCGAGTCCCGGACGCCCGCTGCAGGAGTCTGACTTCTCAGCTACACACCCTGAGAGAGATTTACACAAAGAGAAGAAATCCCAGGGAGATCAAGGGAGGATGACAAAAACTGTTTGCGTCTGTCAGGAAGTGGAGGCAGGATAATAGATGTCTGAATAGGGTTGCATTGTTGAAAAGGTTATAATATTGTGGCTTTATTAGGCTGCTAAATCCCTCCATCGACTAACCTATTCAAAAGGCTGCTCAGGATAAGATAGCGTTCCCTAGTTGGGATGTATCTTTTTTAAACGGCCTGTAGGTTTGATGCATGTGGTCATTTCATATATTATTTAGTGTTGGTGCTCGAGAAGCACCCTGGAAGCCGAGTGCTCAGAATGCCTTTATACAAAGCACCGTGCAGCCACATAGCAAGAGATTGGCCTTTTCCCCACAGGCCGCAGACGGTACAGGCAAAGGGGGGGAGGGCAGACAGATGTGGTGACTTCCCCAACATCAGCCAGCTGGGAATTGTCTCTGAGGCCAGTACACTTATCCATAGGCTACCTTGACTCTCTCGTCCTCTCTAGGCTGGCATCTGTGGTAAGATAAGGGCCTGCCACATAAGCCCACGTATCACAGGCTGGGTATGAGGACTGAGGCCTACACACAATGGTCAACACCCGGGTATGAGGCCTGAGGCCTACACACAATGGTCAAGACCCGGGTATGAGGCCTAAGTCCTACACAACAACGGTCAAGACCCGGATATGAGGCCTAAGTCCTACACAACAACGGTCAAGACCCGGATATGAGGCCTGAGGCCTACACACAATGGTCAAGACCCGGGTATGAGGCCTAAGTCCTACACAACAACGGTCAAGACCCGGATATGAGGCCTAAGTCCTACACAACAACGGTCAAGACCCGGATATGAGGCCTAAGTCCTACACAACAACGGTCAAGACCCGGGTATGAGGCCTGAGGCCCACACAACAACGGTCAAGACCCGGGTATGAGGCCTGAGGCCCACACAACAATGGTCAAGACCCGGATATGAGGCCTGAGGCCCACACAACAACGGTCAAGACCCGGGTATGAGGCCTGAGGCCCACACAACAACGGCCAAGACCCGGGTATGAGGCCTGAGGCCCACACAACAATGGTCAAGACCTGGATATGAGGCCTGAGGGCTACACAGCAATGGTCAAGTCCCGGAGGCAAACTCAGGAACGCACGCAGCCGAGCGGTGATCATCACTGAAGAAGCAGGAGACCTGTCAGGACACACCAGTGAATCCTGCCAGCTGTAGGAGCCTTTTTGGGAAAATGTGGCCACACCCTTCAGTCATGGGAAGGGGCCCTAATTCTTCCATATTCTGCTGTTTCTTCTCTTTAACTCCATCTTAACCTGGACTGGGCCAGGCACCTGTCTCTGCGAGACACTAGGTTATCATGGTGAGACACAGTGAGACTCAGGTATCATAGTGAGACATTGTCGAGGTTAGATGTGGGACAGAGAAATGCATGCTGAATTGCTTCCCTCCATCCCCAACTGGGCCCACATACGTACACACATACAGGTGACCTTAGAAATGCTAGGACAAGATGGGTTAGAAAATGCCTGTTGTCTCTCCCGGGGATTTCTCTGGGAAGCAAACCCCTACACCTTCTGGAGTTTGCAGTTGAGTTTCTGCCACCTAATGTCCAAGAGCTGCTAAAACTTTGGGTAAGTCTTTAAAAAAATCAGCATGGCTCTCTGCTCCAGGCACGTTGCTAAGCATAGATCACTAGCCGGTGGCTTCTCTGTATCGAACAGCCAGTACCATAGAGCAACATGACTGGGAAGCTAGAACTGAGATTTCCAGCTGTAAAACCAGATCGGCAGGGACCACGGAATCCTAGAATCCCAGGGCTGGAAGAAACCTCAGGAGTCATCTAGTCCCACCCCCTACCCAAAGCAAGACCAACCCCAATCTCATGTTCTTCTCTAATCTCTTTGTGAGCATTTCACAAATGTATTTATCCTCTCACGCTGCTTGTATCCTGTTTTGATTCCGTCCACTTTTATTAACTTATTAATAAAGAGGGGGATTTGATGAATTCCTTGCCGATCGGAGAAAGCTGTAGGTCCTACAGGAGAAGTGCCCTGTTTAGACCAGTATTGCTGTATCTGGAATAATGCGTGAACATTGGCCTTCATTAGTCAGGGCTCTTTCTGAGAATTGTCTGTTGTACCTCGCGGCATTTTGTGAGAGCTATTGCATTGATTTTTAAAAGATCTAGCTCTTAGGAAAGTATTTATAGTAGAAGAGGCAAGTCATTCTGCACGGCAGCAGACTCTCATTGCAACGTTGACTGCAATTTGAGCATTATCAGCACAACCTGTGTTTCATTTTAAAGAGGGGTAAAGTCGGGACGAAACTCTTGCATGAAAATAATTATTTCTTGGTCTTATTAGTGAAAAGTTTTGAAAATGTCTCCCCCTCCCTCTCCCCCTCCACAATGGAAATTTTTAATTCAAAGCAAAGAACGTGTCATCGGAACTTTTGGTGGAAAATTGTGATTTTTTATTGAAACAAACCAACCCCTCCAAATGTGTCAGTGTCCCAAGGAAAAATTGGAATTTTTGGAGGAAAGCTTACAAAAACTGTTTCTTTCTTTGAAAATCCAATTTTCCCTTCCAAAAAAGTCAATGGAAATTTTTCAACCAGCCCTACCAATCCCATCTTAATTTACTGTTAAATTATTTCAACCCTTTTATTGCTGTTGTTCAGCATTTATCACTCTTTGGCTTTTTGCCCAGTTTGAACAATGAGGGTAAACTGGCCTCTTTCCCTTTCGGCCTATAGGAAAACTGATCCAAAATCAGAATTTCTATCACATGGGAAACACTGATATTTCAAAATTTGTTTCCATCCCAAACTGGGTCCCAAAGTCAAAACGTCAGAAGTTTTCGTACAGTGCAAAGTTTTACTTGGTGGGATTTGTGTTCTTCTGGAAATCTAGTTCCTGTTGTGAGGCCCGAGGTGACGGTGTTGAGGCGCCTAAATTTGAAAAAGTTTGGTGTGGTATACTTGAAAACTGTGCCAGAGTGGTAGGCTGTCACTTTCAATCATAAGGGGTTTCCTGATCCTGCTTGCGTGCTAAGGGGCTCTACAGGGAAGATGCGCCTCTCTCTTGTGAGGAGCAACCTGGTGGGTCTATGTGTGTGGGTTGTGATGTGCGATCCGGCTGAATTCTAAGAAAGGAAGTAGTGTTGTGTTGTTGTGTTGCAACAGGAACCCTTCATGCTTTCAACTAACTTCCTGGAGTGTAGGCTGTGAAGGCCAACGGTTGCCCATAATACTTTCCATCTCCTTACAGATTGTCTCTTCCGCTTCTCCAGTTTCTTGCGTCTGAGGCTTTCCTGTTAAATAATAAAAAGGCACCTGGGATTGGAGACCGAATTGTGACCTGATTTTAATTGATTAGACCTCGGTGTCGTTTTCATGTACCAGGTCATTTTACACCGAGTGTCACATTTCTTTTAAAGCTGGGCAGTTGACCTTTGGCCAGCGTCGGAGGAAGCGAGTCCATTACAAGAAGCGAAAGTGAAGCATATAACTAATTAGTCGTGCTTTTAAAAAAACCTCCATAATTTATCCTTGTAAGAGAGAGAGATGTTGAGCACAGTGTAAATAAGTGATTGGAATCAAATGTTAAGCATCCCTGTAGATGCTAGGTTCAGAGTCCACTGAGGCTCTGTGGAAGTTATTGCATCACCTGCACAGTGCATTCTGGGAAATTCTCAGGAGGCGTAGCCCCCAAAAAGAAAGGAGGGATTTTCAGCAGAGGTGGTTGAAATTCAGAATTTCTGTTCCATGGGAAATTCTGACCATTAGACATTTCCTGAATTAAAAAAAAAAATTCAAAATTTTCAAATTTTCCCTGTGATATAAAAACTCAGCCTAGTCACTTAGGCCTGGTCTCCACTAGAGCAGAAGGTCGACCTCAAATACTCAACTTTAGTGATGTTAATTGCATAGCTGGAGTCGATGTTTCTTAAAACACAGTGGGAGGTTGATGGGAGCAAATGCTCCCATTGGCTTTCTTTATTCCTCATGAGGAGCAGGAATACTGGCACCAACGGAGGCACCCTCTGAGTTTGATTTAGCACGTCTTCACTAGACCTGCTCAATCAAACCCGGAAGATTGATTGCAGCAGCATAAATCTTCCCTCTAGTGTAGACGTGCCCTTAGGTAGTTGCTAATAGAGACACTTAATTGGAGGTGATTGTTGATACTTGGGGGCAGTGATTGGGTAATGAGGTAATTAGCACATTAAGGGAAAATATATAATTGGCAGGAACAGGAAGAAAAGAGGGAGAGCGGAGAATGAACTGGGTGTGGAAGAGAAAGCTGGGTGGAAGGCTTCTCTTCACACATACTTGTACTGTGTTTTCCGAAGCTGACAATGTAAAGGTGAAAGATACACCCAGGGAAAATAAATCTATCTATCGTAGGGTTAGAGTAATAGACAACCCAGATGCGCCCGGAAGCTGGGTGCACCGCCCTGAAATGAACCTCAGTCCCATAAGCTCTTTGACCAGCCCATACGGTTATGTGTCAGCCTCGCGTTTGATTGAAAACGTTCAAATAGGACTAGCCCCTCCTCCCACTCCGATGCCTTTCTCCACACTGACTCAGGCGCGATATCTTTTTAAAAGCACTTAGAACCTTTTGGCTTGTGATGCGTATTTTCAGAAGCCAGTAGAACCAACCCCCCACTTGCTGTTTACTTTGTGCCATGCTGTGTCATTGGCCATCAGATCCGAGAGTCGTTTGCCATTTAGGCGTTCGCTGCAGGGTTACCGGGTGGACTAATCAGAGTCGTATGAAAGTGCCCATTGGGTTTTCCCCTCCTTTGGCTCCAGGACTAGGATCGCAGTATTTAAGGGCTAATCCGGACGTCCGTTGGCTGCTTTTTCTTTTTTAATCAAAAGCGATTGCTGTAAAGTTCCCCTCTCTCCCCATGGCCCAACGCAGGCAGCAGCTTGGAGGCTGAACTCGGCGAAACAGGCAGGGAATTGGCTCCGAGGTCCGATCTGGATACGAAATAAATAAAGCATTGGCTCACTCCGCAGCAGTGGGCCCAGACTGAAAGCAGCCATGTCCTCGGAGAGACTGCAGGTAACGGGAGACGCGGGCAGGTGATAAAAAACACAATGGGGTTGAAAAGAACAGTGCTCGTACTGAACTATAAAACCCCGGTGGCCCACTGCATTAGCATGTTCGGAAGTGATGCTCAGCAGGAGCGGGGAGGAAACGGTTTCAAAGCGAGAGGGGGTGCCTGGGAAGCAAAATGGCGGCGCATGTGGCCGAGGGACGTAGACAGAAGTGGGTGTTGAAAGAACCAGGGTGCAGCAATTCGGATCAGAAAGGGAGGAGAGGAAAGCGTGCCACGGTTGCATACGGCAAAGGGACGGCTGAAGTCACACGGACTGATGCATGTCCGGGATGAGTGCTGTTGCTGTCGCAATCCTGAATGTGCATATCGTGGATATAGGGTGTTCTAGGCAGATGTGTGCCTGGCTGCGGCTACAAAACAGACGCTGGCTGAGGATAAGAAAGGGGGTACATTTATATGGGGGTCCGGACCTTTCCAGGACCCAATCCCTGATGCAAGCAGGGACACACCTTCATGACTGTCCTGTGATAGGAGTCAGTGTCCCTGGATTCCTAGAACAGCTGCGAGGCGTTGCCGCCTAGAAAGCATGCAGGGTCCTCACCAGACTTCCCCCACGAGGGCATGCTGAGTTGGGGACGATGAAAAGAACAGGGGCAAGTTTTTCTGCCCCTCCCTGGCTGTGTCCAGACTCAGGGGTTTTTTCGGGAAAAGTAGCCTTTTTCCGAAAAAACTTCCCCTGCGTCCAGACTCAAGCCACGTTCTTTCGAAATTAAATCGAAAGAACGCGGCTTTTCTTTCGATGGTGGTAAACCTCATTTCACGAGGAAGAACGCCTTCTTTTGAAAGTTCCTCTTTCGAAAGAAGGCGTTCTTCAATGTAAATAGGGCTTCTTCGAAAGAGAGCATCCAGACTCACTGGATGCTTTCTTTCGAAAAAGCAAGCCGCTTTTTTGAAAGTTCAACGTGCAGTCTAGACGCTCTCTTTCAAAAGAGGCTTGCAGTCTAGACATAGCCCCTGAGAGCAAGTGATCAGGCCCTTTGTCACTGCTGGAGAAAGGTTACCTCTGCCCTCGCTGTCTTCTGCTGCCCTGTGGGAATTCCGAATGCCTGTTCCCGGTAACAGGCGGGTAACAGGCGGTAACACCTTCTCCCAGCAGGGCCAGGGTTACAAAAACTTTCCCCTGCCCAAGCCGGTTGTTCTGGAGTTCACTTTCTCCCCTCTAGCTATGAGGCTGCCTTTAAGTTTGTCCTTGACAGCTCATGCATATTGACAGTCCTGATTCTGCAATAGCCTCCGCTTGGGGCTGGTAGCTTCTTCAAATGGGATTTACCTCCCATGGATTGAACCTCTCTAGTCCGGCACCCTCGGGAGAATTTGCCAGACCACGGGAGGTCGATACTGTCTAGCAGCATTACCAACACTTTCGCTGCTTCCTAGGCTCTGAAAAGACATTGAGGAGTAAATTAGAACGAACTAACAGCACAGGACACTGCGAGTGAGTCTACACAACAATGTTTTTCGGAACAACGGCCGTTATTCTGAAATAGCAGTGTGAGCGTCTACACAGCAATTCCGTTATTTCAAAATAAATTCAAAATAACAGACGGTTTATTCCGATTTCTGTAAACCTCATTCCACGAGGAATAGCGCCTCTTCCGAAATAGCTATTTCGGAATAGCAGTAATGTGGACGCTCCACTGCTGCTATTTTGAAATAGCTCCTGCCCAGGGCTATTGAAGTAATTACTCCCCAGTGCCTCCTGGGGCTTCAAATCAAGGTGGTACATTCACATTAGGGGAGCCTGCCTCGGATTCATTTGGAGGCTTCCCTGTAGTGTAGACGTGCTATTCCGAAATAAGCTATTGCGGAGTATTTCTTCCAGAATAGCTTATTTTGAAATAAGTGGGCAGTGTAGACGTACCCTGAGAGCCAGGACTGGGGGCAATAAAGAAACTTTATGGGACCACGGGAAACTTGGCCACCCCCATGCTAAGGGGCCATCCGGCGAACTCAAATCGTGCCGAACCACGGACGTTGCCGGACCAGAGAGCGCCGGACCAGAGAGTACCAGATGAGAGAGGTTCAACCTGTAGTGATTAGATTATTTCTCTTTACAGGGAATTAGGCCTCAAAGCCAAGGGATTTAGACACCTCATGTCCATAGGAATCGGTCACAGCTCTGGGCCTAAGTACTGGCGAAAGGAGCCAGGAGCGAGCTCCCCGGGACAGGGTGATGTCCAGGCGTATCTCACGGGATTTTCCAGGCTCCGCCCCCTCAAATCTGCGCCTATTGAAATCAGCTGAGAAGCTCCTGTTGATTTCAGTGGTGCAGGGGGATCAAACCCAACGCAGATGGGGTTTGGCTATAGCCTGTGCCTCCCTGGCAGAATCTGGCCCAAAACGCGGAAGGGGGTCAGGTTATTTATATTGTAGCCATTCCCAGGGTGCAAAGTTTGGCAGGAACCCCAAAATAGCAGCTCCTTTCTGGCTTCGTGCTAATCTCAAGACTGGGTTTCCCGCTCGGATTATTCCTCGTGGACTCGGTTTTAAAACGAGAATGGCAGAGCCTCAGTGCCTGGTCTGTGGGCCGAGAGAAATCCAAGCCCTGGGAACAGACACTCTGCCGTGATGGCTGGTGAGGAGTTGTCGCTGGGTCTCGAGGAATCCCTCGAGAGCTTGTATTTTTAGCGCTGTTCCCATTTTTTCCGAGCAACGACACGTCAGTCATTAGGGTGGGAAAAAGAAAGGACAACAGGGCAGCCGAAGCTCTTATGCTCAGCAACTTCCTCTCTCTCTCTCTGAAGCCAGGTCTACGCTGGCAGAGAAAATAATAGAATCAGAGGATACAGGAATGGGAAGGGACCTCGAGAGGTCATCGAGTCCAGTCCCCTGCCTTCACTGCAGGACCAAGCACCGATCATCCCTAGCAGGCGTCTGTCCAACCTGCTCTTAAATATTTCCAGAGATGGAGATTCCACAACCTCCCTGGGCAATTTATTCCAGTGTTTAATCACCCTGACAAGCAGGAAGTTTTTCCTAATGTCCAACCTCAACCTCCCTTGCTGCAATTTAAGCCCATTGCTTCTTGTCCTGTCCTCAGAGGCCAAGGAGAACAATTTTTCTCTCTCCTCCTTGTAACACCCTTTTAGGTACCTGAAAACAGCTCTCATGTCCCCTCTCGGTCTTCTCTTTTCCAAACTAAACAAGCCCAGTTCTGTCAGTCTTCCCTCATAGCTCATGTTTTCTAGACCTTTCATCATGTTTGTTGATCTTTTCTGGACCTGCTCCAATTTCTCCATACATTTCTTGAAATGTAGTGCCCAGAGCTGGACACAGTCCTCCCATTGAGGCCTATTCAGCACAGAATTGAGCGGAAGAATTACAACATTGATGTGAATTACATTGCTGGAGTCAATGTACCTAGCATCGATTTTTCTGGGGCAGTCCCTCAGATGGAGGTCGATGGGAGAAATGCTCTGGTCAACTTCTCTTGCTGTGAGGAGTAATGGTGCCAATAGGGGCACCCTCAGTGTTTGATTTATAGGGTCTTTACTAGACCTGCTAAATCGAACCCTGGATAATCAATTGTGAGAACATCTGGTCAGTGGAGCCGTGGCCTGAGCCATGACAGAATTGAAAGTCAGGCGTATCTTGTTTGTGACTTAGCCCAGATCCACACTAGAAAAGCAATACCAACAAATGAAGACATAACTCTGCTTTGCAGTGATACCCACAAAAACACTTGACCATAGTTACCCTAATGGTCTGCTGACACCCTGCCTAGCAGGCTAACTGGTACTGATTCTTTGTTTCCTTGTTCTCTCTTGGCTGGCTACTGATCCAGGTCTCATTCTTAGATTGTAAGCTGTTTGAGGCAGGGACCTTTTCGGTTTGGTGTTTGTACAGCATCTAGCACGGTGGGGTCTTGGCCCAGACTTGGGGTTGGTTCCCAGAACAAAATAAGCTATCTGGACCAAAGTACTTTCATGCTGGTATAACTACATCTCCAGTAGGGCTTTTGTAGGTATAGCAATGCTGCCAAAAAGCACCTTCCTACCCACTCACAAACACTCAGCAGTCCCTGCTTTACCAGCAAAGGTTTCTAGTGCAGATCTGGCTGGAGAGCCTCACCTACCGACCTATGTTTTACACATCAACTCTGAATTTGACACATGAGGCCTTTTCTAAACTGTCGACCGTAGGCTGTGGACCTAAGTTATGCAACTTCACTACGTGAAGAACGGAGCTGAAATCGGTGTACTTAGGTCTGCTTAGCACGGCATCTTCATTGCAGTAAGCCGACAGCTAACACTCTTCCACCAACTCCGCTTTTCTTCTCATTTTGGTGGAGTAGCGGAGTTGATAGGAGAGCACTTAGCGATCGATTTATCATGTCTCCATTAGACGCGATGCATCAACCCCTGCACGATCAATCGCTGCCCGTTGATGCAGTGGGTAGTGAAGAGTCTACCCCAGTTTAAGGAGTCCAAACTGATCTAAGTTACATGTGAAAGGGGCTGGAAAAAAGATGTAAATTATATCTAATTATTTCCCCTGTGATTCATCTCTGAGATGGGCCCCACACATTTTACACTGAAAGTCCATATTTACCAACAGCTGCCACACACTGTAGTATCCCACATGAGCACAGTCTCCCCTTATAATTAGGAAAATAAACAACTATATTGTCCGTGGGGCTTCCGGTGGCAAATATTGATTTTTAGAAGGCAACCACTGTTATTTTAGCTCTCGGAAATGGTGATTTTTTTTTAGTAGCAAGTATGGGACAAAGGGTCCTCCAAAGCCACAGGGGGCAGCGTTAATGTAGACAATTTTGGCAGGCTCGGTGGCGGGTGCACGGTGTCTGCCTCATTAGTTAAGTTGTGTTGAAATTAGTTGGAGGGGTGATGTAACTCACCAGCAAGTCTGGGAATCGACTACATAAACGGAACACTCTCCCACTGTGGTCAGATCTCTTTCCACGTGCCAGTGTAACCCACACACCTGCTGGGTGTGGTGTCCTGTCTCATGCAGTGCTACTGAGGCCAGGTCTAGACTAGATGCAGAAGGTCGGCTTACGGTACGCAACCCCACTGACATAAATAACCTCAAAGGGGTTGCCGTGTAAGTCTGTAATTTTAAAAACAACGAGTCGTCCTGTGGCACCTTAGGGTGTGTTTACACTTGCACCCTATTTCGAAATAGGGATGCAAATGAAGGTATTCGACATTGCAAATGAAACTGGGATTTAAATATCCTGCGCTTCATTTGCATATTTGCGTTATGGCACTATTTTGAAATAAAACGTGCTGTGTAGATGCGTTATTTCGAGAGGAAACCCTTCTCTCGAAATAACTGTTATACCTCATTTTATAAGGAATAAGGGTTTATTTTGAGAGAAGGGTTTTCTCTCAAAATAACGCGTTTACACAGTGTGTTTTATTTCACAATAGCGCTATTTCGAAATAGCGCCATAATGTGAATATGCAAATGAAGCACAGGATATTTACATCCTGGCTTCATTTGCAATTTCAAATGTCTTCATTTGCAGCCTATTTCAAAATAGAGTGCAAGTGTAGACATACCCTTAGAGACTAACAAAAATATATATAGTATCCTGAGCTTTTGTGGGCAAAACCCACTTCCTCAGATGAGCTGGAGTGGAAAAAATGAGAACCCAGAATTTAGAGACACAAGGAAGAGAAAGGAAAAAAAAAAGGACCTGTCAAGTGGGGTGCCCTCACCGTTCGATTTAGCGGGTCTTTACTAGACCTGCTAAATCAAATGTCAGAAGATCGATTGCCAGCATGTAGTCCTAGCAATGGAGAGGATGAATGAGAGTGCTCTATAGCCTTTGCTGAGAGCCAGCTGGCTTTTCTCTCCTGCGGCAGAGACTCCGCACTGAGGTCCCAGGTTCGGTTCGGTCAGGGTTACACCAGCTCAGCCAGGAATACAAAGGACAGGCAATGCCACTTAAAGGCCTTAATTGAAAAACAACTGGTGCTAACGAGTTTAAATTTCCATGAGCTAGAGTTCTGCTGCAGGGCTATTGCTTTTACATCCTGCCTTTTAAGACGGGTCAGATAAGACTCACTCGAATCAGGATCTGTCTGATGTTGCCTTCGAATGAAACCACTGGGGTGATTCTGTGCCTGTCTGAAACTTTGCCAGAGGCAGTCTGGCGGCTGTTGCTAAGAGGGGACACACAGCAGCAGAGCTAGTTACAGGAGTAATTAGGAAATGGAAAGGCAAGAGGGTTTGTGATAATAACCTTGCTGCTAAGTAACGGGAATTAGTTCTGCAGAAATAGGACCAATTTGCTTTCTGTCAACAAAGTCAGCACAAGTTTCCACCAGACCTGGGACTTGTGGGGCTGTAACGAGCAATGCTCCTTCTCCGACGGGAACCACGTCTGTGGTCTCAGTGGTTTCCCGTTGTTTTTCGTGGCCGGCGCTAGGATTCTCCCGAATGCACGGTGTTTATTTGCAAGCGATGCCGTACGTTTGAAGTAAGAACTCAGAAGAGACACGTCCAGACAAACACGCCACCCAAGTCTCCTCCTGTGGAGTTCGGATTTTCTTTTTAATCATTTTCCCAGCATGTTCCAAACATCAGCAAGAGTAGGGTCTGTGGCAAATATGCTAGGCTGAAGCATAGCATGATAGCGGTCTTTTTGGCTGGGCTTGAATTCGGAACCAGCAGAGCTAAAAAGCATCAGTTATTAGAACTTTAGCTAAAGCTGGAGCTATCGCCGGCTTGTATGTCTAAACTACACCCCTTTTTCGATAAAGGGATGTAAATTAGACGTATCGAAAGTGCAAATGAAGCTGGGATTTGAATTTCCTGCGCTTTATTTGCATAATGGCGGCCGCCGCTTTTTTTCAAAACGGGGCTTTTCGAAAAAACCTGGCAGTTTAGAGGGGGCATTTTCGACAGAAATACCCCGTTTCGAAAGATCCTGTACTCTGGCTTCATTTGTACTTTCGATATGTCTAATTTACATCTTTTTATCGAAAAAGGGGTGTAGTCCAGACTGTGGAACAGACACAGAGTCTGTAACACGCAGTCACCAGTGCATTAGCCCTTCAGGTCCCAAGTACTGTCCCAGGGCCCAGATGGTACAATTCCGGTTCAACGCCTGCTAACCTTAGTTATTTGCCTTACCGCTTCTGATCAGCTGTTTGTTTTTGGATCCTTCGTTCCTCAATTAGTCTCCTTCTTACATAAGCACAGCCAGACTGCATCAAACCAAAGGTCCATGTAGCCCAGTGTCCTGTCTTCTGACAGTGGCCAATGTCAGGGGCCGCCAGGGAATCATCATATGATCCCTCCTCTGTTGGCCCTTCCCAGCTTCTGCTGGGAAGGAGAGGCTAGGGATACCATTCCTACCCATCCTGGTTGATAGCCATTGATGGACCTATTTTCCATGAATTTATCTAGCTCTTTCTTGAACCCGATTGTAGTCTTGGACTTCACCACATCCTCTGGCAAGGAGTTCCACAGGTTAACTGCGCCACGTGAAGAAAAACTTCTTGTTGCTTGTTTTAAACCTGCTACCTATTCCTTTCACAACATCCTTTGGCAAGGAGTTCCACAGGTTATTAATACGTCCCATCTAGAGACCCTAACCAAGATCGAGGCCCCATTGTGCTAGTCCAAACACACAGTAGGAGACAATCCCTGACCCAAAGGGCTTGGGGTCTAAGGAACCGAAACATGCTCATGGTGAGGGCTTTTGTTTTAAAAAGTGGACTCATTCCAGCTACCTGTTGGATGTTGCCAATCTGTTTGGGGGCATCCATACAAGTCGCAGGTGTCGCTAAACTTTGTTCTTTCCAAGGGTTGCCTCTGCCAGCATCGCAGACAGGCGTGCAGGGAAACAAAATGGAATCCTAGGATAAGAGAGCAGAAGAATGGGGTGGTAGATGATGACAAAGAAGCATATTTAATTGCATCTCTGTTTACAAAGCAGAGCGCTACGCATGCCGACATAGCATATGCTTTTAAATCAAGCTCCGTGTTCTTGTTTGATTCGAGCCCATTAATATGTGTAAGCAGCGTTGCTTTTAGCTTTCCTGTTTCTATAAAGCTGCTCTCTTGCAATTGTATTGCGAGTCAGTGGGTTTGTTGTTGTTTTAGCTCCAGCAGCCATCACGGTATTTTTTGTTTTTTGCTTCACAACTCTTGGCCCCTCCCTTTTTTTTCTCAACAAACTTTTTCCTGGCATGTTTTTGTTGTTGTTGTTCGGTATTTTTCCTGAAACCATCTGGCAACCCTCATGTCTTATGCGAGCCAAGGGAATAAGATACATTCTGAGACAAACGCAAACTAAAAAGTGACCATTCCTGCCTCTCAGAATCCCTTCTCTGCGCCTCCCAGCTGGAAAGGTTTTGCTTTTTTTTTTTTTTCTGGAAAGCTCTAATTGCAAAGAGTGATACCAGCTTCACCTGCACGCAGGGCAGGATTAAGACCTTTAGAAGCCCTAAGCACTGAAAAGCTTATGGTGCCCCGCCATATGTAATTCAAAATAAAAACAATACTACACCGTAAAATAAATTTTTATTTTTCGAAATGACACAAAACTTACATGTCTGCTGAAATGAAAATAGCTTCTTTCTAGATTTTCTGATTGCAAAATTCTGGATAAGTTCATTGACGCTGACTCGACGAAGCACGTCCGCTTCCATACACAATAGGGAAAGCGAATCAACTCTGTCCTGACACGTAGTTCTCTGAGGTTTTTTTATTCTTTTCAGCTGATAAAAAGAGGGCTCTGCAGAGTTCTGATTTTTCCCATGATGACGACTTCGATGCTTTTTTTGAACTATCAAATTTAAAAAAAACCCCTCTTTTTTTTGGTGCCCCTGTTCGGCTGGCGCCCTAAGCACGTGCTTAGTCTGCCTATTGGGTAATCCAGCCCTGCCTGCACACCTGACTTTCCAAGTGCTGAGGGGAAACATAAGGGGTGTGTCTAGACTACATGCCTCCTTCGATGGAGGCATGTAGATTAGCCAGATCGGAAGAGGGAAATGAAGCCGCGATTAAAATAATCGCGGCTTCATTTAAATTTAAATGGCTGCCCCGATCTGCCGATCAGCTGTTTGTCGGCAGATCGGGGCAGTCTGGATGCGATGCGCCGACAAAGAAGCCTTTCTTCATCGGCACAGGTAAACCTGGTTTCACGAGGCTTACCTGTGCCGATGAAGAAAAGCTTCTTTGTCGGCGCGTCGCGTCCAGACTGCCCCGATCTGCCGACAAACAGCTGATCGGCAGATCGGGGCAGCCATTTAAATTTAAATGAAGCCGCGATTATTTTAATCGCGGCTTCATTTCCCTCTTCCGATCTGGCTAATCTACATGCCTCCGTCGAAGGAGGCATGTAGTCTAGACACACCCAAGGACACAACGGTGTACTTTCCCCCTGTTGAAAGAGTCTTAACAATGAAGAGCAGAAATGTAGCATGAAGAGAAGGACAAAATGCTATTCCAAAAGGCGCTGTGTTAAAGCCACAACTGTGGCGTACGTCCGAAATGCAGCCGGTCTTCGCATCTTTGCTCAGAGAGAGGGGCGATCCTTTTCCACAAGGCCGATGTCAGGGAAAAGCAAAGACTTTTCTGTGTCCTTTTTGGTTGTTGTGCATTTTGAGAAACGAACATTTTCTCTGGCCTGAACCATCCTGAAAGTGACTGCATGTGGACACCGTTATGCCAATTTTAACATCTTTAAACCAGCTAAATAAACTGGGAATAAACTATACTGCTCTAAAAGTTTCCGAGGGGTAGCCGTGTTAGTCTGTAACTGGGAAAACTTAAAAACACGCACCTAGCAGCACCTTAGAGACTAACAAAAAATGTCGGTGGTATCATGAGCTTTCATGGGCACAACCCACTTCTACAGATCAATGGAGTTTAAGGGGTCGGTCCTTAAATAAATAACCTCTCTGTGCTACCTATTTGAAACCTGGTCCAACGCCTTCAACTCCAGTCATCTGAAGAGGTGGGCTGTGCCCACGAAAGCTCATGATACCACCGACATTTTTTGTTAGTCTCTAAGGTGCTGGGAGGCTATTTGTTGTTTTTTATACCGATATAAGTGTACCTCCTTCCACACTACAGGGGGTTTATTGCTTTAACGATGCTGATATAATTAAAGTGTGTATAGAATCATAGAATCATAGAATACTAGGACTGGAAGGGACCTCGAGAGGTCATCGAGTTCAGTCCCCTGCCCTCATGGCAGGACCAGATACTGTCTAGACCAGTGGTCCCCAACACGGTGCCTGCAGGCGCCACGGTGCCCATGGGGGCATTTGTTTGTGCCCGCCCAGTGCTTGGTGCTGGCCCCACCCTGGACACGTGGTGCATGCGTGGTGCCGGAGCCGGCCCCGGGCACATGGCGCACGGGGAGCGCCAGCCCCAGGCGCACGGCGAATTGGGTGCTCTGTCCCCGGGCGTGCGGCGAATTGGCCTCCCTGCACCCGGGCACGCGGCTATGGGGGGCGCTGGCCCTGGGAGCATGGTGAATTGGCTGCCCTGGCCCCTGGGCGCGTGGCTGTGGGGGGGGGGGTGCCGGCTTTGGGCGCGCGGCTCTGGAAGACACTGGCCCCAGGCTTGATGCAAACGGGCAGCCCCCCCACCCGTGGCCACGCGGCGCATAAGGTTGCTGGCCCCAGGCACGTGGTTCATGGGGGTGTGGTGTATGCGTGGCCCCGCCCCCGGGTGCGTGAGTGTCCACGCCCCCTGGCGCCTGGCAGCTTCAAATGGTTGGGGACCACTGGTCTAGACCATCCCTGATAGACATTTCTCTAACCTACCCGTAAATATCTCCAGAGATGGGGATTCCACAACCTCCCTGGGCAATTTATTCCAGTGTTTAACCACCCTGACAGTTAGGAAGTTTTTCCTAATGTCCAACCTCAACCTCCCTTGCTGCAGTTTAAGCCCATTGCTTCTTGTTCCATCCTCAGAGGCCAAAATGAACACGTTTTCTCCCTCCTCCTTATGACACCCTTTTAGATACCTGAAAACGGCTCTCATGTCCCTCCTCAGTTTTCTCTTTTCTAAACTAAACAAACCCAATTCTTTCAGACCAGGGCTGGGCAAGATGTGGCCCTGGGACCGGATCCGGCCCGCCTAACACTTTCATCCAGCCCACAGGCTGCATCTAGCTGTTTTCTATTTATATCCTGCTGCCTGTACCACTGAATTTCCAGGCGGTGGCTCAGGCAGCAGGATTCTATTTAAATGGCTCCTGGCTCCCACTTGTGGTGCTACTCCAGCAGAGGCTGGAGCCGTGAGCTCTTTGCTGTGTGTTTAATTCCATGTCTCCAGCCCAGTTCTCAGCCCCGCCCCTTCCATGTAAGCCCCGCCCCTTTTGGGGGTGGAGCCAGCCCCGACCACGTACCGAAATTCATTAAGTGGCCCCCTGATGAAAATTATTGCCCACCCCGGTATAGACCATAAACATCATGAGATTTACCACCTCCCCTCACAATGGTTGGGATCAGTTTATTTGTCTTGTGTGTGTCTTAACTTTTAGGCCTCACATTTTTTAACCTTTTTCTGTAATTATGAGGGCTTAAAAAAAGAAGAAGACGGTGATGGCAGGAAAATCTCATGACTCCAGGAGCTGGGTATTTTTGGAAACTCACCAAATCTCTCAAGACGCATAATTAAATCAGGAGACGTGCGTGAATCCATGATGTTGTGAATGTTTGACTGTAGCTCCTTGCTTCTTCGCGTTCCGCTGGTCTCTGTCGGGATTGGGATGGCATTATGCTTGGTGCTGTACAAACATCTAGGAAGATAAGTGGTTACAGTTTTAGCAGTGGCAGCGCAGCTAAGCCAACACTAAAGGTACGTCTGGACTGTGTTCCTCTTTCGAAAAAGGAATACAGGCTAGACGCACCTTAACTGTGTTTGAGAATCTCACATTGTGCTGCTAATTGGAGCCAGGCGAAAAGGGCATCTTTTGGCGCATTGGCAACTCTGAAAATGAAGAAAAAATCATTTACGATTGAATTGAAAAGAAAGTTTTTGGTGTGTTGAAAAGTTGAAAAAAATCACATGGTGGGAACACAATGTTTCATTTTTATTGCACGCACTTTAAAATGTTTCAACTGTAAAAAAAAAAAAAAACAAGGAACGGAAATTTTGAAATGTCTTTGGAATTGTTTTTAATAGGTTTTGGTTCTGAATGAGAAAAATGCGGCAGCATTGCCGCGGGTTCGTGAAATGTTTCGGTGTCCCTGAATCTACATTGGTTTGGTTTTGTTTTTAAACAGAGAGCTGACGAAGAGGCGGTTGTGGATCAAGGCGGGACCAGTAATGTTGTTAATATTCATTATGAAAAAGAAGAGCTGGAAGGTAAGGCTCCGAGCTGCTTCTGAGAACTAGAGTTGTTGCTTTTCTTGGACATCATTCATTTCTAGCTGGATGGTGCTTCGTGGTTAATAAGAATTAAGATAGATGAAGTCTGGTCATAACACAACTTCCATCAGTCCCTTTGTGACTGGATTGTCCTTCCCCCTCCGGAGTGCTGTTGTTTACTTTTCCTTGCATACCGGAGGCCTCGTGTTCCGTTGGGCAGCCCTTTTGCACTAGTGCAAAGTATGGTGTAAATGGTGACCATTTAGGCGTGGCAGTATTTTACCCCTCACCGGTGTAAATACCAGCAGGAGGGGCAGAGCCACCGAGAATCAGGCCCTGTGAGCACTGCTGAGCTGTGTCAGGCTAATTCTGTAGCGTTACGTTTTGGTGCCAGTCGCCACACACAGTGGCACAAAGAGCCATTGTGCACGTTCACAGTGGTCTGGCAGTGCAAAGGGGCGTGAAGGCACAGGAGCGGGAGGCCTATTCACGGGTCCCACGGTGGCAAGAAGCGGCGGAAAAGCGAGAGCAGACGGGCAGTGTGGGGGGTAGGCAGTGGCTTATCACCGGACAGACGTCACTGGACAAGCTATCCCTGGAGAAAACGTTCTCATAGCCTGGTCCATCCCTCTGTGCAAAACCGTTAGGGGGCGTGTCTGTCTCGGTTCGTGACTCACTACTGCGGCGCCACCTGCTGGTCATGCTGGGAATGAGCCCAGCCTCACAGCGCCCTCTGCTGGCGGTGTCTCGCCCGCCGTTACCTACCTTTTTGTCCGTTCTCCACCGCTCGCCCCTCCCAGACTGAGGCGCCCTTCCCTCTGGGTGCTGCCCAGCCGTAGCACCCACACTCCGAGGTCCTCCCCTCCCAGGGAACCCCCATTATCTCTAAGCCACCATCTTGCCTCAGTGGCCCACTGCTGTTCGTCCCCTAGCCCCTTCCCTCAGGGGCAAGCTGCAGTCTGAACTGGCTGTTTCATCGTGGGCCAGGGGGACGGGACCTGCTGCCTGTTCCTACCCTGGCTGCTCCTCTGTACCCCGAGTATCTCCCTGAGCCCCTTTTGCTGGGCCTCAGCCTGGGGCTTATTCAGGCCCGAGCACCCCGGCTCCCCACTTTTCCCCAGCACTGCTTTGTCCAAGGTGCCCTTGCTAGGAGGCAGCTAGGCCCCTCTCCCTCCAGAGCTGGAGCAAGAATGTGCCGCCATTTTGCCAGCCATCTTTTTATACAGCCCTGCCGGGCTCTGATTGGCTGCCTCAAGCCCTCTCCCGATTGGCTCCCAGCTTCAGTCCTCTCCCAGGGCTTTTTTAACCCTTTCCATTCCAGTGCAGGGCAACTGCCCCATCACTGGGTCTTTCTGAGGGAAGCTCCCACAGGAGCGACACAAACGGGAATTTCAGTAGGTTTACCCCAACTTTAGAGGGTGTGTCTAGACTACAGGGTTTTGTTGACAAAAGTGGACTGCGTCTAGACTACCGCCAAGTTCTGTCGACAGAACGCGGCAGTTTTGTCGACGGCGGTAAACCTCATTCTACGAGGAATAACGCCTTTTGTCGACAAGAGTTCTGTCGACAGAACGCGGCAGTTTTGTCGACGGCGGTAAACCTCATTCTACGAGGAATAACGCCTTTTGTCGACAAGAGTTCTGTCGACAGAACGCGGCAGTTTTGTCGATGGCGGTAAACCTCATTCTACGAGGAATAGCGCCTTTTGTCAACAGAGTTCTGTGGACAGAAGACGTTATGGCATCTACACTGTCCTTTGCCTCTACACTCTCATGTCGACAAAGCGGCTTGCTTTGTCGACAGAACTGGATGTCGTCTAGACGCTCTTTGCCGACAGAATCTGCCAACAAAGCCTCTGTCGACAAAAGCCTGTAGTCTAGACATACCCTAGGTGACGCAAGGCTAAGAGTAACCCCCACACTGAGCATGGTTCACTGTCCCATGCTGTGGCACCTAGACCACAGCCACAGATAAGCTCAAGAGACCTCTACAGGATGGCTTCGGAGCTAGCTGGCTTTTAGCTCAAAGGGTAGAGGTTCCTATACTAAGCTCTAAAGGTTCCAGGTTCAAATCTGCCTCCGGGCGGTTATACAGAAGTCATAGGTTCAAATATGCCTCCTGGCAGTTATATAAGCATGACAGCTCCTAGTTGGGCTGACGGCCCAATCTTGTCGTTAGCTTTTAATTCTTACGTTTAGTTTGGAAGCGCACAGGGACCAGCTGCAACCCCCTGGTGCTAGCGCTGGGGGAACATGGAGCGGTACCCAGACCTTGCCTTGCAGAGCAGAGCCGGGCTGAGGAGAGGAGAAGAGAAGAGGCAGAGGAACAGGCTGCATTGGCACTTCAATGAAGTCGCTATGGCGCTGACAGGAGTTTGTCGGTCAGGGCTGGGCAAGATGCAGCCCAGGGAGGGATCCGGCCCATCTGATGCATGGATCCGGCCCCCAGCCTGTATCAGGATCCTATTTAAACGGCTCCCGGTCGTGGTGCTCCCCTGGCTGCAGGTCCTTTAAATAGCCGCAGCAACCCTAGCGGCTGCCTGACAATGCAGGAGTATCAGGGCCGGGAGCCGCGAGCCCTTTCCTGTGTTTTGAATTCCAAACCTCTCGCACATTTCGGTTCTGTTCAAGCCACAGAAATACACCAGACGGGCGTTTTTCTGCAACACGCTTGGCCTAAAAATGTTTACCCTGCCCTGGTTTCAGCGATGATACAAGACACAGGGTGTGACGGCGTGTTGGGGGGGAGGACTGACCCTGCACCCCATCCACAGCCGGAGGTGAGACTCATCCAACCAGTAGAGTAGAAGGGTTATTGGTTCACAGGGACACAGCGTAGCTTAGGAGCGATGTTAGCACAGGCACCTAGAGCAGGCAGCCTTATTCCTCTTGGGGGAATTATTCCTCTTGGACCCTTCACCCCCCCCCCCATCCCTGCTCTAAGCCTCCGCAGAGACTGCCCCACACTCACAGCCACTGCTCACCGGCCCCAGGCAGCCCTGCCTCCTGGTTTGTCCTGCTTCCAGGGCCATCTTCTGTCACCTGGGCCTCAGGACATGAGAGACTGAACGTACGTCCCCAGTTGGTCATGCCCAGCCTCCCCCTCCTCATGCCGCTAGTGCTGCAGGGCCTGGGGAAACTGAGGCACACACACACAGTGTCACTTCAGAGCCGCACAGGACAGTAGGATCACATATCACGCCACAAGACAATCGGTGAATGCAACACCAGGGCGAACACAGGACTACAAAAACAAACCGCACCCCCACTACATCACACAGGGCAATATCGAACCAGTCCTTTCCATTTTTGGTTCCAGTCTCTCTCCCGGCTTGGACAGATTTCAAACCCAGGGGAGGGGCCGTCATGATCATCAAGTCTGACAGCGTCCGTCCCAGGGCCCAAAAAAATCTCATTACATTTCAGGTTCATCCCGACAAAATGGGCTGAAAGTAGTAATAAGCGAGGCGGCCGGTATTTTCCCCACAAACGCATATAAACAAAAGAACAAAATAATGCCAGCGAAACAACATTAGCTGGCACAGACAGGTTGGATGACTCATCACCGTATTTTTAGTCCAGCAGGTAAAAAACCCAGCGTTGAAAGGCCACTAGAATAATTTGAATGCTGAAGGTGTCTGGCTGGGATTTGTCTAATGCAGTTCATTAGCAGATTGGCTCTGTCTCCTCCTATGTTAGGCCTTCTGCAAGCTTTTAAAATAATTACCTTCCGCCTCTGCTTGATGAACTGTTGGGAACGTGATCCCGTTAAAATAAATTGCAAAGGGGGTTGATTCCTTCCTATGGGCTTTTCAACGCAAGCAGCTGTCTTGGTTTTGAAGCTTGGTAAGAATAAACTAAGCCAGAGACGTCAGCTCTAAAAGCGAACAAGCTCACGACCCCTAAGAGGTGCTGTGTAAAGCGGCGCCTCGGTCGATAGCTGATGGACTCGGTTGAGAGAATATGGACTGAGTTCTTTTCTACATGAGGAAGTTGCCCTAGTTTTACTTGAATCTGTGTTTGCGCCGGTGTGGTTAACTCAATGCAAACCTCATTGATTTAGAAGCTGCTTATTTCTGTTGAGTTCGAACTTGTTTCCAGTGGGCAGTTTCAATCCTTCATGCTACACTTTTCTCTGCTAGGTTGAAGAGACTACAGGCAGTCCCCGGGTTACATGGATCCGACTTACATCGGATCCCTACTTACAAACGGGGTGAGGTAACCCCGCACTAGCTGCTTTTCCCCCTAGCAGACCAGGGAGACGCGAAGCTAGCGCCCCACCCAGCAGACCAGGGAGACGTGGAGCGGCTTTTCTCAGCAGACACCTCAGCTTGAGAATAAAGGACGGAGGGAAGTGAGGGGTGGGAGAATAAAACTGAGCTCTGGAGAAATGTTTGGCTAGAGTTTCCCCTACAATATGTACCAGTTCCGACTTACATACAAATTCAACTTAAGAACAAACCTACAGTCCCTATCTTGTACGTAACCCGGGGACTGCCTGTATTATTAAATATTAGTTCCCCAGGTAAGTCATCCCTTAACCTTCTCTGGGTTAAGACAAATAGAATGAGCTCTTTAAGTCTTATCACCATAAGACTAGTTTTCTACAGGTTCACCCTCTCTAGTCCGGCACCCTTGGGACCTCTCCGGTGCCGACTCAGAGAATTTGCCAAAACATGGGAGGTCGATATTGTCTAGCAGCATTACCAACACTGCCTCTGCTTGCTGGGCTCAGAGAAGACATGGAGGGGTAAATTAGAGCTAAGTAACAGCACTGAACACTGAGGATACATCTACACTGTGGCATTTGCCTCAAGAGCCTATGCAAATGAAGCATGGATTAGCATATCACCACACTTCAGTTGCATAATTTGTTCAAGCCGGCTTTTGCGCAAGGGGTTTTTGTGCAAGAACAAGCAGTATGGACGGGTTTTTTTGCGCAACCCCCCTGTTTTACACAAGATCCTTATGCCTCTCCCGGAGTTTTTGCACAAAACCTGAGGTTTTTGCACAAAATACCCTGTCATACTGCTTGTTTTTGTGCAAAAACCCCTTGCGCAAAAAAAAAAAAAGCTTGAATCAATTATGCAAATGAAGCATGTGATCTGCTAATCCACCCTTCATGTGTATAGGCTCTTGCGGCAAACACCGCAGTGTAGATGAAGCCTGAAGAGCCAGGACTGGGGGCTTTAAACAAACTTTATGGGACTGCGGAAAACTCGGCTACACCCACAATAAGTGGACACCCGGCAAACTAAAATCATGCCAGACCATGGATGTTCCCAGACCAGACAGTGCTGGATTAGAGAGGTTCAAGCTGTGGTGAGTCTCATGGTTCTGAACTCTCCAATTTATCAACATCCGGGTCAGACCTGGGCTGAGTACAGAGGTCTCAAATCTCTGCCTACTTGAGATTCCCACTCCAGTGTCTCCAGGGAGATACGGTTTTAGTGTCCTCATGCTTCTGTTCTACCCCATCAGCTGGGCTCCCTGGCAGACTCCATCTCCCATGATGCACAGTGTTCTGCCCTCTGACTGCACAGAATGGTGCAAGTGCATCATGGGAAATGTAGTCAGACTGGGACGCCTGACCTAGATAGGTGAATGAGACTCGTAAATTGAACCCCGAGGGCAGCTCCGGCTGGCGCCGGTACTGCTGGCTGTCGTGAGGAGTAAGGGAAGCCAATGGGAGTGTTTGTTCCCATCAGCCTCCTTCTGTGAAGACTTTTAGGTAGCTGGAGCTGCAGCCCTTAAGCCGACCTTCCAGATCTAGTGTAAACCTGGCCTCCATGACGAATGTGGATAAGGTTGCCAGGTGTCCGGTACTGAACTGGACCGTCCGGTATTTTCGCCTCCTGTCCGGTAAAAAAAATTCAGAAAATACCGGGCACCAAAAATGTCCACTACTTTCTGATTTTTTCCCAGCCAGGAAGCAAAAATTCCGGGCTGTCGGGCTCAATACGGAAGTAGCCTGGCAACCCTAGCGCATACCAGGATCCGCAGGGGAGCTGCCCAGCCTAGCGCAGGGAGGCAAGATGGCGGGCGACCGCCGTCAGCCTGTTGGGGCCAAAAAACCTCATCACACCGTTTTAAAGGGGCCATGGTTTTGCTTATCAACTTTAGGGTCTGTTTTTTTTTTTTCCCTCAACACACTTTTTCCTGGTGTGTTTTTGTGGTTCGGTATTTTTTCTGAAACCATCTGGCACCCCTAAATGCGGAACTGATGTGGAACAAAATGTTTCCCGTTAAAACTGTCCTGAAAGTTTTTGGTCCATGAAAACTTTGGGTGTTTCACTTTTCCTTTCCGGATTTGGGATGAAAACAGAGGGGCTGTGTCTAGACTGGCCAGTTTTTCCAGAAAATCAGCCGCTTTTCCAGAAAAACTTGCCAGTTGTCTACACTGGCCGCTTGAATTTCCGCAAAAGCACTGACAATCTCATGTCAGATTGTCAGTGTTCTTGCAGAAATACTATGCTGCTCCCGTTCGGGCAAAAGGGCCAGTATACACAGTTCAGATTTGTTTTCCGCAAAAAAGCCCCGATCGCGAAAATGGCGATCGGGGCTTTTTTGCAGAAAAGCGCGTCTAGATTGGCACGGACGCTTTACCGCAAAAAGTGCTTTTGCGGAAAAGCGTCCGTGCCAATCTAGACGCTCTGTTCTGAAAATGCTTTTAATGGAAAACTTTTCCGTTAAAAGCATTTCCGGAAAATCATGCCAGTCTAGACGTAGCCAGGCTGAAATATCGATCGGCATGTCTACCTGGCAGGAGAAACTGAGTTTTCGCTCACCTCCATCATCATACGACCTCAGTGGCTTTTATTTATTTTTTTTTTTTTAACTGATTTTGAACATGGTGAGCTCCGTGAGCAGCACCGTGATACCCTGGGCGCTGTTCCCCCTTCCAGGCCCTGTGATGCTGACAGGGACACAAGCTAACATCCCTCACTTTGTTGCAGGGCACAGGACACTCTACGTGGGGGTACGGATGCCTTTGGTGAGACAAGGCCACAGACATCACCGGACCCATGGCCAACGACACAGGAAACGAGACCGGGCGAAGGGAGCCATTCAGGAAGAAGAGGCGGAGTCTCATGGTACATAAAACCCCAGGCTGATGGGCGAGGGCAGGCCGGGCGATACACAACAGTCTGGAGCTCCCGGCTAACTCTGGCACTACTGTGATAGTGGCACCGGCTGGAGCCCTGCGGCTTTTAAATTGCTGTTGGAGTGCCGCGCAGCATGCTCCTGGCAGCACTGAGAGCTGCGGGAGGCGGTGCCTAATTCCAGCCCCACCCCTTCTGAGATCCCGCCCCTTTCAGGGCATGGAGCAGTCCCCCCTCCCATCTTGCCCAGGGGCTGTTGGACCCGCCGTGTGATGAGAACATGGCGTTCATTTAATGCCGGAAGCATAATTTAGGTCGTTAACGTGGGGAAGGGGGCAAAAGGAGCAGCTGTCCTGGGGCCCGGCGATTTCAAAGGACCCAGGGTTCCTGGCTGAGGGGCAGAAGGGCTGGCTGTGGGAGGCTAGCCCCCAACCCCACTCCTGCCCAAGGGCCAGGCCCCTCTGGGGGCCGAAACCGCCCCTCCCCCACACTTTGCCTGGGGCCCAGCCAAGTCTGTCAGCCGTCCTGTGTGTAAGTAAATGGGCACAAATATTTTGGTTATGGGTCTTTGATTCCAGGGCCAGAAGGGACCATTATAATGCAACTTTTTACCCATCGAAATGCACCGTTTATCACTTTCTAATTTCCTGAGGGGTGCTTGACTCCCACCTACCCCAGGGCCCGCCCCCACATCACCCCTTCTCCCCAGGCCTCACTCTGCCCTGCCTCTTTCCACCAAAGAACTGACTGCCTGAGGCCCCGCCCCTTTGCCCAAAGCCCCGCCCCTTCTGTCCGAAGCTCCGCCCCTTCCCGGGGCATGGAACCGGCCTTCCCCCATCTTGCTGCTGGGTCTGTGGTGGCTATTGGCCCTGCTGGTTGAGGGGGAGTGTGAGGATCTGATAGGTGAGGTTTCCGGTGGGTGCTCGACACCCACAATTTTTTTGTATGGGGGCTCCTGGAGCCCCCACCCTGTCGGTGTCTGTGAATTTGATATTTGGCTTGTGACGCAGGGGTGAGTTTGAAACCAAGTGCCGTTGCCCCGGTGTTCCTATTAGAGGCCCCTAGCGCTGAGCAACCTCTTCCTTTCCAACGGGGCGTTTTTGTAAAAAACGGTCTAACATGGTCGTACTCCCCCCCCCCCCCCGCTGCCTCTTCTGCTCTTTGCTCATCAGACACCCCGTCTCAGCGTGTCCAGTTCATCCTGGGCACGGAGGAGGACGAGGAGCACGTTCCCCACGACCTGTTCACGGAGCTGGATGAGATCTGCATGAAAGAAGGGGAGGATGCAGAGTGGAAGGAAACGGCGAGGTGAAACGACGCTATAAACTCCCTCCCCCCCATGAAACTGCATGTGTTCCCCACCATTCGAGTATTTGGTACCATTTCGTTGACCTTTTACCCAACGGCGCCACCTGCTGGGAGAAGAGATGCTGTTGCTAGACAGGGCTTTCCTAGGCGGGCATTTCCAGAGTGTGGCTCGGTAAAGCAAGGAGGGAGGAAGAGATGAGGCAGGCCCATATATAGGAGCCCTCTTCTATTTCTTTATGGGCCTGCTGTGTGACAAAGTCCGTTCTTTGTTCATCAGAGGGCCGTAGGCTCCTGGCTGTCCACCAGAAGGCCCAGGGTTCTCAGTGCGTCCAGTTCATCAAGAGACGTGATTATTCTCCTTTATTTGGCACTGGTGAGGCCACAACTGGACTATGGTGTCCAGTTCTGGGCCCCCCATTACACAAAAGATGTGGACGCACTGGAGAGGGTCCAACGAAGGCAACCAAAATGATTCGGGGGCTGGAGCACATGACCGACGAGGAGAGGCTGAGGGATTTGGGCTTGTTGAGTCTGCAGAAGAGAAGAGTGAGGGGGGATTTGAGAGCAGCCTGCAACTCCCTGAAGGGGGGTTCCAAAGAGGATGGAGAGAGGCTGATCTCAGGGGGGCCAGGGGGCAGAACGAGGAGCAATGGGCTCAAGTTGCAGTGGGGGAGGTCTAGGTTGGATATTAGGACAAACTATTTCCCTAGGCGGGTGGGGAAGCCCTGGGCTGGTTTCCCTAGGGAGGGGGTGGAATCTCCATCCCTAGAGGTGTTTAAGTTGACAAAGCCCTGGCTGGGTTGATTGAGTCGGGATTGGTCCTGGTTTGGGCAGGGGGCTGGACTCGATAACTCCTGAGGTCTCTGCTTCCCCTGGGATTCTATGATTCTGTGAGATGGAAAATAGTTCCTTCCACACGTTATTGAAGCGGGAGGGAACGTTTTTATCAGCAGCTTCAACGCCATGCGAAAAGCACACTGAGCCCCTTGGCCCCTTTCCTTTGAACCCTTCCTTGGGCGACCCAACGTCTCTTGTGTAGACTTGCGTAGGAGTCTCTTCCCTGGACCTGGTCGCTGCGCAGCCTGATTGGTGTTGGTTTGCAATGCTCCCAGGTGGCTGAAGTTTGAAGAGGACGTGGAGGACGGGGGAGAACGCTGGAGCAAACCCTACGTCGCAACGCTTTCGCTGCACAGCCTCTTTGAACTGAGGAGTTGCATCATGAATGGGACCGTCCTTCTGGATATGTGCGCCAACAGCATCGAGGAAATTGCAGGTACAGCTTGAACCTCTCTCGTCCGGCACCCTCGGGACCGGACTGGAGCCAAGCCAGAGAATTTGCTGGGCGATGGAAAGTCAAGATTGGTTAGCAATACAGTCTGGGGGCTGAAAACAAACTTTATGGGGCTGCGGGAAACTTGGCCACACCTATGATAAGGGGACATCTGGATTATTAAAATCTTGCTGGACCACGGAGGTTGCTGGAGCAGAGAGTGCTGGATTAAATGAGTACTGTGTACAGATGTGGTCTTCTCACCTTTAAAAAGATATTTTGGCTTGGAAAGGGTTCAGAAAAGGGCAACTAAAATGATCAGCGGTATGGAAGAGGTCCCATATGAGGAGAGGCTAAAGCGACTGGGACTTTTCAGTTTAGAAAAGAGGACACTAAGGAGGGATATGACAGAGGTCTATAAAATCATGAGTGGTGTGGAGAGGGTGAATAAAGAAAAGTTATTCATTAGTTCCCATAATGTAAGGACTAGAGGACACCAAATGAAATGAATGGGTAGCAGGTTTAAAACTAATGAGCGAAAGTTCTTCTTCACACAACGCATAGTCAACCTGTGGAACTCCTTGCCAGAGGAGGCTGTGAAGGCTAGGACTATAACAGAGTTTAAAGAGAAGCTAGATAATTTCATGGAGGTTAGGTCCATAAAAGGCTATTAGCCAGAGGATAAAATGGTGTCCCTGGCCTCTGTTTGTCAGGGGCTGGAGAGGGATGGCAGGAGACAAATTGCTTGATCATTGTCTTCGGTCCACCCTCTCTGGGGCACCTGGCACTGGCCACTGTCGGCAGACAGGCTACTGGGCTAGATGGACCTTTGGTCTGACCCAGTACGGCTGTTCTTATGTTCTTATGTTCAACCTAAACTTGCTCTTGTGAGTGATCTGTCATGTCATGGCCGAGGAGAAAAAGTTTTAGGGAATATCCTTTGTGTTTTTCCCTGTGCCCCATGTTTGTGCCTGCAAAATCCTCGGTAGGGATGTCACCAGAATAGCCAGGGATAAGTAAATATTTTAGAATATGCACGGGAACCAAACTTTAGATTTAGAATCTTGCCTTTTCCAGCCTGATATCCTGACTACATTCATCCAATCAGCATCCAGAAACAGACCACATGCCAATCAAAAGTTTTTCCTAATGATCAAAAGTTTTTCCTAATGTCCAACCTAAACCCCCCCTGTGGGGGGCATGAAGAAACTCGAGGGGGGGGGGCGTGAGATGATGCAGCCCTCCTCCCCCCGTCAATTCTCCCCCCTAAGTTTTGCTTTTTTTTTGTTTTTTTGGCCTGGCCCTTTTTTCACATGTCCGATCTGGCAACCCTAGAGGCATGCAGCCTCCTTCCCAAGCCCCTCGTGGGTTATGAATGTCACGCGCAGGACCAGGTGCTATTCCACCGGAGCGCCGGCGGCCTCTTCTGGCTGTCTGGGACTGTAGCAATTCTCGGAATGAATCCCAGCTCAGTTTCTCCATGTGTGGAATGGGGTTTCCCCTTCCCCAACTGGTGGGGAGGTGAAATTTGGTGATTCCTGCAACCAGGGAGTCGTTTTGAGCCCAGAGCTAACGAAGAATGGTTTGATGACGTGTAGCTCTGTCTATGGTACTTACACGGCCTGTTTTACTGAAGGCGCTAAGCATCTCCGGCTCCACGATGCATTTATCCTCACAACTCCCCCCGGGAGGTAGACTCATGCTCTTATCTCAGGTGTAACTGAGGCTTAGGGAACATGCCAAAGGCCACACAGGAAGTGTGTGGCAGAGCCAGGACACACATTCAGTCCTAGGGTCATGCCCTACTCAGTGTACTGCCTTTCCTACTGGCTCATACTTTTAGCACGTAGACATCCATCAACGATACAGTCAGAGAATTGGTTTTCTCCTCCCCAGATTTGATCTTGGATCAGCAAGAACCAAGCAGCGAGTATGATGAAAGCACGAGAGAAAGAATCCGCGATGCCCTCTTAAAAAAGCACCACCATCAGAATGAGAAGAAGAGGAACAACCTTCTTCCGATTGTCCGCTCTTTTACTGACGTCAGCAAGAAGCAGTCGGATCCGCACTTATTGGACAAACCAGGTGAGAAGTTTTGTCTTCAGATCACCCGACCCTTTGAGGTGGAATTTTCCAGAGGGTGTAAGTTACCAAAGAAGCAGAAATCCCAGCTGACTTATTCACCACTTTGCTGGAAAAAAAGCTGGCTTTTTAGCATCTTGGGCAGAGCTGGAAAGCTAAAGACATTTTGGTTTGCCAGTGGTGATGAAAAACCGAAAAAAATCATTTTGAGTTGACCGCAAAACAGAATATTTTGCAATTTTGGCAGATCAAAAAAGTTCTAAAACATCCCCTCATTTCAGATCGGACAAAACACTGTTTCAATTTTAAGAATTTGAAAAATAATATTGAAGGAAATTTCTAAACTGCCTGTTGCCTCGACCCAAAATAATCAAAGTGTTTTATTTGAAAATGTCGAAATGAAACATTTCAGCTCATTTATCAAGATGCCTCAGAATAAGAAGACCTGTTGTAATGGGGATGCTGGGAAATTGGGAGGAAGTTTCTACAAGGTTTTTCTATTCTTTATTTCTCTTCCCCCTCCCCCTTCACGATGGGACCATGAGAGAAGGCGCAATTGTATTGGGCAGTTCCGGAGCTGTTGATATATTTGTGCGGGTGTCCTTGTAGCCAGTGGTAGCGGAGTGTGACTACTTAGCATTCATGCAAATGCGATGCTGATCAGTACGTCACAAATACCAATAGGTCAGCTGATGGGGGTGCAAAAGGGGACAGAGCCTCAGACCACTCTGACAATCTGGGTGGCTCTAACAGCTGACTGCCTTTAGCCCCGCCCCTTCTGCCTGAGGCCCCTCCCCCTCTCGGGCCACGGAGCCAGCCCCTCCTTCCACCTTGCCCCAGGGTCTGCCGTGGCTGCCGGTCCCACTAAATCCCAACGACTATCCCGCAGGAGAGTGTGTTTTCCACAAATGGTGCTAAGGAAACACATTTCCCTTTGCTTTTCAGCAACGCACACGCTGTCTCCGCACCCTGGCACGACCAATCTCGAAATTAAAAACGGAGTGACCCACGACACGAGTCCTATGGATTTAAGCAAGGTGAGAAGCGACGTGAGGCGGTGTCAGCCCAGGTAAAGGCAAGTGGTAGGCTCCATCTGAGGGGGCCAGAGGTTTCGAGAGCTCGGCATGCTGGGTGAAAAACTGGTCGGAAGTATCACAATGAGGGTGGGGGAGAAGTGGAGGTTAATACGATTTTTTAGCCAAAACGTTTGGGGGGAGGGGGCTGGAAAATAGATTTGGGTCATCGAAAACGTTTTATGTGTTGGTATTGAATGTGCTGAAATGGCTCAGTTGGAAACAAAAATTCTGAAAAAAAAATTGGTTAGACATTTTCTGACTGAATCTTTTTGCTTAGAAACCACTTTTCCTTTTGAATGTTACCTCCGTCCCATCAAACAAACAAACAAACAAACAAACAAACAAACAAACCTACCCTCTCCCCTCCCCCAAATGAAACAAAACATTTTTTTCGGGTCCAGCAAAATATTTCATTTAACCCCAAACAATTATTTCCCCCATTTTTTTCTGGTTTGGCCAGTGAACCAAAAATCGATTATTTGCACTGGTCTAGTGCTAGTGCTTTGACAAAGCTAGACCTTTTGGAGGGGCATATTTGGGAGCTGAGCTTTTTTGAAAATCAGATCCTAGTTCTAGGTAATGAGAACTTGAAAATCCGTTCATGAGTTTTTATAACTTGGTTTTGCCCTTGGGTTGGGCCATAAAGGCTTAACCATCTGTCCACTGAACTCAGCCATTGACATGTGATGCTTATTTCACAAGACAGGTTGTACTGGAAGAGCTATACTGATCTAAATTCACTCAATATTAGAGCTGGGTGGTTTAAAAAACAAAACAGTAAATATGCCAAAACCGTTCCTTTTTTTCTGAGTGGTGAAAGTCTTCACAAATTTGGGTTAAAATTGACAAAGTTTTAACTGAAAAAAAAGATGTTTTTTCACACACACAAAAAAATCAAAAATCGAAATGCCTCATCATGTCCCAAAATGAAACAAAAATATCCTGAAAGACTGAATATCATTGTGGGTTGAACAAAGCATTTTTGGATGAACCAAAATGAAATGAAAAAATTAATTTCAGATCAACCAAAAACATTTTCTTCAACTGAAATAATTGTTTTCAGGGGTTTTTTGTTTGTTTGTTTGTTTCATTAAGAAAAATCACAAACATTCGTTTTTTGAGGGGCACAGAACTACATTTTGTTTAGGTTTATTTTTGGTTTGTGCTCTTAACCTGCTCCTCCCGCCCTCCCTGAACATAATATCAAATATTTGCTCATCTCTTTTCCTTAGAAAAAACTTTCCCATGTAAACAAGTCCTAAAGAACTTTTATAATAGTGCTACTGCATCCACGCGGAATCGGTTTAACTATTTCAGTAGAAAAGCACCCCCCAACCAAAATAATTAACCCAATATAAAACCTGTGTAGAAAGCAGGGCTTACCCATATGCAGCTACGTGGGGTACCTGAAAATTTGGGGGCATCACAGGGTCTTAATGTCCACCCATCTGTTTTTCTTCCTGTTCTGTTGTAGCTATGTAGTTTTATAACACTGTGGCTTTGCTTTCTCTGGAGAGGATCTAATTAACTTAACAGCCAGAGCTATTAGTAGAACATGGAACCTGTGAACGAGCCATTTGAGTGGCAAAGAAGTCACTTAACAGGCTTTTGCCAACCCCCAGTATATCCCATCAGTGTCTGAATTTACTGTCTTCAGAGGGTAGCCGAGTTAGTTTGTACGGGATAAACTTAAAAAACAACAAATAGTCTGGTAGCACTTTAAAGACTAACAAAACATGTAGTGTCCTTCTGCTATGTATATTGGACAGACTTCTCAGACACTTCGCCAAAGAAGTAATGCCCCCAAATCAGACATCAGACATCTTCACAAGGAAAAACCAGTTGCTTTTCATTTCAGCCTACCTGGATATAGTCTTAACGACCTTACTACATGCATCTTACTTCAAAGAGACTTTAACACCGGATTACAGAGGGAAACTTCCGAACTTTCTTTCATCCTTAAATTTGACACTTTACCAATGGGCCTTAACAAAGATGCTAATTACCTTCACCATTACAAAGATAGCATCCCACTTATCACCCCTGATTGGCCATTCATTGACTCATATAGCTATTCCCTCCGTCCCTCACCCTACCTTCTGTACTAAATCTGATTTGCCAGTTTAATAATGTGTTCACTTTTTTCATTGTATTCCTTTGGTAGATATGGTCATGCCAATTCTCTTCCAGAATATGATCTGAGGAAGTGGGTCTGGCCCACAAAAGCTCATCACCTATTAAACCATCTTGTTAGTCTTTAAAGTGCTGCATAGTTTTTCGTAATGGTCTGGAAATAATTTCTTCCGCACCAGGCGGAACTTCATTTCATGAAGAAAATTCCGACCGGAGCAGAAGCGTCCAACGTTCTGGTGGGAGAGCTGGATTCCCTCCTTCGCCCCGTGGTGGCGTTTGTGCGTCTGACGCCAGCTGTCCTTCTCTCAGGCATGACGGAAGTCCCTATTCCAACGAGGTAAGGGCGTTAAAACCAGCTCACTTTTTAAAAATTAAGAATATGTTACAAATTAAATTCAAATGCGTGTGTGTGTGCGTGTGCTTGTGCGTGTGTGTGCGTGCATGTGCGTGTGAGTGTGCGTGCGTGTGCGTGTGTGTGTGCGTGTGTGTGCGTCTGCGTGTGTGTGTGTACACACGTACAAATCAGATAAAAACATTCTAGGGAAAGTCTGGCTGCACTCAGGACAGGTTTTCTCTTGTGCCTTTTATCACTTCATTGCAAAGGCACGAACATCAGAGCGGCCAGACTGGGTCAGACCAAAGATCCATCTAGACCAGTGTCCTGTCTTCGTACAGTGGCCAACGCCAGGTGCCCAGGGGGAATTAACGGAACAGGGAATCATCAAGTGATCCCTCTCCTGTCGCCCATTCCATCCTCTGACAAACAGAAGCTAGGAACACCATCCCTGCTCATCCTGGCTAATAGCCATTCATGAACCTTTCTTCCTTGAATTTATCTAGCTCTTTTTTGAACCCCGTTAAAGTCCTAGTCACCACAACATTCGGTATTTGATCCGAATGAGTTCCACCCATCAGGTGAAGCAAAGTTTTTACAGAAGCAATACACTTAAAGGTGGAGCCCTGTGCGGATACAACATCTGGTTTCCCATCCACATCCACAAAAAGGATCCACATCCGCAGATGCGGATACCGCCGGTTATAAGTTGGGTATCCACATCCGTATCCCTGTCCGCCTCCGTATCCTCCGAAATGAGCCGCAGATCTCCACATCCGCCACTGCCGATCCCCGAGGCTATAAAGCAGAGAAGTGTGGATTTGCAGGGCTCTACGTAAAGGGGGAGGTTTTTAGAGGCAGTGCCTAACGCCCGTTGCAAGTCCATGACCGTGGTGGGCTAACGCCCATGAAAGCTGATTTACGGGGCAGATCCCTTTGGAAACGTCAGGATGTGCGTTTTCGCGCTTGGCCCCGGTTTTAATGAAGGCGGGTTTTTTTCTCTCCCTGTTTTCTCCGGCCAGGTTCTTATTTATCTTGCTGGGACCAGAAGGGAAAGCACATCAGTACCATGAGATTGGCAGATCCATGGCCACCATCATGACAGATGAGGTACAGTGTAGCACAAGTGACATTTTCAGCTCTTCTCCTTTGCATCCCCTTGTTTTCTGCCCACTCCTGAACCTTTCTCGCTCGCTCTCCCTCTCAGCCCAGGGTGGCGGCGGGTATCCTAGGCAAGGGAAGGCATTACCTTCCCAAACCACCATCCTGGCCCCGCCCACACTGCACCCCCAGGACACCTACTGTAGTTGAAGTGGGGGTGGAGTGTTGCTGGCCTTTCCCTTCCTCCCCATGCTCTGGAACAGGGGAAGCTGGGGTTGCATGCTGCCCCGCCTCCCTGTGGTGCTCTGGGGGGGGGGGGGGGGGAGGGATGCTTGGCTTCTTTGGGGGCGGGGCCTGAGGCAGAAGGGGTGGGGCTAGGGCCTTGCCTCCCCCAGCCCTACCTTCACCCACTGCCCATGCAGCCCAGGGTTCCAGGACATGTACTGTCTGTTTCCAGACTGGTCAGATGAACAGGGCTGGATTAATGCAGGGGCATTAGGGGCTGCAGCTCAGGGCCTCAGGCTAAGCCGGAGCCCCAGAAAAATTAATCTCTGGGCCACTAAAAGTCCAGTGACACTGTAGGGGTTAGGCCTGCAAGCCCTGGCCTCACGCCACTCCCGGAAGTGGCTGGCTACCTCCCACAGCACCGTCCCTGCAGCTCCCATTGGCCGGGAACCTCTTCCCCCAGGCCTGAGCATGCTGGACTTTTAGCTGGACATCATAATCGTCTGGCAGAGGTTCCTGTGGATAAATGCCTCCCAGCCAGATCCGACCCCTCCTGCATCCCCAAACTCCCTCCTAGAAAGAAACTAACCTAACAGCTGTTCTAAGGAAGTAGGCTATTTCGAATTAACTTCACTATCTTCTACACGAAATGTAACCACAGAAAGGCTTTATGTTAGTTAAAAGGCAAGTTTAGCATAACGCTAATAGCCTCGATGCCCTAATTGTGAGCCTTTTGTTTCAAATTACAAAAAAGGTGGGATCCAGGGGCCTCACAAAATCTAATAGCCCCAGGCTTGCTGGAGAGTTAATTGGGCCCTGCAGATGAAGAATGGGAGCAGAAGGGGTGTATATTGTAGCTCTAGGGGAGTTTGTTCTCTTCCCCAGCAGCAGCCAAAGTCCACGTTTGCAAAATCGCGCAGCCCCCAGGTAGGCATCCAAACAAGCGTCTGGCTTTTCAGCAGCTCCGCAGAGGGGCCCCGATGGTGGGCAATGACGAAGCTGTCTGGAAATGTCCCATCACAGCTGGGTTTTGAGGGGAGGTTGCGATTTCAACCCAACAACGTGGAAAATGTTGCTTTTCTGTGTGTGTGGAAAAAGTAAATGCCTGAGCGTTGCAATGGTGTAGGCCCAAGTTGAACGATAGTCGCCAAACCCTGGAAGGTTTTGACTCTGAAATGACACTGCAGTGCCTCAGAGTCCTCATTGCTCACGTACCACATACTCCCATTCTCCGCTATGTGCAGCGTTCCCCAGTCAGACTTGTGCTTTGCCAAATGGGAATTGTAGTTTAGTTACCACATGCTCCCATTGCCCTGTACACACCAGGCCTTCTGGGCGGACTACATCTCCCATGATGCATCATGGCTAGTGATTGTCCAAGTAGGGAGGCCATGGTGCATTATGGGAAATGTAGTCCGCCCAGAAGGCCTGCTGTTTACAGGGCAATGGGAGCGTGCGGTAACTAAACTACAATTCCCATGTGGCAAAGCTGTTGCATTTCAGAATCAAAATATTTTGATTTTCTGCTTTTCACTGAGCTCTTGCAATTTCCTGTGGGAATAAACCTCATTCTCTGACCAGCTCTAGTGATGAGCACATGACAGAGTCTGGCTCAAGCGAGGCAGTGTGATCTAGTGAATAAAGCATTTGACTGGAAGGCAGGTGATCTGGTTTTATTTCCAGCTCTGTCTCTGACCTGTTGTGTGATGTAGATTCATGGGGCTAAGGGACTGCAAGGGTCATCTAGCCTAACCCTCACAGGGCAAGTCACACCATCGCTCTGTGCCTCAATTTCCCCTTCCCAAGTGGAACATCCCTTACTCTCTTCTTTGTAGGTTTTCCATGACGTTGCGTATAAAGCCAAAGACCGTGCTGACCTTGTAGCTGGCATTGATGAATTCCTGGATCAGGTGACAGTATTACCTCCTGGAGAATGGGATCCATCGATTAGAATTGAGCCACCAAAAAATGTGCCTTCTCAGGTAGGTCACATTTTTCACTTCGAGCGGTCTGTCGTATTGGATAAAGCTCAGGACTGGGCCGCGAGACCTGGGTTGTATTTGTGGAGCTGCAGTTGTCACTCACACTTGGGGCAAGTCGCTTCGTCGCTCCCTGCCTCAGTTTCCCCATCTCTGAAATGGGGCTATCACACTTCTCTGGCTCACAGAGGGCTTGGGAGGATAAAGGCATTAAAGACACAGAGAGATGTAGATCCGCCATATAAGTACTTGGCTCGATAGCTCAGGTGGCCAGGCCGGATTCAGAGAGAGGGGCCGGGGCGGGTAGAACTCTGCATCAGAGACCCTCAGCCCTGGGCGACACATAAGGGAACACGAAGGGTCATTTGCCCCCCAAATGACATGGGGGGATGGAGCCAAGGGCCATCCGTTGGTGGGCAGAGCCATCCTATCCTACGGACGGTTCATCCAACTGCCCTGGGCCCCACACTTTGGGGGGCCCCACAGAGATCAGGGGACATGCTGACAGTAGGAGTTACCCCCCGCATTCACCAGTGGCGGTAGGGGGAAGCTTTCTGCTGCTGGTGAGTAGGGAGGGCAGCCTCTCCCCCCAAGTCCTGTGGCCCGGGGAGCTAGTGGGGGGGCCTGGCACTGGTGGTAGGGTTGCCCCCCACACACACACCGGTGGCAGCAGGAAGTGGAGTGACCTTACTCCATCCTGTCTGCTCCCTCCACCACTGCCCAAGAGTGCAAGGGGGTGATCCCTGCTGCCGGCACCAGCTGCCCCCACTAGTCCCAGTGGGATGGAGCAGGGGCGGGGGGGGCCCTCCTGTGGGCTAGGAGTGGTGTGGGGAGGAGTCACGCGAGGGGGTGGTAACACGGCCAGTGTTTTCCCCCTCCCCATCCCGATCCCTCCCCAGACCCACAATGATGAGAACCGCTGGCTTTGACCCAAGCCTGCAAATATTTGCGCAAAGAGGTGGATTAGGGTACCGTGGGGCCCGGGGCATGAGCCAGTATGGGCCCCTCCCCATCCCATTGGCCTAGGGGCTAATCCGCCACTGCTTACGCATGAATATTCATTTGTGTGTGTAATGCCCTTGACGGCGTAAAATAAGCAGCAGGTCTCAGTGCTTGCAAGCACAAAGCCTCGTGGTAGCATACAGGAATTGGGTAGCCTTTCTGTTACGACGGAAGCCACCAGAACCCACCACGGAAGCATATACATATGTAGCTAAGCACAGGCTTCAAAACGTGGATCAGACACAAGGGAAGCAAACACTGCTAAGATCTCTCTCTTGGGTTTCTGGTTCTGTAGAAGAAGAGGAAGATGCCAAGTGTTCCTAATGGCACTGCTTGCCATGCCGAACCCGAGCAGCACAGCGGACCCGAACTGGAAAGAACGGGAAGGTTTGTACGACTAGATTTCACATTCGTCTTCAAGTCCACCCCAGAGCTTTGCAAAGGATGGATTTGTTTCATTGCTTGGTTGCGTGTTTGTAAAGTACCTACTAGAACAGGGGTGACGTGCTGAGATAATACAAAGAAATACGAATACTTTTTATAAAAGTCAGGGCCAAAAAAAAAAGTTTCAAGTGGACCCCAAACCTTTTCTTTTTTTGCCAGACTTGGTTGGCAAATAGAAAAGCCTCAAAAGTGTTTTTTTGTTTAGCTTGGAGCCATTTTTTTTATGTTTGAATTTCTTAAAAATAAAAGCGAAGGAAATTTCTAAAGAAAAAGTCATTTTCAGTTGACAAATCAAACTATTTTGTTCCGAAAATGGGCACATGGTGGGAGGGGGAAAACAGATCTACAGAAGTCAATACTTGTCCTTTGACCACTCTAAAATTGAGAGGTGGATTATAATTAGTAATTAGTTACGAGAGAAGATGTCCGGTAGATGGTTCTCCAGTCTAGGTAGAGTTGTTCCTGGATTTTGTGGGGCCAGTCAAACTTGTTGTGTAACTCAGTGGAGCTCTTAATAAACACAAACAACAAGCATGGTTGAAGAGAGGGGTCGCCGTGTGAGTCTATAACTTTAAAAACAATGAGGGGTCCTATGGTACTTTAGCGTGTGTCTAGACTACAGGGTTTTTTCGAAAAAAGTGGCCTGTTTTCGAAAAAACTTCCCCTGCATCCAGACTGCCACCGCGTTCTTTCTAAATTAAATCAAAAGAACGCGGAGGTTTTTTTTGACTGTGGTTAACCTCATTTTACGAGGAAGAATGCCTTTTTTCGAAAGTGCTCTTTGGAAAACAGGCGTTCTTGAATGCAAACAGGGCTTTTTCGAAAGAGAGCTTCCTGACTGCCTAGGTGCTCTCTTTTGAAAAAGCAGCTCGCTTCTTCGAAAGAAGGGGTTGCAGTCTAAACGCTCTCTTTCGAAAGAGGCTTGTAACCTAGATGGAGCCTTAGAGACTAACAAAAATACATAGAATTGGGAGCTTTCGTGGGCAAAACTCATGTCATCAGATGAGCTGGAGTGGAAATAACAGAATCCAAGATATATATAAAATGGAGAAGAAGTATCCGTCAATTGTAGGACCCATGTTAATGAGGCTAATTAAGTGGGCTGGATGTGTCCTATTCATAGCTCTTGATATGAAAATGCGGATTTCTGCAAAGGAATTTCACCATTCAATTACAGAGAGAGACTGCACAACTTGGAATTCATCTACAAATTTAACACTGTTACCCAGGGCTTGAATAAAGATATTCACTGGTTAACACAATACAAAGCCAATTTCCCCTGCTGTTGACATCCGCCTTTTCACCTCAGAAGCTGCGGCCCTAGCTCTTACCATGTAGGAGTTCTTGAACAGACAGACTCACAGACACACAGACAGACACACAAGGGCTCTCAAATGTATAGTAGATCACTGGAACTCCTAATTATTATTGGCTTTTGTGTCACTGTACCGGCTAGGAGCCTTAGTCATGCTTGGTCCTGTACACGGGTGTATAAAAAAGATTTTGAATGTACCGTTCGGATGCTCAGTAACAGAAAAATTAAAACACAGCAGCCATGGGTGGAACACTAGACTGCAACCAGTGAGACCTGGGTTCTGATTGGTGACCCCAGGCAAGTCACGTCCCCTCCCTGTGCCTCAGTTTCCCCATCTGTAAAATGGCCCTTCCTAGGCGTAGGGAGGCTCTCCACAGAGAATTTATAGTACAGCATTGCTTGGGTCTCTGTTTAAAAATGAAAATCTCCCATTGTGGTTCCCAGCGGGGAGGAAAACCTCTCCCTGTTCCTTTTCTTTCTGCAGGCTCTTTGGTGGTTTGATCCTGGATGTGAAACGGAAGGCGCCGTGGTTCTGGAGTGACTTCACGGACGCTCTGAGCTTGCAGTGCCTGGCGTCGTTCCTTTTCCTCTACTGCGCCTGCATGTCCCCCGTGATCACCTTCGGGGGGCTGCTTGGGGAAGCGACCAACGGACAAATAGTAAGAAGATGTTGGTCGCGAATGTTGCCCAAGAGAACGAGCCCCCCAGACCACAGCACTACCCGCCCTGCCCTCCCGGCCCCAGGCCCAGAAAGCTGCACGGAGCAGTGGCTATTCAAAGGGGCCGAGGGCTCCGGCCGTTGCCGCGGTAGCAGAGGTGTAGACGCACCCTTAGACCGGGGGAAGGGAACCGGTTTTGGGTCGGGGGCCGCTGACCCACAGAAAAATCAGTCGGGAGGGGGGCGTACACAAATGAGAAGCAAAAACAAACCACCCTGGCGTGGCCCCCGTCTGGGAAGGAGAAAGACCCTCCCCACATTCCCCTCGTGCACCAGAGCCGGGGAGCGGGGGGGGGGGCAGGCTAGTGTGTGCTCCAGCCCTGTGGGGGGTGGAGGGAGGGGCTGGAACGCCAGTGCAGGCTCTCCAGTGCTGGGGGGCCTGAGCCGCAGGGGCCGGATCCAGGCAAACCGGGGGCCACATCCGGCCCCCGGGCCTTAGGTTCCCTACCCCTGCCTTAGACAGGTTGGTACGCTAGTGTGAGTGCGAATACAGGTGGCGCCATGATGCGGTTTGTTACGGAGAGGCCGATGGCTCTGCTCCTGCGTTGGACCCTCGCCGACGGCTCCTGTCATAAGAACATAAGAACAGTCAAACTGGGTCAGACCAAAGGTCCATCTAGCCCAGTAGCCTGTCTGCCGACAGTGGCCAGCACCAGGTGCCCCAGAGAGGGTGGACCGAAGACAATGATCAAGCGATTTGTCTCCTGCCATCCCTCTCCAGCCTCTGACAATCAGAGGCCAGGGACACCATTTCTATCCCCTGGCTCATAGCCTTTTATGGACCTAACCTCCAGGAAATTATCTAGCTTCTCTTTAAACTCTATTATAGTCCTAGCCTTCACAGCCTCCTCTGGCAAGGAGTTCCACAGGTTGACTATGCGCTGTGTGAAGAAGAACTTTCTTTTATTCGTTTTAAACCTGCTCCCCATTAATTTCATTTGGTGTCCTCTAGTTCTTCTATTTAGGGAACTAATAAATAACTTTTCTTTATTGGCCCTCTCCACACCCTCACCACCACCACTGTCATTTTGCTTTCCCATCGCGTTGTGTTAGGCAGCACAACCCCCTCCTCTTCTGTCTGCCAGGGTTACGGTTTCTCCCCCTCCTCACGGGCTACGTGTGTGGGGAAAGGTTCGCAAGCGAACGCCGTGAGCCTACGGCACTATCGTTCAGCACGGGGCGTGTGCTCTTTGATAGGGCAGGACTTTTCACGGGAGGGATTCCAACCCCCCCCGCAATGGTCTAAAATCGTGAGGAAGGAAGAGGCGTTTGCAGATTTTATTAATTAAATCCAATACGCTGCTGTCCGTACATAATTCTCATCCCTAGCGCGTCTCTGGCACTTTTCATCAATAGGGCTCAGAGCACTTTACACAAGAAGGCATTCTCATTATCCCCGTTGTACAGATGGGGAAACTGAGGCAGCATATATCGTTCCAGCAAAAGGAATATGGGACTGGGAAGGACATCCTTGGTCAGCAAATAAAGTCCCTTAGTATTACTACACCCATACGCGGCATACGGCTATTCAGTAATGTAAAAGGCAAGAAAAGAAAGCCCAACTGGGATTTTCATACCAACTCTGGGATTTGGGTGCTGGATTCCCATTAAAAATCTGACCAGGTGTTTGGCTCTTTTGAAAATAATCACCTGAATTAGGGATGTGAAATTTAGATGAATTGGCTAATCGAATACTCGATGCAATTTGCGTTGACTATTCAATTAGTCGATAAGGGCGGCTCTGTTCACATCCCTAACCTGAATTGTCCATCATGGCTGCGTATAATTCTCCGGCAGCGTCTACTCACCTTTAAATGGTGTGACTATAGTTTACACCCCTCTTAAGCGCTGGCCGAGCAAAGTGAAGTGGATTTAGTGTAAATGAGACTCAGCCCCAATGTGTATTAAACATTAAACACGTTGCTTGTCATTTTTAACTTCAGAGCGCAATCGAATCCTTATTTGGAGCCTCCATGACAGGCGTTGTGTACTCGCTGTTTGCCGGACAGCCCCTCACGATCTTAGGAAGTACCGGACCGGTGCTGGTGTTTGAAAAGATTTTGTTCAAGTTTTGCAGGTCAGACCGTGCTCTCCTTAGACTGTAAAGAATCCATCCAGATAGCCAGGGGGCAGAGTAAATGGGTAATAGGGAAAACGTGTTGTTTTTTTAAAAAAAGAACAAATGAGAAAGGCAGAGTTGGTTTGTTTGATGCAAATAAAACACTGCTGGCTTCATGGGTGATGGTGCAAGACTGGTATACAGTAATTTGTCAGGATATGTCCACACAGCAGCGTTACTTCGGAATAACTGACGTTATTCCAAATAACAAAGAGCGCGTCTACACCGCAAGCCGTTATTTCGAAGTAATGTCGAGCTGGAGGATTTCTTACTCCGACTCCTGGCAACCCTCCTTTCACGAGGAGTAAGGGAAGTCGGAGGGAGAGTGCTCTTTCTTCGACTTCCTGCGGCGCAGACAGCACCAAAAGTCGAAATAAGCTATTTTGACTTAAGCTACGCAATTGACATAGCTGAAGTGGCGTCGCTTATTCCAACTTTAGTCCTGCTGTGTAGACATACCCTCGTTGAGTTAATAAAAACTAGAATGGTGAACAGTGTACTGACTTTCATGGGCCATGGATGCGCTGCTCAGGTGCTTAAAGTTACGCACGTTCTCAGTTCTTAGCCCACATCTGCAAATGCTAGTTTGTCTCATCCACTGTCTCATGTCCTGTTTTTTAGGACTGGACCCTAGAAACACTTATGCACGTGCTTAACTTTAAGCATATACAGTAATTCCTCATTTAACATGTGCCTGCTTAAAACGTTTTTGCGATAGCACGATTTTTTTTGAGGGAACGTTTTTTGAATTACACGACCGTCCCCGGAATAACACGATTTCCCCAGCTGGCCTGTTGCTGGTGGCCATGCGGGGCTTCCCCCGCCTCCCTGCAAAGCGGCAGAGGGTTTGCTGCTCGCCGTGCCGTTCCTCGCTGACCCCCCCTCACTGGATGCAGTGCGGGTCCCGGCAGACCCGTCACGGAGCATACTCCCAACCCAATTCCCCTCCTCTCTCCTCCCCTTCCCTTCCCCAGAACCAAACACCTCCCCTCCCTACTGTAACCCAGTCCCCTTTCTCCCCCAACTTTATGTCCCGGTCCCAACAAACCGCTTGAAACGTAACCCCCACCTTTTCCATTATTTTCAATGGGAAAATTGACCCCCCGTAACACGTTTTCACTTAACATGATCATTTTCTGAAACATCTCGATAGTGTGAAATGAGGAATCACTGTAACTAGTAGAGCTGATGGAAACATGAGTGTGGGGAGGCTTCCCTGGAAAGAATCCCGATTTTTTTTGGGTGGGGAGGTCGAAATGTGAATACTGAAAATTTTTGTCCGAACAGTGAAATATTTGACTTTTGGCTGCATTCTTAGGCTTTCAGGCTTTTTAAAAAAATGAACATTCAAAATTTTCTGTGGGAAGCTGACACTTTCATTAAAAAAACCCCCGAACATCCAGTTTTCTAGCGAAAAGTCGTTTTGCGGGAAACTTTCCTGCCGGCCATACGAATGAATCCCATTCAGATTAAGGATTCTACTACCATTCTTAATGTGATGCAAGCGCGTGTTTGAAAACGGTACGTGCTTCGGGGCAAAGATGGAAATTTTAATATCGACGTGTCCAGGGCCTGGCTGAACTGGGCCGCTGCTAGTTGCTATGAGAACAGGAAAGATTAATAATCATAGGAAGTGAGGTCTTCTCAGCTCGGCCTGCATCCTTGGCAGGTCGCTGTCATTGGCTGGTGGAGCAGTGATGCATTTAATTGGTCCTCAGAAGAGTTTTGATGCATGAATAAAATCCTTCCCAATTTCCTGTGCCAGTCAAGGACCACTGAGCGCCTGCTTGCTCATTCGGATCTTTAGTGCGTGTCCCTCGCTCCTTTTTCCAGAGACTACGCCCTCTCCTACCTTTCCCTGAGAACCAGTATTGGATTGTGGACGGCTTTCATGTGCATCGTCCTTGTGGCAACGGACTCCAGCTCCCTGGTGCGCTACATCACTCGCTTCACGGAAGAAGCCTTCGCCTCTTTGATCTGCATTATTTTCATCTACGAAGCCCTGGAGAAACTAATAGCACTAGGAGAGACCTACCCCTTCCACATGCACAGCCAACTCGACCAGCTGACCTTCTACTAGTGAGTTCGCCTGTTCTCTGTTCTAAAGCTGTTCTCGTCAACGGGGCGGGGAAGGGGCAGAATTGCCACGCCCCTGGACAAAGTCAGATGGGGGGCAGCGCCATGTTCCTGGAAGGGGAGGGGCAACCTGGGTCCGCCCTCTGCTCCGGGTTCCAGCCCAGGGACCCTACAGGCAGCGGCAACAGGTAGTGCTTCCTCCATCACCAGACCTGCTTTTCCCTCAGCCACTTCCCCAACCAGCTCTTCCAGCAGCTTTCTCCTGGTACCAGACCGCGTCCTTCTGCTCTTCCCCTGTACCTCCTCTCTCCCAGTCCTTGGCCTCCTGCCCTCCCCGAAGGGAAGCCTTTTAAACCAGGTCCTGAATGGGCCGCAGGGGCTTTGACTGGCCTGTCTCTCTCTTGCTTCTGGCAGGCTCTTAATTGGCTCGAGGGTCCACCTGATTGCTCTGCAGCCTTCCCTTCTCAGGGAAGAGAAAATGGCTTCTCCAGTGGCCAGTCTGCTGTGGGCCCACAGGTCTGGCTCTGTCACAGCTCGTAAAACAGTCTTGGCTTTGCTTTTGATTGCGAAGAATACAGCCTAGCCTCTTCCCTCCCTCCCCCCGCCCCGTTAATAGCTGGGTAGATTTATTATGCAGTGAGGTTCTGTGGTCGCTGAGGAGTCCCGCTCTTCTGATATTGGGCTTAAATTGCAGCAAAGGAGGTTGGACATTAGGAAAAGCTTTCTACCTGAAACACTGGAATAAATTGCTCAGGGGGGTTGTGGAATCTCCATCACTGGAGATATTCAAGAGCAGGTTGGACAGACATCGATCAGGGATGGTCTAGTTGGTGCTTGGTCCTGCCGCGAGGGCAGGGGACTGGACTCGATGACCTCTCGAGGTCCCTTCCCGTTCCAACGTGCTATGATTCTATGAGACTTTAACTCTCAAATGTTTCCTCTGCTCCTAGCTGTAAGTGTGCCGTGCCCAACAACCCCAGCAATCAAACCCTGCAGTACTGGAGCGACAGGAAGATTGTCCCTTCTGCAATTGAGTGGGCGAACCTCACCGTCAGGGTAAGTGCCCCGGCCTCTGTGCGCGTCTCTGTGGCGTGTTACAGATCCGAAGGGCGTCGCGGTTCAAAGAACCATCTCTCCCACTAATGTTAGTTCTGCTTTTTCGCTGTGCTAATTTAGGGTACGTCTAGACTACAGGCTTTTGTCGACAGAAGTTTTGTCGACAGATACTGTCGACAAAGCTTCTGTCAACAAAGAGCGTCTAGACTACATTCAGTTCTGTCGACAAAGCAAGCTGCTTTGTCGTCAAAACCCTGTAGTCTAGACACAACCCTAGATGCAATAACACCTTCTGTCGACAGAACTCTGTCGACAGAAGGCGTTATGCCTCGTAAAATGAGGTTTACCAGCGTCGACAAAACTGCTGAGTTCTGTCGATGTTATGTCGACAGAACTCAGCGGTAGTGAAGACGCAGGTGTAGTTTTGTCGACAAAAGTCCACTTTTGTCGACAAAACTCTGTAGTCTAGATACACCCTTAGTGAGGCCGGGTCTATCCTCCCGGAGAAAGTCAACTTAAGAGATGCAACTCCAGCTTGCTGTTATTTTCTATTTTTCTTTTCTATTCATTTTCTATTGGAAAGTTGCATTTTGAGGCAATTTAAATTTTCTGAAAATTTCCCATTGTGACATTTTTGGAACCAATGGTTTTGGGTTTTTCTGTGTGCTGCGCTTGGTTTGTTGGTTGCACTTTTCATTTGGAAACCTACTTTATTTCAGAGGCTTTCAAACTTTGGGTCGCGGCTTGTATGGTCCCTACACACCAGATGTCCCCTTTTTGTCCTGACTTCTCCTCTCCGCCACCTTCATCACCTCCCATTCCTGACCAGTGGGAGCTGCAGGAAGTGAGGGCCGTGTTAGTCTGTAGCTTTAAAAATAACAAGGGGTCCTGTGCAGGGCTGGCCCGAGCCATTTGTGTGCCCTGAGTCCCGGGAGCGCGGTGCTGCCCCTGGGAGTGTGGCACAGGCGCCTCTGGGTGTGTGGCGCCTCTGGACCCCGGGCACCCGGAGCATGCGGGGCACCAGCACATGCCTGGCCCTGCCCCCGCCAAGTCCGGCAGCCCTGTACGGCACCTCCTACAATGGGGCGCCCTGGGCGGTAGCCTGGTCAGCCCGTAGCTTGGGACGGCTCTGGTCCTGTGGCACCTTAGAGACTAAACATAATATACAGACTCATGAGCTGTCATGGGTAAAACCCACTTCATTAGATCTTTCACTCCGATTCATCTGAGGAAGTGGGTTTTGCCCATGAAAGCTCATGGTTGTATATATTTTGGTGAGTCTCTAAGGGTACGTCTAAACTACATGCCTCTGTCGGCAGAGGCATGTAGATTTGTTTGTTCAGCAAAGGCAAAGGAAGCCGCGATTTAAATGATCGCGGCTTCATTTACATTTACATGGCTGCCGCGCTGAGCCGACAAACAGCTGATCAGCTGTTTGTCGGCTCGCGCACTAGTCTGGATGTTCCCCCTGTCGACATCAAAGCCCTTTGTCGGCAGCCCCGGTAAACCTCATTCCACGAGGAATAACGGGGCTGCCGACAAAGGGCTTTGATGTCGACAGGGGGAACGTACAGACTAGCGTGCGAGCCGACAAACAGCTGATCAGCTGTTTGTCGGCTCAGCGCGGCAGCCATGTAAATGTAAATGAAGCCGCAATCATTTAAATCACGGCTTCATTTGCCTTTGCTGATCTGTCTAATCTACATGCCTCTGCCGACAGAGGCATGTAGTCTAGACACAGCCTAAGGGTATGTCTACACAGCAAAGTTATTTCGAAATAACAGCAGTTATTTCGAAATAACTTTCCTAGCATCTACACAGCCATTCCGTTATTTTGAAATTAATTTGAAATAGCGGAGGGCTTATTTCGAAATTGGTAAACCTCATTCCACAAGGAATAGCGCCAATTTCGAAATTGCTATTTCGAAATAAGTGCTGTGTAGATGCTTATTTCGAAATAGGGGGCCTCCGGAACTTCCCAGGGTGCCCAGCTGTCCGCCCTGGCCTCAAAATAACTTCTGATAATCTGCCAGAACTTGTTCCCACCAGTCTTAAATGCGATTCAATGTCCATTCAGGGTGGGCGTGCTATTTCGAAATAGAAAAACGCTATTTTGAAATGCATTTTGTGTGTAGACGCATTATTTCAAAATAAGCTATTAACTATTTCGAAATTAGATATTTCGAAATAACGCTGTCGTGTAGACACACCCTAAGGCAGGGCTACTCAACATGTTTGTTTGTGCCCCATGGTGCAGTTTGGGTTTATGTGGGGCTTAACACAAACAAAACAAAACAACACAAACAAAAAAGTTGTCAATATAATGGCCATCTATTGATATGAGTTTTAGTAGTTAAATTCTTGGACTGTCATTGCTTATTAAAAGTGCTGTCATATAGGTAGAAATCGGGTAAATATTGCATTTCATTAATATCAACAGAACTGACTTAAATGGGGCCTGCGTGTTGTGTAGTCTTGCCTTAATCTTTGTATTGATACCTGTCAGTGTGAAAGAAGCAATTTGCATATATTTGCATATATATTTGCATATATATTTGCATTGTGGTCCCCGGGGCTTCCAAAGTTGAGTAGCCCTGCTCTAAGGTTTCACAAAACCACTTGTTAATCTTGAAAACGTCACCCGGAGTGATGACTCTCAGCTGTTAAGTCTTTGCAGGGTGGAGACTTTAAGTAACTAATAGTTTGTTCCTATCAAGTTCAGAGTTAGGTGAGCAGAGGTCTTACTAAGGGTACGTCTATGCTGCACAGCTGTTTTGGCATATCTCCGGTACCCCGAAATAGCTACCCCGTGTCTGCACAAGCCATCCGTTATTTCGAAATATTTTTCAAAATAACAGGCGCGCTCTTTCACCATCTCGGTAAACCTCAAGGGATAAGGGACGGCTCAAAGGAGTGCGTTATTTCAAAATGTGGTGCTCTGTGTAGAGGCACCAAATAAGCTATTTTGAAATGCAAATGGCGTATCTAATTTCCAGTTTCGGGTGCTGTGTGGACGCGCCTAAGTGATGTAGCCATCCCTTTGGGGCTTAAAATCTCTGAATGGAAAAGAGTTAGCGACCAAAACTTGTAACAAGAATATCCAGGAATCATTACAGCCCTTCTGAGCATTCCTACAGGGTGCTACCTATTGCATAATAAAGCCGTATACCCTTAGCCAACGGCACCCTGTAGTCAGTGGCCTATGTAAGAATAGCAGGATTTATCGCTGAATGCTTTATCTCTTTCGACTGTGCCTTTAAATAATCCCTTTGTAAAGATGTCACATCTTTGGCCCATTGGTGGTGCCCCAAGGGCATCATACGTGTTTATGGTGGTGTCTTGGTTACCTGTTCCTCCAGGAATGTTGGGAAATGCATGGAGAATTTACCGGACCCGCCTGTGGGCATAACGGCCCCTACACACCAGATGTCCTCTTCTGGTCCTGTATTCTCTTCTTCACCACCTTCATCCTGTCCGGCACGCTGAAGATGTTTAAAACCAGCCGCTATTTCCCGACAAGAGTAGGTAGAAAAGAGTGGCGAACTGCCAACCCTTCTCTGTCCTGAAAGACCAGCATTTCATGGCCTCTCTCCTTAGTGCACATGGCTGTGGGGTCTAACCAGTTCGGACACAGCAGTCGCTGCAGCGAACTAGCCACGTTGTTCTGAAAATTTAAATAATAGGGCGGCTACTGTTGTAGCCAATGAGCCACACTCAACCGGTCCAATAGCTACATGTGGCTAGTGGCTAGGGTGTTGGACACCAGGAGCAGACTGGCCCAGCGGGATACCGGGAATTTCCCGGTGGGCCATCGTCCGATGGGCCGTTATATCCACATGCCGTTGCCCTTCACTCCGAGCGGCTCCGCGTCCGTGCTGTATGCGGCATGCAGAGCCTGACCCGCCGCCTGCGCCGTGTGCCGGACATGACGCAGGGGGCAGGGCTTGAGGGGCACGCAGGGGTGACGTCATGGGGAGGGTCATTCTCAACTCATTTCCTGGGCCTATTTTGATTGCCAGTACGCTCTATATGGCTATACATACCAAGGCTGTGAGGAAATTAGGATTGGTCATACATTTTGCTGTGGTTCTCTCATGTCCCCATCCTCCACTGTCATTTGGGTTTCTCAGGTAGACTACGTCGCCCATGATGCATCATGGCCAGGGACTCCCATGATGCACTGCCACCCCCCTAAGAGGGAAGATCAGAGTGTATCATGGGAGATGTAGTTTGGGTTGAGAGCCCAGACCATGGAGGACAATGAGAGCTTGGGCATAGAACTACATCCCCCATGAAGCATCATAGCAGATTTTTCCAAATTGAAATAATAGGGGTTTGGCCTGAACTATCCTGTTTGACCCACAAAATGGTGCCCGAGAGAGGAACCCCCCCCCCCCCCCCACATTTTCCAGTTGTATTATGGAGGGGGAAGAATTCCAGTGGGAAACCCATTTGCCTTTGTCCAAACAAATGCCTCTCTAATTTCTCATCCCAGGTCCGAGCCATGACCAGCGACTTTGCTGTTTTCTTTACCATCGTCACGATGGTGGTTTTGGACTTCTTAATTGGCGTCCCGTCGCCAAAGCTGCAAGTCCCTAGTGTCTTCAAGGTAATCAAAGGGGGTCACGTGGGTTTGGTTTCACGGAACAGCTTGCACGTGTGATGGCCTTGGACCTTGTGAAAGGCAGTGTGGTCTAGCTCAAGGGGAGGGCGGGGGGGGGTGGGACCAGGGCCGCACTCTTCCATGATATTAATGGAGGAGGTGTGAGGTCTGGGATGGGAGCTCGGGGTGGAGGATTGGGGTAAAAGAGGGAGTGTGGGGTCTGGGAGGGTGTTTGGGTGAAGGAGGGGGTTGTGACCTGCGGCAGGGATGCAGGAAGGGGTTCAGGGGTTTCGGTTGTGACCTAGGGCAGGAGATTGGGGTGCAGGCTCTGGGAGTGGGCATGGGTGCAAGAGCGGGGATGCAGAGAGCTTGAGCGGTGAACCTGGGGCAAGGATGCAGGACGGGAGAGGGGAGGGGGACAGAGAGTTGTGGGAGGAGGGGTTGGGGTACCAGATATAGGCTTTGGCCAGGAGGCGCTTACATGAAGTAGCTCCCAGCCAGCAGCCCAGCAGGAGCATTGCAGGGGAGGGGGAGGGGCGGAGCCCTCCACATGCTGCCTGCACCATGAGCATAGCCCAGGCAGCTCCCATTGGCCAGGTAGTGGCCAATAGGAGCTGCGAGACTGTGCTGATGGGAGGGGCAGAGTACGAAGATCTGGCCCACCCCCCGGTCTAATGGATGGCAGACTAGAAGTCAAGGACTGCAGGATTCTCTTCCTATTTCTGCACGAGGAGTAAGGGTTAGTGATTGAGGCAGGAGAAACTGAGACACGCTGCTGGAATCCATTCCCGGCTGTGGGATCTATTGGTTAGAACAGGGACACCTGGGGACCCCGGAGATGTGAGTTCTGTGCTGATTTTTTCCCTGACCCTCCTGAGTGATCTTGAAACTTCAACTCCAGGGTGGAATTTCAGAAGCCCCCAACTGACTGGGGGGGGGGGGTGTCGGTTTTGGAACAATGGGACTTATTCAAATGAGGGTCATCAAGCAAAATGGGAGAAGGAGGATGTGAAAAAACAACCAAAAGAATTCATGTAATGGCGCGACCAGAGCTCTTATAATAGGGCAAACAACAGAGAGCAAAGACAGCCTGGTAAAATAGATGGGAACTTGGTGTTTGAAGGACACCAGCTCAATTCTCTGCTCTACTGCAGTACACAGTCAACCTGTGGAACTCCTTGCTAGGGGATGTTGTGAATACCAGGATTTAAAACGGTTTCAAAAAAGAGCTAGTGAATAAGGAAAATGTATTTACTTGTTCCCATAACGTAAGAACTAGGGGTCACCAAGTGAAATGAATAAGTAACAGGTTTAAAACATACAAAAGGAAGTTTTTCTTCATGCAGTGCACTGTCAACCTGTGGAACTCCTTGCCAGAGGATGTTGTGAGGACCAGGATTTTAACAGGGTTCAAAAAAGAACAAGATACATTCATGGAGGTTAGGTCTAGCAATGCCTATTAGCCAGGATGAGCAGGGACGGTGTCGCTGGCCTCTGTTTGTCAGAAGCTGAAGTGGATTACAGGGGAGGGATCATTTTGGTGATTCCTTGTTCTGTTCACTCCCTCTGGGGCACCTGGCATTGGCCACTGTCAGAAGACAGGACATTGGGCTAGATGGACTTTTGGTCTGTCCCAGTCTGGATGCTCTGATGTTCTTACCACAGACTTTGTGTGGAACCTTAGGTAAGGTTGAAATGTTCAGAAATACCAAATTGATGTCGAAGCCTAAGTCCTGCTTTTCAAAGTGACTTAGGCACTTACTCCTAGAGCCTCAAAGATACGCAGGCACTGAACTTCTATCGGAATCCGTGAGCGTAAGGACGATCTTTGAGGACCTGGGCCTGAGGAGCCCAAATCGATGGGACTTCGGTTCCCAAGTGCAGAAATTAGTTTTGAAAATGTTCTCTCGAGTCCCACGGTCGAATGAAGACAGTAGCACTGTGCTATCTTGCAGGTGTGGGTTGAAGGAGAGCATGGATCGAACCATGACTGAGGATGGTGCATTTGCCCCAACTAATGGCATTGATGCTGCTGTGTGTGTATGTTTTCCCACAGCCCACAAGAGATGACCGGGGGTGGATTATTAGCCCGATAGGACCCAACCCCTGGTGGACGGTGTTAGCCGCCATCATCCCGGCTCTACTCTGCACCATCTTGGTATTCATGGACCAGCAAATCACAGCGGTGATCATAAACCGAAAGGAGCACAAACTCAAGGTAACGGTGTTTTAGGAGCTCAGTGCGGGAGCCGGGTGAGGCTGTAACTTAAAAAAACAACCAGGAGTCCGGTGGCACCCGAGCGATGACCCACACTGGACAGACTTATTTCTTGTATGAATATTGGATTGTATTTTCCTGCAGAAAGGATGTGGCTACCACCTGGACCTTCTGATGGTAGCGATAATGCTGGGTGTGTGCTCTGTAATGGGGCTGCCCTGGTTCGTGGCTGCAACTGTTCTATCCATCACCCACGTGAACAGCCTTAGACTAGAGTCCGGCTGCTCAGCTCCGGGAGAACAGCCGAAATTTCTGGGGATACGGGAGCAGAGAGTCACTGGCCTCATGATCTTTGTGCTTATGGGCTGCTCTGTCTTCATGACCGCCGTGTTAAAGGTAAGAGAGCACAAAGCCCCAGAGTTCAGCAGGGCAATATGGATGCATATTGTGTTTGTGAAACTGCCACCGGGCAGGTTTGAACCTGGAACCTCAGCATAGGCGCCTCTACAACTTGCGCTATAAAGCCAGCTGGCTCTCAGCTCAGGCAATAAATTAAATACATGGAGATTGCCTATCTCCTAGAGCTGGAAGGGACCTTGAAAGTCCAGTCCCCTGCCTTCACAGCTGGACCAAGTTCCATCCCTGATGAATTTTTGCCCCAAACAGCCTCTGCAAGGATTAAACTCACAACCTTGGGTTTAGTAGGCCACTGCTCAAACCACTCAGCTATCCCCATAGAGCTCCCTTGTTCTTATCGCTCACTGTAAGTGGTCTAAGTGCCCCTCCCTGGGACAGTGACCCATACTAGGTGTATGGGTTACAATTGCACTGCGGAACTCACTGCCACATGATGGTTCTGAGACCAAGAACTTAGTAACATTCAAAGAGGAATTGAACATTTATAGGGATAACAATTATTATCCAGAGCTGTAATAGATAATGCAAGAAAAACATATAGAGAATCTTATGCTGCCATCTTTGAGCCAATCTAACTATTAATTAAGACAAGAGCTTCATGGGAGATTATCCCACATTTGCCTATTTCTGGGTTCTTGCACTTCCTCTAGTGCATCTGAGACTGACTCCATGGACCTCAGGTCTCATTCAGTCTGGCAACTCCCATGTTCCTACAAAAAACATTAGGGTATGTCTAGAGTACAGGCTTTTGTCGATAGAGGCTTTGTCGACAGATACTGTCGTCAAAGCTTCTGTCGACAAAGAGCGTCTAGACGACATCCAGTTCTGTCGACAAAGCAAGCCACTTTGTCGACATGAGAGTAGACGCAAAGGACAGAGTAGACGCAATAACGCCTTCTGTCCACAGAACTCTGTCGACAAAAGGCGTTATTCCTCGTAGAATGAGGTTTTCCACCGTCGAGAAAACTACCGAGTTCTGTCAATGTTATATCGACAGAACTCGGCGGTAGTGTAGACCCAGGTACAGTTTTGTCGACAAAAGTCCACTTTTGTCGACAGAACCCTGTAGTCTAGACACATCCTAGAAGACTTTCCCAGCATTGCCCAGGTCCTTCGGGAGAGGGGCCTGGGGATGTGGAGTGTGGAGGGGTCTTCTCGGCAGAGCTTTCTCTTCCCCTGGCCAGTAGGGTTGCCAGGTGTCTGGTTTTGAACCCGACAGTCCAGTATTTGAGCTTTCTGTTCGGGAAACAAATTGAGAAAATAGAAATGAGACAATAGGAATGTCGGGGATTTTCTAAATAAGACGGAATGTAGATTGGGATGTCATGTCAAGTGTGTCCGGTATTTTCGTGGAAACCATCTGGCAGCTCTACTGGATTTTCTCTCTCCCAACCCCCCTGCTGGCACAGGGACCTCCTGTCTCCTCACAACCCTTCCCCCAGCTGCCAGGTGCCTTCTTTCTCCCCCTAACCGCCTCTCTCTCCCCCCCCCGCCCCGCTGTGATGCAGCCAGGGCCTGGGGTGGGGGAAGGGTTTAGGGCAGCGGGGGCTACTTACCTGGCGTGCTGGCAGGCAAGATGGCGGTGCCCTAGTCCCTCTGTCCACGCCCTTGGTGGTGCGGCTGCCCCCACTCTCAACATCACATCCCTTGGAACAGCCCCTCCCTTTCCATGTTATGGAAACCAGTCCCATTCCCAGCAGATCCCGTTGTCCTGGCACAACCAAACTCTGGCCTTGCTTGGAGTTAGGAGAAGAGGAGGCTGCCTGGCCAATGTGGTGGCCCTGGCTCTCACCGCTTAGGAGGAGCTCTTGAACAAACCGACTCTCAGACAGACAGACAGACAGACAGACAGACAGACGCATGTTTCTAAAAGATATCAAAAGATTACAAGGGGCATTCCCACAAATGGCAGCTCACCCTACCCACTTCTTCAGAACTGCCTTCCGACTTCCTTATTCACTTCCTCCACACCGGTCAGGACTTTATAGACCTCTCTCCTCTCCCCCACTACGTCGCCTCTTTTCTAAGTTGAAAAGTCCCCGTCTTTTTTATCTTTCTTCATAGGGCAGCCGTTCCCAACCCCTCGTCCTTTCTGCTGCCCTTTTCAGAACCTTTCCCAAAGCCAAGGTAGCTTTTTGGAGATGAGGCGGTCACATCTGAACGCAAGATTCAAGAGGTGGGCGTCCCATGGATTCATACCAAGGCGATATGATATTCTCTGTCTCATTCTCTCTCCCTTTTTGAAGGATTCCCCACAAGCTGTTGGCGTGTTTGCCGGCCGCTGTCCACGGGGAGGATGTTTTCAGAGTGACTCCAAGATCTCTCTCTGAAGTGGGAACAGCTAATTTAATCCCCATGGCTACGTCTACACTGACATGAACTTCCGAAAATGCTTTTAACGGAAAAGTTTTCCGTTAAAAGCATTTTCGGAAAAGCGCGTCTAGATTGGCAGGATGCTTTTCCACAAAAGCACTTTTTGCCGAAAAGCGTGGCCAATATAGACACGGTTTTCCACAAAAAAGCCCCGATTGCCATTTTCGCAATCGGGGCTTTTTTGCGGAAAACAGTACTATGCTGTCTACACTGGCCCTTTTGGGCAAAAGTCTTTCGGAAAAAGACTTTTGCCCGAACGGGAGCAGCATAGTATTTCCGGAAAAGCACTGATGATTTTACATGAGATCGTCAGTGCTTTTCCGGAAATTCAAGTGGCCAGTGTAGACAGCTGGCAAGTTTTTCCGGAAAAGCGGCTGATTTTCCGGAAAAACTTGCCAGTCTAGGCACAGTCCATCAGTTTGAGTATGGTTTCCAATGTGCATTCCTTTGCGTATGTCCACATTACAATTCACCTGCCTTTTTGTTGCCTAGTCCCCGAGCTGTTTCTGAGGTAACTTCTCCCACCCTCCCATCACCCCCAAAATCGTTCTGAGACAAAGCTGGAGCATGGAAAACGTAGCTTATCTAAAGGGCTGATATTTACTGTTCAAGGGTTTCTCTCTCTTGCAGTTTATCCCAATGCCGGTGCTGTATGGCGTGTTCCTTTACATGGGCGTTTCGTCTCTCGGAGGAATTCAGGTATGCGATTTTGTAGTGCCTAGCGGTCTGCTAGATAGCGCGGAAATGGCGGGACTCCTGAATTAGGGCTCACAAGACCAGGGGTGGGTAATAATTGTGCATTGGGGGAGCACTCCAAGATTTTGGTAATGGGTCAAAGGCCGTGTTTTCCAATGGAGGGGGTGCGGGGTCTGGGTTGGGTGCAGAAGGGAGCTCGGGGTAGGGGACTAGGGTGCAAGGGCGGGTGGGGTCTGAGAGGGAGTTTGGGTGCAGGGGCCAGGAGCGGGTGTGGGTGCAGGAGAGGATTCTGGCCTGGGGGAGAGGTTTAGGAGGGGGGTGCAGGGTCTGGGAGGGAGTTCTGGCATAGGATGGAGGGAGGGGAGTGCAGAGGGTTTGGGTAGTGACCTGGGGCAGCGAGCTGTGGTGCAGGAAGGGGTACCAAGTGCAGCCTGTGGCCAGGAGGCATTTACGTAGGCAGCTCCCAGCCAGCAGCCCAGCAGCACCCTCAAGCAGCTCCCAGCCTGGCCAGCAGGAGCTGAGAGATTGTGCTGAGGACAGGAGTAGTGTGTGAAGCCCCCCCCCCCTTGCATGACCAGAGAGTCACATGGAGCAGCCAGCAGCTTTAAGGGTGCTCCGTGCCTGAGGGCCCCAGCAGGGCAGGCTGTGGGCCACATTGGAAAGCTTGGCAGCCTGGATGTAGCCTGTGGGCTGTTTCTAGTCCACCCCTGCACAAGACCTAGGTCCTATTCCTGGCTATGGCCTTCTGGGCAAGTCTTTTCCTGTCCCGTGCCTCAGTTTCCCCATCTGTGAAAGGCTAATGACGCCACCTTTGTAAAGAGACCTCTAAGGCCTCCTGTAGAAGAGCTAGATGGGGCGTCTATTATGCTTGAGCTAAAGGACCGGGTCTGTTAGCTTACAGGCAGTAGTACCGGGGTCTCAAACTCGCCACCCATGGGTCATGTCGACTATATATTCACAATCCATCCTAGGGCAGCTGGTGGCCTGAGGAGGTGTGCCTATTCCCAAGCTCTGCCCCTTTCTTCCACCACCCTGCTGTCTGCCCCTAGCCATCCCTCTCCCAAGGCACTCATCCTCCGGGATTCCTGGGGGGGCCCATGTCGGGTGGTCGGAGGTGGGAGAGGACAGGGTGGTGGCAGGAAGGGCTGGGGTTTGGGGGACGAAGATGAGCGCTCCCCCCTCTAAGCCGCAGTCTCCTGGTGCGGATTGTGAATCTGCTCTCGTCTGTAGATGGCCATGGACTTGAGACCCCTGCAGTAGTAGAATCACAGACCTGTAGAGACACACGATGTAGCCACTGCAGGGAAGGGGTGGGAGGAGGAGCACAGACTCCCACTGGTTTGCATATGGTAATTTACAGCCTCCTAGATTTTGTATTTTCAAGGACAGGCTTCTATTTCTCTTTCCTGAGTGTAATTAAATCAAAAAATGCAAATCTTAGCCAGCGCTTGCAGGCCCCTGTGCTCAGAACGTCTTCTGTCCGCGGTCTTTTCCAGTTCTTCGATCGCCTGAAGCTGTTCGGCATGCCGGCCAAACACCAGCCCGACTTTATCTACCTACGGCACGTCCCCTTGCGAAAAGTCCATCTCTTCACCGTCATCCAGCTGACCTGCCTTGTCTTACTCTGGGTCATCAAAGCCTCTCCCGCGGCCATCGTCTTCCCCATGATGGTAAAAACGTTTTCTCTTTACCGGCGGGATGGGCGGCATCGATAGACACCTCGTCGGCCGCAGCGTGCGATGCACGGTTTTGTTCGAGAATCTGGAAGGATCTTGCAGTGTCTGGCTTGCTTCCCTGAGGGTCATCCTCACCCATATACAGAATTTGTAGGGGCATCCGAAAATTTGGGACATCACTGGGTCTTAGTGACCACCTGCCTCTTCGGCTGTGTCTAGACTGCATAGTCTTCCGGAAAAAGATACGCAAATTGTGAACCGTAATTTGTGTATCTTTTTCCACTTCTTTTTTCAGAAGAGGCTTTTCCGATATATGGCCTGTCTACACTAGGCCAAATGTCAGGAAAAGCCCTTTTTCAGAGCATCCTTCTTCCTCGTAAAATGAGGTTTACAGAGATGCTGAAAAAATTCATTCGGAAGAGCAGACGCATTCTTTGGATGTGGCAGAGTTTTCCGGGATAATCCCAGAAAAACTCTGCAGTTTAGACATATCCTTTCTGTCCCTGTTCTGGGGCTTTGTGTCCTCCGAAGAGGATCTAGTTAATGTGAAAGTGGCAAAGGCTGCAAATATATACAGGGAGTCTCCAACTTACGAACGGGCGGTGTTCCAAAAGTTCGTTGGAAAGTCGGTTGCTTGGAATTTTCCCATGGAAACACTGTTATAAAGGGTGATGAAGTTCCCACGCTAGCCCACAAAAGCCTATTTTGCCCATCACATAGCTGAAATACTGTTTGCAATGAAAAATAGTAGAAATAGTTTTTAATTGAACCTTGAATGCTGAATTAAACCTGAGGAAAGGCAGGTTTAATTGGAGGAGAATGAGGAGGTTGGCGGAGATTCGGAAGGGGACGTCTCCCACAAAATTTGCGCCATCCCCTATCGGCTAACCGTAACCGCTAAGTCTCACCCGTTAAGGGTAAGGCTTACCGGTGAACCATTCACATCCCTACTCTGACCCTGAAAACTGAGGGGGACCGTAACTGACTTGGTCCATTTGACCCGTTCGGATCCGGATCCACATCACTGGGGAAGACTAGTCTGAAGACTAGCTCGGAGCCACCTTTGTACCAAATGGCTGTTCATGTGTATCCCTGCAGGTCTTGGCTCTGGTCTTTGTCCGGCAAGTCATGGATTTCTGTTTCTCAAAGCGCGAGCTCAGCTGGCTGGATGACCTCATGCCAGAAAGCAAGAAGAAAAAACTGGACGATGCCAAAAATCAAGCCAAGGAGGAAGAGGTAACGTTCAATGAGTGTGTGGCGGGGTGCCCTTGGGATTGTTCCCCGGTGCGCTGATCATGCCACTGACACCCGCCTTCTTGCTCTCTGGGATTCCCCACCACCCTGTCCTGCTGGGCCAGATCCTCTGCTCTCCCCCAGGCAAGGCACAGAGTTGGGGTTACCGCCCCCCTGCAGCGCAGTGCAGACACCAAACCACTTCCCCTCTGAGAGGACGCAGATCTAGGACTCAGCTCCCAGGAAACCAATCGCAAATGGGATCCAGACCCGCCCCCAAATAAACCTGCCTTTGTGTAAAAGTTTTACATAGGGAAAACGTATCTGGTAAGCTCCCTTTATCAATGAGAGAGAGATGCACACTGGGTGTTCCCCGCGGGTAACAATTATTTACACGGGACCTGATGGTAAGCAAGGGTATGTCTACACTACAAAGTTAGTTCGAACTAACGGACGTTAGTTCGAACTAACTTTAATAGGTGCTACACTAGCGCTCCGCTAGTTCGAATTTGAATCGAACTAGCGGAGCGCTTAGTTCGAACTAGGTAAACCTCATTTTACGAGGACTAACGCCTAGTTCGAACTAGCTAGTTCGAACTAAGGGCTGTGTAGCCCTTTAGTTCGAACTAGTGGGAGGCTAGCCCTCCCCAGGTTTCCCTGGTGGCCACTCTGGCCAACACCAGGGAAACTCTATGCCCCCCTCCCGGCCCCGGACCCCTTAAAGGGGCACGGGCTGGCTACGGTGCCCGTGCCAGGTGCAAGCCTGCCAGCACCCAGCTAGCAGACCCTGCACCTGGCACGGCACAGAGCCACCCACCCGATGCCCCCCAGCCCACCCCCTCTTGCCGGGACCAGGCTGGCGGCTCCCGGGAGTTTGCCCTGGACCGCAAGAGGCGGGCACCTTCCTGGGCTAGTGCGGACATCGTGGACCTCGTCCACGATCTCCGCACTAGGCACAGGAAAGTGGCCGTCTAGGGCAGGAGAGCTGCCAGCCTGGCCACCCAGGAGCAGGTGTGCATGAAAATCAAGGGGGTCCACTGAGACCCCCGACACTGAGCCCTGAGCTTACAATGGCCGTCCTGGGTCAGACCAAAGGTCCATCTAGCCCAGTAGCCTGTCTGCCAACAGCGGCCAACCCTAGGGACCCTGGAGGGGATGGACCGAAGACAGTGACCAAGCCATTTGTCTCGTGCCATCCCTCTCCAGCCTTCCACAAACTTTGGGCAGGGACACCACTCCTACCCTCTGGCTAATAGGACTCCATGGACCCAACCTCCATGACTTGATCTCACTTCCCTTTAAACTCTGTTCTAGTTCTAGCTTTCACAGCCTCCTGCAGCAAGGAGTTCCACAGGTTAACTATTTGCTTTGTCAAGAAGAACAACTTTCTCTTACTAGTTTGTAGCCTGCTACCCATTCCTTTCCTTTGGTGTCCTCTAGTCCTTCTTTATGGGAACTCAGGAAGAACTTTTCTGAATGCACCCTCTCCACCCAACCCCTTCTTTTAGAGACCTCTATCCTGTCCCCCTCCGTCTCCTCTTTTCTAAGTTGAACAGTCCCAGTCTCTGTAGCCTCTCTTCATCTGGGACCTGTTCCCAACCCCTGATCATGTTAGTTGCCCTCCCCTCTCCCAGCCTTTCTCTTCCCCTCTCCCACCTCCTTTTCCCAGTCTCCCCCAGTTTTTTTTCAATAAAGACAGAGTCAATGTTGGAAGAAACGTTATCTTTATTTTGTACATCAATAAGAAGGGGGGCTAAGGAAGGGTAAGTGGAAGGAGGTGAGGGAGGAATGGGGTACGAGCCCCCGATGGGGAGGACTGGGCTGGCTCTGCGGGCTTCTGGGGGTGGAAGCTCTCCTGCAGCCCCCCAATTACTCCCTCTCCCCAGATGGCAGCCTGCGGCAAGTGCAGCTGGGCTGATGGCCGAGTGGTGTGATGTGCCCAGTGTGGGCACTCAGGGCACTCCAAGCCAGAACTTCTTTGCAAGCGGGGCACCCCTTAGAACTGTGTGTCCGGGGTGGGGGTCGGGACCCTTTAAGCGCAGCCCTCGGCTAGCCTGAGACAGCATCTCCATGCTCTAAGTCCTCCTTTTATGCCCTGCCGGCACTGCTTCCGGCCATCCTTAAGCCCTGTTCAGAGTCCACTCAATGTGGACTTGCTAGTTCGAACTAGCAAAACGCTAGTTCGAACTAGTTTTTAGTTCTAGATGCGTTAGTTCGAACTAGCTTAGTTCGAATTAACTAATTCGAACTAAGTTAGTTCGAACTAGCGCTGTAGTGTAGACGTACCCCAAAAGTGTTTTTTATTAAGTGCACACTGGAGGATTTCAGTTAGGGGTGGGCAATAATTTTTGAGAGGGGGGTCAAACCAAAGAAGGGCTTGAGGAGCCTGAAGTCTGAACCCCTCATCTCCTACTCCACCACAAAACAATGATTTAAGTGAAGAAAAACAAAACTTGGAGTTAAGGATCCGAGCAATGCTGGGTAAATCTTCCTGTCTGCTCGACAGGTTTTTATACCATACACATCTCTGTAGTATCACAATGCCTTTATAGCTGGTCACATGTGGTTTATCCTCTCATCCTGGACTGTCTTGTTTGGGCAGGTTTTTTTTTTTATATACATGTTGCTATTGGAAGATCTAGCACCCTTTGTTCTCACGGTTCTATTTAACTTGTACCCTGGCCTGCAGAGAGAACCTAGTATGCCTACCCTTCATTTCTTCCACAACAGGGAAAGAACTTGTTTTGTTTGGTCGTTTTTTAAACAGGAGGCTGAGAAAATGATGGAAGCAGCTGAAGAAAATGTAATTCAGTTACCGTTGGGGAAAACGAAATATTTGACCGTTCCCGGACGAAATAACAATAGCAGGTACAATTTGCTAAGAAGATCCCCCCGGTATTAATAATTGTCACGTCCTTTGCTCCGCGTGTATCTTCGTGGCTCTGCTGTATTGCTGTCAATCCAAGCATCAGTGTTCTCGGCTGGCATTGTCCCCGCAGGCCAACGAAGCTGCATGTCAGTGTGATTTGGGAATTCATAGAATCCTAGAACCCCAGGGCGGGCAGAGATCTCAGGAGTCATCGAGTCCAGTCCCCTGCCCAAAGCTGGACCAACTCAACTCAATCAACCCAGCCAGGGCTGTGTCACGCCAGGACTTAAACCCCTAGGGATGGAGATTCCACCCCGTCCCTAGGGAACCCAGCCCAGCGCTTCCCCACCTGCCTAGGGAAATTGTTTTTCCTAATATCCAACCTAGACCTCCCCCACTGCAACTTGAGCCCATTGCTCCTTGTTCTGCCACCTACCCCCCCTGAGAACAGCCTCTCTCCAGCCTCTTTGCAACCCCCCTTCAGGAAGTTGCAGGCTGCTCTCAAATCCCCCCTCACTCTTCTCTTCTGCAGACTAAACAAGCCCAAATCCCTCAGCCTCTCCTCGTAGGTCATGTGCTCCAGCCCCCTCATCATATTGGTTGCCTCTGCTGGACTCTCTCGATTGCATTCACATCCTTTCTATAATGGGGGCCCCAGAATTGGACGCAATACTCCAGATGTGGCCTCCCCAGTGCTGAATAAAGGGGAATCGTCACTTCTCTAGATCTGCTGGCCATGCTCCTTCTAATGTATTCCCTTGGAGCCTTTAAACATCCAAGCCCGTCATTATAACCCAACAATAAACAAATAGCTCGACTTTCTCCCAGTGTTGCCTATTTAAATGCCCTTGATATTCCAATAAACACAGAGGCCATTACACCGTTTTGGACTCTCCGGGCAGATTGAGGGTGTAGAGAGAAACTCCAGCATCTGTAATAGTGTTCCTAACACGGACCCTTCCCTTGTTAACCGCTCTGAGAGCAGACGTGTATTAAATAGAATTGGTTGGAAAACAGGTTTTCCATCCTGTGATAAATTTCCATTTTCCCCCACCCGTAATTGGGGAAGAAAGCCTAATTTTTGAATTATTTTGTAAAATGATTTAAAAAAAATCAATAGGGTTGAGTTAATTGCAACATTCTGTTTCACCCTTTTTACGATTTTTTAAAAATGAAGTCCATTTCAAAACAAACCGAAAAAACCGTACTTTTGAAATGAAAATGGCCGCGTGGTGTTCCGACCATGTCAAAACGGGAACGTGCAACGTTTCCCACAACGGATCCAATGTCGGGAAAAAAATCGGTTCCGCCGAAACGGCCCTTTCCGATGGAAAGCCATTTTGCCAACGTTTCCCCAACCGGCTCTGTTCGTAAGGAGAACGATGAGGGTGTGAAAGGTTTTTTCAAGAGCCGTCAGAGCAAGGCGCCCCATTGATCCGTGTTGACAACCCCCGCTAGGCAGAACCCAGTGGCTGACATGTCCTGACATGAAAGTGATGTGAGGGTTCTCACCCCTTCCTCATGGGAAAACCCACTGAAGCCAAGATCTGGCGGTGGATGTGACAATTAAGGTACCTTTGCATTTTGCGAGGAAGCTGTTTGGGGGGCAAGGCACCGAGCAGGGATGCGGGAGGTCCCAAATCTACACCTGGCTCTGCCGTTGGGTGGCTGGGTGACTGGGGGGGTCCCCTGACTCCCTTCCCCATCTGGAAAAGGGGGTTAATCGTCTCCCTTGGCAAAGTGCTGAGTGATCTTTAGCCGGAGAGTGTGATGTGGGAGCTGGAGCAGCCGGTTTCAAACTCCGGGCTGCAGGATTATTGGGCCCTGGCTCTCATGGCTGCAGGGGGGTCAGGTGAGCAGCGGGGGGGGGGCTGAGGCAGCTCCCTGCCTGTCCTGCGCTGCGCCCCAGAAGTGGCCGCAGTAGGCCCGGCTCTTAGGTGGGGGTGGGGTTGGAGCACAGGGCTCCGCCCCCTCCCCCGTCTCAGTCACTGTCTCCGCACTCCCATTGGCTGGGAACCTGCTGCTGACTGCTTCTGGGGGCCGCATGGTCTGCGGGACCAGGAGAGAGAGGAAACTGCTTTAGCCCCTCCCCCCCCGCCCACTGCACTGCTGATGGGGAGTCGCTCGAGGGAAGCCCCCCTGCCCTAGCCCTGCCCCCCAAAGCCAGAGCCCCCTCTTGCACCCCAAAACTCCCTCCTCAGACCCAGTCCAGATCCCACACTCCAATCCCATTCTGTTGGGCAGCAACGATTTTCTTCAGCAGAGAAAAAAAAGACGTGAAAAGCGCTGAGCTAGGTCCTATCCGGATGGATTCCATTTCCTAGTCCCTTGGCTCCATCAGCACAGGCGTTAAGAGCAACCCCCCGGCAGCATCGGCTTCCAAGACATGCATCATGCCCCCTGCTCCTCTGCTGGATACGCTGCTGCAGTCATTTTCCCGCTTGGCGGCTGCCCTGTCGTTTCCAAACTCGCAGGAAACTCGATCTGTGGGGCTCTGCTTCTTCCGAGCGCACCCGGCAGTCCTCTGCTCTCAGTTGAAGTTTCAAGCCCTCCCAGACCAGCCCCCTCTCTGGTGCCCCCAGACTGGGACGGTCAGATGAAGGCTGCCCGAAGGATCAACCGGTTTGCTCTTTGCACTGGGGACGCCCGAGTTAACAAAATGGGCGCGTAGACCATGACGCCATGTGCTGACTCTGTGCAGGGCATCACATTTCACACAAAAGCTTTCTTCAAGAACAGCTGGCTGCAGTTCTGCCATATTGGGTCCTGTCAGTGTTCCCTCTAATTTTTGCTCCTATGTGCGGAATAAATTTTGTTATATGCACAGAGGCATGCACAGATGTGCACCACCTGTGGGCACCCATCACTCCCAGCCCGCCCCGTAGAGGCTCAGCCCCTCTCAGGGTTGGTTCCTAAAGTCAAGGGTTCATGTGGGCAGGCTTGTCGACTTCAGGTGCTTAAAGATAAGCCCGCGCTTAAGCCAGCAGCGATCCTGGTGAACCAGGCCTCTCCTGTTTGTTGCAGGGACGACCCTTCAGAGATCAACATCTCCGACGAAATGCCTAAGACGACTGTCTGGAAAGCTCTCAGCATGAATATAGAAAAACTCTAAATCCAGTGAGAAGAGGTAAAACAGGCAGGGCACCTTTTTGGGGTCGGGGCGGGGGGGAGGTGCTGACCCACCGAAAAATCAGTCGGGAGGCCGCACACAAGTGAGAAACAAAAAAACCTTCCCTGATGTGGGCCCCGTCTAAGGAGGAGAAAGACCCTCCCTCATTTCCCCCCCCCCCCTACCAAAGCCGGGAGGGGTGGGGGGGATCAGGTGTGTAGATTTTGTGTGCTTCAGCCCCATGGAAGGATGGCAGGGAGCTGGAGTACAGGCATGGGCTCCCTAATGTTGGGGAGGGGGAGCCCTGAGCCTTGGGGGATGGATCTAGGCAAGCGAGGGCGGGGGGGAGAGAAACGCATTCAGCTCTCGGTCCTTAGGTTCCCCACCCTGAGGTAAAGCAATGGGCTGATCAGAGAGAACTAGGGGACACCCAATGAAATGAATAGGCAGCAGGTTTAAAACAAGCCAAAGGACATTTTTTCTTCACACAGCGCACAGTTAACCTGTGGAACTCCTTGCCAGAGGATGCTGTGGAGACCAGGACTTTAACAGGGTTCAAAAAAGAACTAGCTAAATCCATGCAGCTTAGGGCCATTAGCCAAGATGGGCAGGAACGGTGTCCCTAGCCTCTGTCAGAAGCTGGGAATGGACGACAGGAGAGGGATCACTGGATGATTCCCTCCTCTGTTCACTCCCTCTGGGGCATGGGGCATTGAGCATTGTCAGCAGACAGGACACTGAGCTAGAGCGACCTTTGGTCTGACCCAGTGTGGCCGTTCTCATGTTGTTAACGGAGCCGTGGTCTTCCTTGGCACAGTGTCACGCCAGTGCGACGACGCAGTCGGAGTTCCCTCATTCCTGCACCCCCGTAGCAGCCAGAACAGACTCTGCCAGTCGTAGAATAGAGAGGGGTTTATTGTTCCTTCAGGATACAGGATACAGCACAACACAGGGCCAGGATGCCTCAGACCCTAGGGTTAGGGTCCATCGCCCCTAGGCCCCCCCACTTCGCCTGTTCTCCCCATGCTTCCCAGACAGCCTCTGTCTCCCCACAAGGCACTGCCCCCCATCCAGGTGCTGGTCTCCGCCTTCCTCCCTTTGTCTCTCTCCCTTGGAGGCTGAGCCGGGGTGTCTGGGTTAATCCACATTTGGGAGAGTCAGTGAGAATCTCCCATCCCAGCGCAGGGGGACCCCGGGTCACAGAGCAGACAGCCCCCACACTACGCCACAGCGAGTTGGATGGGTGTGAGCGTGTGGGCATGAGACACACCCAGAGCTCGCTTGCAGGTTCCCTGATCTGCTGGAAAGATTAAGCAAATGCCCCGTTCCCTAGAGGAGTAACCGGGGGAGCAGGGGGGAATATCCGTGAGATAAGCTGTACAGAAATCCACCCCCTGCCTGTGCAGTTTTCCCACAGGCAGGCACGGACCAGCCACTGGCAGCCAATTTGGCCGTCTCTTGCTAAGGAGGCTCCGTCTCTCTCCGCGTAGCTTCTCCACGCAGGGACCTTGACTTCGGCGGAGGCGAGGGTGAAGATGACTCAGGGACGAGCCAAGACGGACGGCCACGGGGAGACGCGACTCGGAAAACCGGCGCCACGACACAAAAGCGCCGCTCTCCTCGGGTGCTGTTTTCCTGCGAGTAGCTGGATTCCCATTAAACCCATTCAGATCTTTGCGGTGAGCTGCGGCGTGCTTCGGCGGGGCCGGATTCTCTGCGGAGCAGCGAGCGGAGGTGCCGCCAACGATGGTTCAGTGTTACGAAGCCTCCCTCTGTGTGTGTGTGTGCGCGCGCGTTTCCTCTTCTCTTCATGGTTAGACCGCACAGCCCTGGAGCGTTACTGATTTTTTTCCCCCCCAATCTGGTTTTCTTTGAAAAATATAAAGGCGGAAAATACACAAGTGCTTTTTCTGGACGTCTTGGGCCACCCTCCTCGCCTTGTTCTTCACCCGCTGGTGACTGGGCCGGTGGGGGGCCTGGGGTAAGTTTCGGCAGCAATTTCTCTCTCCTCTTGTGTGTTGTCAGAGGTGGCATGGGGGCCGTCGACTCCGTGAGCTCTCCAGGGCTGGAGCACCAGTGGGGGGAAAAGTAGTGGGTACGCAGCACCCATCAGCGAGCTACCAATCAGCTCCTCCCTCTCCCTGCCCAGCACCGCCCACCTTCTGGGGCCACCAATCATCTCCTCCCCTCCTCATCCAGCACCGCCCACCTGCTGGGGCCACCAATCAGCTCCTCCCTCTCCCTGCCCAGCACCTCGCGCCTGCTGGCAGGCCCCACCAATCAGCTCCTCTCTCTTCCCGCCATGTTCCTCCCCCCAGCTCCCACCTTCCTCCCCTCCCCCAGCACCTCCCACCCACCGGCGATCAGCTGCTTAGCGGCGTTGTGGAGGTGCCGGGAGGAGGCGGGACAGGAAGAGGCGGAGCAGGAGTGGGGGAGGGGTCGGAATGGGGCGAGGAGAGCGGAGGGGAGAGGCGGGGCAGGGTGGGGCGTGGGAGGGGCGCGGGTTGAGTATCCTCAAGGAAATTCGAGAGTCGGCGCCTCTCGTGGCCACACGCCCCTGCCGCGACAGCCCATGGGGGTCCGGCCCGAGGCAGCAGGCTGGCGTTGACGCACACGCCCCTTCTCCTTTCGGCTGCCGCGCTCACAGTCTGGCCGCTCCCGCCTGGATCCAGCAAAGCAAAGTCGGCAAATCCAGTGTTCAGCCGGTCGGTGCCACGTTTAGGAGTGACTCTCCGGTGGGACTCAGGCTTCTGAGGGCCTAAATCCCTTTTCCCATGACACTTCCGCTCCTAAATCAACGAGGCGCTGCAGCGTTGAACTCCACGCCGCCTCGAAACGCCTTCGGAAAAGCTCTGTGTGTCGGGGGCTGGGAATGGGCGACGGGAGGGAGCACTTGGTGACTCCCTGTTTTGTTTGCTCCCTCTGGGGCACCGGGCATTGGCCACGCTGGGCTGGATGGGCCTTGGGTCTGACCCGTCTGGCCGTTCTTGTGCTCTTAAACCAGGCTTCATCTGAGGCCCGTGCACTCACGCTGAGGGAATGGGAGCAGTGTAGGGATGGAAGGGACCGCGAGAGGCCATCTAAACCCATCCCCCCGGTCTACAGTGTAGCAGGGACGCCCGAGCGGGGAGGGTTGTGTCCGCGGGCGACTCCAGGTAGCGCCGTGGCCCGGAGGGCAGCCTCGGCTGGCTGCCGTCACTTTGACAGGCCCAGGAGGGTTTCTCAATGAGAGCAGGGACCACTGTCATCCCTGGAGGAGCCCGGGAGGAGAAAGGGGAAAGGTAGTAACAGCTGCTCCGCCAAGCAACAGGTAAGATTCTGGGTGGTACCTCTTAGAAGCTCACCTGTTGACTCTTGGGGGGGCTAATCAGAGGCCTTATGACTGCACAAATTACTACCCCAGGAGGGGCGACCAAAACCTGAGCCCTCCGGAGTCCTGCCACCCCAGGCAGGGAAGGGGGGCAAAACCAAAGCCCCAGCCCCGCTGTCCCAGGTAGGGGGACCAAAGCTGAAACCTAAGGGTGTCAAGCCCAGGAAGGGGGCCTGTAACCTCTGGCTTTGTCCCCAGGCCACAAGAAGTCCACTGTGACCCCAGGCGACCCCATTCATGACCAACATCCCCGCTAATCTTTTCCGCCCCTGTGCGGAATAATTTTTTTCATGTGCACCAAGGCGTGAGCAAATGTGCACCATCAGTAGAAACAGAAAACCAAGCTGTGGGCGCTCTGCTGATCAGCTTACAGGGATCACTGATTGGGGTTCCCTTTGGCATCCCGTCCTATGGTTTGGGCACCAACATCCTAGTTCAACAAGGGGTTTAAATACTTTGCTGAATCTGCGCTCCGTTCTGCTGTTCTGACTTGGCCCAAACTCAGCTCCTGTCGATGTCAATAAGTGAGTCACTGAAGTTAGATTTTTCCAGATCAGTGTGTAACAAGCGCCTGGCGTCTCTAGTGACTGATCTTTTTCTGGTTGGTTTTGTTTTATGAAAGCTGAAGTTTTTGCAGAACGTGACTCCGGATGCAGGAGATTTCAGGAAACCACCAGAGTCAGCGTCACTGATCAGCTGCCATCTTCACTGCCCATGTTTTGAACAGGCTTCTGTTTTCTACTATGTCTCACAACTGGCTGACTTATTATCTAACAGCAATGACTAGGGATCAAAGGGTCAGAGTGGACCACAAGCTAAATAGGAGTCAACAGTGAGACACTGTTGCAAAAAAAGCCAACGTGATTCCGGGAGGCATGAACAGGAGTGTTGTGAGCAAGACCCAAGAAGTCATTCTTCCGCTCTACTCTGGGCTGGTTAGGCCTCAGTTGGAGGATTGTGTCCAGTTCTGGGCACCACATTCCAAGAAAGATGTGGAGACATTGGAGAAGGTCCAGAGAAGAGCAACAGGAATGATGAAAGGTCTAGAGAACATGAGCTGTGAGGGAAGACTGAAAGAATTGGGCTGGTTTAGTTTAGAAAAGAGAAGACCGAAAGGGAACATGATCACAGTTTTCAAGTATCTAAAGGGTGTTACAAGGAGGAGGGAGAAACATGTTTTCTCCTTGGCTTCTGAGGACAGGACAAGTAGCAATGGGCTTAAATTGCAGCAAGAGTGCTTAACACGACGAAACTGTCTGAGTGGTTAAACACTGGAATAAATTGCCCAGGGAGGTTGTGGAATCACTGGAGACATTTAAGAGCAGGTTGGACAGACGCCTGTCAGGGACAATCTAGGTATTTCTTAGCCCTGCCTTGTGTGCAGGGGGCCAGACTAGATGACCCGTGTTCCTTTCCCGGCTTCTGCTACGCTATAACAGATTTGTCCGTTCTCTGGCAATTCTGAAAAATAGAACAGCAAGGAAATGAAAATGATTCCCCACCCCCTGCAAAAGGACTCTTTTGATGAACGGGAAACTATATCGATTTTGAGTATTTTCATGTAAAAAAATCCAGTGAAAGGAAAATTGGACACCAAAAGTCATTTCAACTTAAAAAAAAACAACCCAGCATGTGCTTTTCCCTGCCACCCACGGGGTGAACAGTGGGGATGTCCCGACATCTGTATTTTTTTGACTCCAAAGCACTTTGTCAGCAATGCTGGCTTCTCACAGAGGGCAGCATCAACCCAAGTGTCTGCAAACCCCAGGGCATGGGCATCCCGGGCATGGGCACGCAGCGCCACCCCTGGGTGCATGGCGCATGCGTGGGCCCGCCCCCCCAAGGAGCATGGGCCTGCCCCCCCTGGGAGTGCGGGCCCGCCCCCAGGGTGCACAGCGCATGCGCTGCCCAGCCCGGCCTGGCCACCGCTGCTGGCACGTGTGCTAGGCCGTGCAGGGCCCAGCGGCCGTGGGGGGAAGGGTGCTGCTGGCCGGCGCCGCGGGGCTGGCACTCTGGGAGCCGGGTGCACGGTGTCTCTTACAGCTACCATCGGGCACCCCCCATCAGCTGGCGCCCCGGGCAGCTGCCGGCTCGCCCACTCCTCAGTTCGGCCCTTGCAGACCCCCACGGGATAACTTCTCTTGTGGGCGCAGACAAAGAAAAAAGAGACAGCAGCGTGCCAGAGACCAGAGTAACCTGTGATTAACCCCGCCAGCCCCCAAAGCCAGCCACGGCACCAAGGGCAGCTCCAAATGCAGCAGCCAGTCCCAACACCCCGGCGGTCAGCAGTATCTCGAGTGGCAACGAGGGGTGAATGCAGAGCAGGAATGTTCATGCTGCTGGTCTTAGCCCCGCAACCTAATTCCTGGGAGCCTAAGTCAGCCGACCTGAGTGCTGAGACTCCGGCTACATCTAGACAACACCTCTCTGTCGACAGAAGTAGATTAGGCACTTTGAAATTGCTAATGAAGCAGGGATTTAAATATCCCCACGCTTCATTAACATAAACATGCTTTTTTCGAAATGGAGCTTTTTCAGAAAAAAACAAAACGGCGGTCTGGATGCAGATCTGTCAAAAATAAACCCAATTTCGACAGGGATAGAAATGTAGCCGTGTTAGTCTGGTGTAGCTGAAACAAAATACGGGACTATGTAGCACTTTAAAGACTAAGAAGATGGTTTATTAGATGATGAGCTTTCGTCTGGCCCACGAAAGCTCATCATCTAATAAACCATCTTCTTAGTCTTTAAAGTGCTACATAGTCCTGTATTTTGTTCCAATTTCGACAGATCCTGTATTCCTCAAAAAATGAGGTTTACAGGATCTGTCGAAAAAGGGTTTATTTTCAACAGATCTGCGTCTAGACTGCCGGATTCTTTTCTTTTTTTTTTTAAAGAACCGTTTCGAAAAAAAGTGGTGGCCATGTTTATGCTAATGAAGCACGGGCTATTTAAATCCCTGCTTCATTAGCAATTTCGACCTGCCTAATCTACATCTCTCTGTCGACAGCGAGGTGTAGTCTAGACACACCCTCCGTGTCATGACTTTCTCGTTGTCGACATGATTCGGGGGCTGGAGCACATGACCGACGAGGAGCGGCTGAGAGATTTGGGCTTGTTTAGTCTGCAGAAGAGGGGGGGGGGGGATTTGAGAGCAGTCTCCAGTTCCCTGAAGGGAGGTTTCAAAGAGGCTGGAGAGAGGCTGTTCTCAGGGGAGCAGGTGGCAGAACAAGGAGCAATGGGCTCAAGTTGCAGTGGGAGGTCTAGGTTGGAGATTACGTAAAACGATTTCCCTAGGCGGGTGGGGAAGTGCTGGGCTGGGTTCCCTAGGGAGGGGGTGGAATCTCCATCCTAGGGGTTTTTAAGTCCCGGCTTGACAAAGCCCTGGCTGGCAGAACTGGCCCTACCATGAGGGGAACGGAGGCAGCCACCTCAGGAGCCAAACTGGAGGCGGGTGGGGGGTGCCACTAGGACCCAGAGTGTAGAAAATTGTGTCTGCTGCTGGTTCATCTGTATTCTCTCTGGGTATGTCTACACTACAGCGCTAATTCGAACTACTTAATTCGAACTAGGCGTTAGTCCTCGTAGAATGAGGTTTACCTAGTTCGAATTAAGCACTCCGCTAGTTCGAATTAAGTTCGAACTAGCGGTTTGTATGGGTAGCGCCTATCAAAGTTAATTCGAACTAACGTCTGTTAGTTTGAATTAACTTTGTAGTGTAGACATACCCTCTGCTCTGAAAGTTAAGAGTTACTTAACATTTTTGAACAAGGCATTTTAAGTTGTTAGTTCTCCTTTATTGGGGTAGGTAGTGAAGCAGTCCCATGAGAGGAGGAGAAGAAGGAGGCAGAATTGAAACCTTTCACAGGTTTGGCCCAAGTGAAGGGGGATGGGGGTATCACGTGAGTGCCCCACCTCAGGTGCCAGAATGTTGTGGGCCGGTCCTGCCTGGCTGGGAGGGTTGAGTTGGGGCTGGCCCTGCTTTGGGTAGAGGGCTGGGTTTGATGACTCCTGAGGTCTCCTCCAACCCTAGGGTTCTATGATTCTATGATCCTTGGATGGATTCAGAACAGAGCCCAACACGGCTGTTGCCCCCAGAAAGACCGGAGGCCTAGATGAGTTTAGTGCCGCAAAAGTGAAAACTTCCACCACATTCTGAAGACGAAAAATCCCATGAAGATTATTCTGGGCTCGTTCCGCTTGAAGGAAAATGGAAACTCTTTGCACCTCAGAGTGGTCTGGGGCTGGAGGCTTTGAATTAAAGCCATAGCAAAGGACACAGTTAACCTGTGGAACTCCTTGCCAGAGGAGGCTGTGAAGGCTAGGACTGTAACAGAGTTTTAAAAAGAGCTAGATAAATTCATGGAGGTTAGGTCCATACAAGGCTATTAGCCAGGGGGTAAGGAAGGGTGCACCTTGCCTCTGTTTGTCAGAGGCTGGAGAAGGATGGCAGGAGACAAATTGCTTGATCATTGTCTTTGGTCCACCCCCTCTGGCACTGGCCACTGTGGGCACACAGGACACTGGGGTAGATGGACCTTTGATCTGACCCAGTCCGGCCGATCTTAAGTTCTTATGCTCCCAGCCACGCTGCTACCCCATCACCTGGTAGCTGCCCGGGGTTGCTGCGGCTATGTAAAGGGTTTGCAGCGCCAGCCCTTGCAGGGGTAGTGCCGTGACCTGAAGCCCTTTCAATAGCCGCAGCAACATTGGGCGGCTCCTAGGCAACGTGGTGGCGATGGAGCCATGGGCTGCGAGCCCTTTAAACCGCAGGAATTTAATGGACTTGTGGCTCGTGGTCCCACGGCTACCGGGGCTGTGAGCCATTTACATAGGATCCTGATATAAATAACAAGTTTCCAGATGCAGTCTGCCGGCCGGATCAAGTGTTCGGTGGGCCGGATGCGCCCCCTCAGCTGGATGCGGCCCCCGGGATGCATCTTTCCCATCCCTGTTGTAGGCTCTTCCCTTTTAATGGAGGTGTTAGATTGGTGCTAGTCCACCTTTCCAACAGCCCCAAATTGCCTTATTTCAATGCGACTAGTTTGGAGTGTGCCAAGATGTGACGTCCCTTGTGATGACTGCTCCCGCCTCTTAACCAAAAGCCTTAGCTTAAGAACAAGGCTTCAGACGCTCACATGCAGATAGACTGTGAGTTTGAGTTTTGGTTTTTATACCCCTGTAATTAGTAAAATGGCAAGGATACACCACAATGCTTAAAACAGAGGCCTTTACAGGCAGGTCTGAATGTCTGTGTCCTAACAATGTGAATCCAGTGAACATTAACGTAAAAAAAATAGGATTCCTCCCCCCACCCCCGCGCAGATCTGTCCTTTTCAAAATCTCCTGATTTGAATTCGTCTTATGCTCCGGGGGGAGGGGTAGGGCTGACTTGTGATTTTTGACTCTTCATGGTTGATCATACTGTAAATACGCCGTGGAAAGATTTTCAAAGACACAAGTGGCGGTTTGGTGCCTAACTCCCATTGCCAGATGAGAAATTCACCTCCTAATTGTCAAGGACAATTTTCCCCGGATCAAAATGTACCATTCCCGCCAGCTGTTTTACATCGGTACCGCTTTTCCTTTTAAACCCCAATAGTACGAAGAAACAGATTTGGTGCAATACAGCTGATGTCTAAAGGGTGGATTCTTTTACCGTGCCGTAGGTTCATGTCTTCGCTTGCTCTTGTAAGGCATTTTTAAATCGTCCGCTGTAATCTGAGGGATCTAATTTGTGCGATTTTTTTGGTTTGGAGACTGACAAAGGCTGGGAGGAATTAGGCACTGAAGTTCTCTAAGGGAATCTGATGTCTAATTCCCTTAGGTCCCTTTGAAAATACTTGCTAAAATGAAATGCATAATAATCCCTAAACAAAGAAGGAAAAAAAATGTAAAAAAAGGTGCTGGCACATTTTTTCTACTATATTTTTTTCCTCCTCGTACGCTACATGTAGAAACGGAGAAATTTATTTTCTTTGTAGAGATACTGAAATATATTTATTTTGTTGTAAGAGATGATGTAGTTTGCAAACACTCCATATTGTAAATAAGACTGGAAAACAAAAGTGAACTCTGTGTTACTGACAATTAAACCATTTGCTAAAAGTCCGTCGGGTGATTGGATTGATTTTATTTCCGGGCTGGGGGCTTTGTTTGGGTTTGTTCTGTAAAAAAAAAATGTTGTCTTGTGGTTCATGTCTGTGAAATGTTGCTTGGTGATTGTGGTACCTCAGCAGTCGGAACGGTGGCTGTCTTTGATTTATCTGTAGCTCATCAGAAATAATGGAAAAAATAATAAAAAATTTTTTGTTTGACCCAGTATGCCACCTTCAATGTGTTTGAAAGAAAAAAATCGTGCTGGTGGAGAGAGAGGGGGCTTTCCAGACAGAGTTTGAGTAAGAAGGAAGGCATGGGGGAAAAAGGGAATTGAGTAAACTGTGCGGAGGTGGACTTGGGGACATACCCAAAGGGAACCACAGAAGCGTTTGGCTGTTTCTCTGTTTTAAGGAGGAAAAGCAATGCACTAAGGAACTCAGTTTTGGGGGCACTGTACATTCTGGGGGCACTGTCCCGATGAGACCTTAAGCTTGTGCGTAACTTTAAGCAGGTGAATAGCTCCATTGAGTCCAAGCATAGAATCCTAGAACATTAGAACTGGAAGGGATCTCGAAAGGTCATCACATCCAGTCTCCTGCCCTCATGGCAGGACCACGCACCATCTAGATCATCCCTGACAGGTGTCTGTCTAACCTGCTCTTGAATATCACCAGTGATGGAGATTCCACAACCTCCCTAGGCAATTTATTCCAGTGCTTAACCACCCTGAGACTTAGGGAGTGTTTCCTAATGTCCCACCTGAACCTCCCTTGCTGCAATTTAAGCCCGTTGCTCCTTGTCCTACCCTCAGAGGTCAAGGCTAACAATTTTTCTCCCTGCTCCTTGTAACACCCTTTTAGGTACTTGAAATCTGTGATCATGTCCTCTCTTGGGTTTTTCTTTTTCAAACTAAACAAAGCATGTTAGAGGTTGCTTAGGGTAGTGGTTCTCATCTCGTTTCAGTCCACAGACCACCAGGCCAATCAAAAAATTTTCATGGACCACCTGCTTTTTGAGACATGATAAAAAAGAACAGACAACGAATATTTTGGTTTGAAATCTATTTCTTACTAACAGATTTTTGGTGCCTGCTCATGCCATGTGACTTTGGACAATGTTCCTGTAGACCACCGAAAAAGTCACCAGTTGAGAACCACAAGCTTATGGTAACATGCTCAAAAGCCACACAGGAGCCCGGAATCCATCGAGTTTGAAACGTAGTCGCCGAAGTCGTGACGTTTGAAAATGGAATGGAGGCGCCTGAATCCCATTGGTGCTTTATGGTGGAGAGTAGACACTGGTTCTAAGATATTTAAAGAGGAAACTAACATTAAACCCAGGCCTTTTAACCTTCTGCTTAGGGAAAGGCACAGAAATCCATGGACTGGCTTGCTGGCACAACATCCAGCAAACACCTACCTGAGTCGAGGCCTGGGGGTTCTAACAAAGATCCAAATTAAAATGCACAGTGAATGTAACCTGTTTTGCTGGTTCTTCTGGGCACGAGACACAGCCGCGTGCAGCGGCTATATTGTGTCTGCAGGGGGAGTGTATGTAACTGGGAAAAAAAACAAAACGCAAAAGGACAGTAAAGTTGTCATAGCAGAGGCGAGAAAGTTTTGCTCCTAATTATGGCACATGGCAGTGAGATTTTTTGTCATTTAACTTAGGGGGCTGGAGAGGGTTAGTGAAAGAAGCGGGTGGGTGATTCTACATTGGGTTGTGTCATTGTAGGGTAAGAAATCATCTGATGCCATCAACTAAGCCAGCCTCTTCCCACTGAGTCCCATCAACACCATTCTTAGCTCTTCTAACCAGATTTATATTTTCCCCATCCATGCCTAGCTTCGCAGCTCTACTGCACAGCTGGCTGCAGTGAGATCTTCCACCCCCGTCTCTAGGAAGACCTTGATTGAGCTGGTCCTGGCAGGGTGGCATATTGTTACAAGGAGGAAGGAGAAAAAATATTCTTCTTAACCTCTGATGTTAGGACAAGAAGCAATGGGCTTAAACTGCAGCAAGGTCAGCTGAGGTTGGACACAAGGAAATGTTTCCTATCGGGGTGGTTAAGCACTGGAATAAATTGCCCAGGGAGGTTGTGGAATCTTGATCATTGGAGGATTTTTCAGAGTAGGTTAGAAAAGCATCTATCAAGGATGGTCTAGACGAGGTTTGGTCCAGCCGTGAGTGTAGGGGACTGGACTAAATGATCTCTCAAGGTCTTTTCCAGTCCTGTGCTTCTGTGTCTAACTTTTTCAGTGTATGGGCAAAAGTTTTCTCAGCAGTGCAAGAAGGAAGTTGGATGCCTGACCTTTAAATGACAACGGGCAATCCTGTGGTACCTCAAAGACTAAGGCTAGGTCTACACTCAAAGGGAAGGTCAAATTAAGATATGCAACTCCAGCTACATTAATTACATACTTGATTCGAGTTTCCCCACTATCACCACAGCATGAGCCCCACAGAAGCGACCGCGTCCGTCAGCTTCCCTTACTCCTTGTAAGAGCAGGAGTTTGATTTAGTGGGTCTTGACTAGACCTGCTAAATCAAACTCCGGAAGACTGATTGTGGCAGCAGCGATCTTCCATGGAGTGCAGATATGGCCTAACGGAGTTATTTGGGAATAAACATTCGTGGGTAAAACCACTTCGTCAGATGCATAGAACCACTTCATGTATCCGACAAAGTGTCGTTTCCCCAGGAAAGCTTATGCCCAAATAAATCTGTTAGTTTTTAAGGTGCCACTGGACTCCTCACTGTGTTTGCAGAAACAGACTAACACAACCACCCTTTTATGACTTCCTAAATGACAGTGGATTCTTGCAACTTCTAATGGATTAAAAGACCCCAAAGAAGTTGGAATCCACCAGTCTACTGGTGGCTGCAATAGGCTATTATTCTAACTGCAACTCACCTCTATTTTATTCTATGGAGTGGCTCAGGAGGGACAATTTATTTTATTTCTGGTTTAGATTAACTTCTTCCCCCTCCACAGTTTCAGAAAGGGGCGAGATGCCTTTAATAAACTCAAGATTCAGGAATGAGACGATCAAGCACTGTAAAACAAGGAGAATTTCTACAAAACCTAATGAAGCTACCTCTGATTTGGGGGCATGCATGATGATGTTTTCGCCCCACAACAGCCTGAAAACTGGAAGAATTTGTAAATCAAGGTGAGAGCCTCGGAACCCAACGGTAAACCAAAGGTCTCAAACTCCTGGCTGGTGTGATTGAGCAATCCGACCTGGGACTCCCAACAGGTCGTGGGGGGAGAGCTGTCCATTAGCGGCCCCCATCTACCGTCGCTTTACCCTCTCCCCCCGCCACTTAGGGTACCCAAGTTGGTTTAGGAAATGCATAAAGCAGGGCTGGGCAATAATACAGTGGTGGTTCGTCTGGCAGGCCACCGCCGCTATATTTACCCACACGGCCATAGGTACTGGTCATTGCAGCTCCCATTGGCTGTGGATCGCTGTTCCCGGCCAATAGGAGCAGCAGGAAGTGGCGCGGACTGAGACAACGCTTCCCACAGCTCCCATTGGCTACGGATCACTGTTCCCGGCCAATAGGAGCAGCAGGAAGTGGCGCGGACCAGGACAATGCTTCTGACAGCTCCCATTGGCTGTGGATTGCTGTTCCCGGCCAAGAGGAGCAGCAGGAAGTGGCGTGGACTGGGACAACGCTTCCCACAGCTCCCATTGTCTGTGGATTGCTGTTCCCGGCCAATAGGAGTAGCAGGAAGTGGCGCGGACCAGGACAACGCTTCCCACAGATCCCATTGGCTGTGGATTGCTGTTCCCGGCCAAGAGGAGCAGCAGGAAGTGGCGTGGACTGGGACAACGCTTCCCACAGCTCCCATTGGCTGTGGATTGCTGTTCCCGGCCAATAGGAGCAGCAGGAAGTGGCGTGGACTGGGACAACACTTCCCACAGCTCCCATTGGCTGGGAATGGTGATCCATAGCCCACAGGAGCTGGAATTGCTGGTACTTGCAGCCGTGCAGGGGACCCATCAGCAGCTAACCCTGGTGGACCAGATGCGGCCCGTGTGGGCGGGTAATTGCCCACCCTGGCATAAATCGAACAGAGATCTGTGCTCCGCCTTCGGCCACACGTAACGAACCGCAGGAAAGTCAGAAGAGATGAGATGCCCGGCTTGAGCTAGTGCCAGGAGTTGGCAAAAACTTGCTGAAATCCCATCGAGGTCGTGGGGAATTCGCTGACACGGTGGGTTTCAGTGCAGAACTCAGCTCTTGTTTTGTGGCTAGAGCTCAGGCCATGTTCTATCCCTGGCTAGGCTGCTGGGTTATCTTGGGGAACTCAGTTTGCCTCCGTGCCTCAGTTTCCCAATAAAGATATCGCCATCTACCTCTTCAGTAAAATGCTTTTGGAGTCATGCACGAGAAGTCTTATAAAAGGAATGTAGGGTTATTTAATTTAATTGCATATTTGGGGCTTGCAGATGTGTCTCATCTGAACCAACAAGCTGAGTTATATTTCAAACTGCCAGCATTTTTCTGCTGTTTGTATTATATAAAGTGCCTAGGACTCCCTATTTTGGCTCAGCCCCCCATAGTCCAGCTATGCTACAGAGTTTGCGCTGAGACCTCTTTCTCACATACGCTAAACATTAACCGAAGCATGTTTGTGACACAGAACCTTAACTATCTGCGGCCCTCGGGCACAGGTTTGTCACGTTTTCACTTCCAGTGCATGTTGGAACATTATTAGGGCAATTTTCTTTAAAAAATAAGTCAGATCTTGGCTTGAGAAAGCAAAATGCTGCATTCGGTGTGGATTTATTGTCATTTAAGAGAAGGTGCAGAAACTGTGGTGCCAGAGAAGCAGGCTGCGGACAGCACTAAGAAACACAGAACAAAGGTAACAAGACAAATCCGTTGTGACACAGCTGACAAAACTCATCACAGATGTTTGGGATTTCACAGCACCTCGTAACGACAAGCGGCTGGAAGCAATGAACACTTAGTACTATCCCGTTTCATTGAGAAACCCTTCTTTTAAAAGCATTTGGGGACTGTCAAATGGGACTAGATCCACTCTTCCAGAAGTCTGAATTCCTGGTCTGGTGGCTAATTGGACCTACAAGACAAACACACAAAACACAGTTAGAATTCAGTGACGGAGGTTGTGGGAGAACTCCGATAGAATCCCAGAGGGATCCGCTCTGCCTTCCTGCCTCACTGCCCTGCGGGATGCTTACCCACAATGCTTTGCTTTGTCGACAGGGGAGCGAGCCACGTGGCCACGAAATGTCGACAATGGGAGGCAGAAAAAATGGCTTGACTGGTTTCGCCTTTGGCGACGTTGGCACGTTTGTCGCCAAACCTCCCCAGTGCAGACGCAGCCTGAGTCTGACTCTGGTTTGGGCGGTGTGACTACACCCTTCCCACGGCCTAGCACGGACTTAATTCCATCAATCTCTTGTGCTTGGTACATTGTGGCTAGTGAACACAAACACAGTGTAGGACTTTGTCCCGCTCCGAGAGTGAGACCACATGCATGGGTCGACGGGGCTGCGAGGCAGTGAATTTTGGGGTTCAGGAGGTAGGAGCCTGTACTTTCCGAACTGCAAGTCCCTAGTTCAATTTCTGCTGCTGATTTTTGAATAGAATCAGTGTAGCCCTCTAAATCAGGGGCAGGGAGCCTCTTTTTTGGGTTGGGGGACCACTGAACCACAGAAAAATCAGTCGGGGGCCGCACACACAAGTGGAAAGCCCCCCCCAAAAACACTCATTGATACAGCCCCTGAGAAGGAGAAAGACACTCCCCACGTGCATGGGGGGGGGGGCTCAGGCGGGTAGATTTTGTAGGCCCCCTAGGCTCTGGGGTGGGGACAAAAATGAGGGGTTCAGTGTGAGGGAGGGGGGTGCCAGGAAGCAGGTGTGGGGTGTGGGTTCTGAGCAGGAGGGAGAGTGTAGGAGCAGGATGCAGGGGGAGTCCTGAGCCTCAGGGGACGGATCTAGGCAAACTAGGGGCTGTATCCGGCTCTTGGGCCTTAGGTACCGCACCCCTAGTCTCATGCACGGCACGGGAACTGGTCAGAAAAGGGGTTTTTTGTTGTTTGTTTGTGTCCCAAATGGGGATGAAAAATTGAAACTGTGGGAAAACATGAAGAACAGAAAGAAAAAGAAAAAGAAATCGGGGTAGAAGCTCCACAAAAGCTTCGTTGAAACATTTATGCTTCGATAGTGGAGGACTAATATTAACATTAATAGAAAGACTAAAGAAAAGGGAAAAGCCGGAACAAACTAGACCGCTGCAACTCTGAATCGTTTCCAACCATTTCAGGGGAAAATGTCTCTGGAATCGAGCCGGTCCTTTGAAACACGCTGACTACACAACACGGTTTGACCCCTTAGCTTGGGACAATCTTCCCCCGGCAAAGGCAGTGCGTAACCCATGCTAACACGGCTCTTCGTCTCTGTCCTCGGTGGAGGTTAAAACGTTGCTACTCACCTGAAGGGAATGTACCTGCCTCTTTAGCTGTCAGGTCTAGAACTCACCAGCGTGGTCTTTGCAGGCAACCCAGCCAGAGATACGGCTGTGGGAGCAGCTTGCAAGCCCCAGCTGTGTGACAAGTCACAATGTATCTGACTTACCTAACTAGCGAGTGGTCCGAGGGGAAGGAGATGTGGTTGTGGTCTCCTTTTATGTACCTCTTTGTTGAGCTGTGGAAAACAAGAGATACTCACCCTGGGTGGTAGCCACTGTGCAAACATTCACTCGACTCTCCCTGCTTGGTAGAGTCGTGGAATCCTAGAACCGGAAGGGCCCTCGGGAGGTCGTTATGTCCCATCCCCTGCCCTTACGGCAGGACCAAGCGCCAGCTGGATCATCCCTGATAGACGTCTATCTAAGCTGCTCTTAGATATCTCCAGGGATGGAGATTCCACAACTTCCTTAGGCAATTGATTCCAGTGTTTAACCCCCCGACAGGCAGGAAGTTTTTCCTCATGTCCAACCTGAACCTCCCTGTGAAAGGATGTACCAGCCCCACACTGGGCACGAAAGAGTGAACCAGGGCTGCCTGGCTGAGAAGGCCCCGCCCCCACAGCCCTACTGGGCATGCTCCAGATGGAGGGCAGGTATAAAGGCGGGCAGAGCAGCTCAGTCAGGGCTGACCGCCGCAGAGGAAGGATGTGCGGCTGGAGCTCTGCAGGTGGAGCTACGGGAGGACCGAACCACGGGGGCCAGGCAGTGAGAGATGGCTGGAGGAGCCTCCAGCCTGGACGCAACCAGGACGGGGAGGTAAAAACCTCTGAAAGCTCAGCGTTTTTCGGGGGGATTCCCTGCTGGGCTAACGGTGGGACAAACCCACCACTGACAGGGCCCTGGGCTGGGACCTGGTGGAGAGGGAGGGTCTGGGTCCCAGGCCCTAACCTTCATGGGAAGTGCTACAGCTGTGACTATTGGCGCTGGCCGCTAGGCATTACTACCCTAGAACAGGGAGCGATTGATACTGACTCTGTCCGCTAGGCCTTACTGCCCTGGAGCAGGGAGCTATTGATACGGACTCTGGCTGCTAGGCCTTACTGCCCTTGCTATAGCGGGCACCTCTGCTGGCTCTGACCATTAGGCCTCACTTCCGTAAGGGAAAGGTGTGATGACTGATCCAGGCTACTAGGCCCCACCGCCCTAAGGGAAGGGGCTGAGAGGGACCCAGGCCACTGGGCCTCGCTTCTCCGAGAGAAGGGATGTTGTATTGACTGTGGCCGCAAGGCCAGACTTGTGGGGGAGCAGTGGTTATAGTGACTGGGCCTTGCCCTTAGAGTTTGGGACACTCTTGGGGCGTAAGACCCTGCCTAAGGCACCGGACTCACCTGCCCCGTGGCACTACCTTCCCGCAATTTAAGCCCATTGCTTCTTGCCTCATTATCAGACATTAAGGAGAATAATTTTTCTCCCTCCTCCTTGTGACACTCTTTCAGGTACTTGAAAGCTGCTCGCATGTCCCCTCCGTTGTCTCTTCTCTAAACAAAACAACCCTAATTCCTTCAGTCTTCCCTCATGTTCTCTAGACCTTTTGCTGCTCTTCTCTGGACCCTCTCCAATTTCTCCACCGCTTTCTGGAAATGTGGTGCCCAGAACTGGACGCAACACTCCAACTGAGGCCTGACCAGCGCAGAGCAGAGCGGAAGAATGACGTCTCGTGTCTCGGTCACCACCCTCCTGTTCATGCTGCCCAGAATCACGTTGGCTTTCTTTGCAACAGCATCCCACTCTGGACTCCTATGTAGCTTGTGGTCCACTCGGACTCCTAGAGAGCATCATGCATTCTTCCAGAACAGACGTTATTTTTGATTTAGGCCTTGTCTTTCCCAACAGCCTGATCTTTTAAAACTCTTCCCCCTTAAAAGCTGCCACCATTGGTCTCTGTTGGATCGGCCTCACCCAAGACGCCTGGGCCGATACGCCTGCCCCCCTACTGCTGCCCAGACCACTTTGGGTTGGGTTGGCATGGGGTGTTGTCACTGGGGTGATTGGAGAGGGATTCAGGTACCCTAATTGCAGCAAGGGAGGTTTAGGTTAAAAACTTCCTGTCAGGGTGGCTAAACACTGGAATAAATTGCCCAGGGAGGTTGTAAAATCTCCATCACTGGAGATATTTAAGAGCAGGTTGGACAGACATCTGTCAGGGATGATCTAGATGGTGCTTGGTCCTGCTGTGAGGGCAGGGGACTGGACTCGATGACCTCTCGAGGTCCCTTCCAGTTCTAGTGATCTGGGATTCTTTGCCTTGTTCACACGGCACCTGGGAGCCGGCCTTCCCACCCAGGTAGACAGTCCGGTGGTCTTCTCAAGGCAGTGTGGGGATTGTAGCATGGGTTAGCCATCCAAAACAGACCTGGGGGGTCACGCCGGCTTGTACTTGGGTGACTGGGTAGCGCCGCATCCCTTCTTGCGATCGCCACATTGCTATTTTGAGTGTAGTCGCTCGAACAGAGCTAGGATGACTGGATAGCAAATGTGGAAAATCTGTGTGTGTGTGTGTGTGTGTGTGTGTGTGTGTGTGTGAGAGAGAGGGGGGGGGAGGAGATAATCACCTATCTAAGACAAATTCCAAATATCGGGACATGTGGTCACCCTAAACAGAGCAAACTGTGTCTGTCTTTCCCTCGTTTTTCCTCACAGACATTATTGACAAATCAAGATTTTTTTTTTTCATCTTACAAATTTCCCCCAGAAAATGTTCCCAATTTTTTGGAGGGAGGGCAGAAACGTTGAATCCTGAAAAACTTGGGCCACCCACAGACCCCTTTATACGTTGAGGCCAAAATATTTCAGTGGTTGGGTGTTTGGTTTTTTTTTGACAAAAGATTGAAATTTCTCAGGAAAGCAGACACAGTCGTGAAAAATATCATTTTTTTAAAACTCCTTTCCCCCCTCCCACCTCTCCCGCCCAGTTTCTCACTGTGAAAAAGCCTGGACAGAAATCTTTTAAGCAGTGCCTAAGTCCCTCAGTTCTTGGGAGTCGGCCTAGAATGAGGGCCACGTTCTACCGGTTTCAGCTGTATTCCGCGTGTACCTGTAACGTTTCGTGTTGATAAGCCAGTGCACAAAGTCCTTGGCCTTCATCTTGTCCAAGTATCTGGTAAAGTCACTGCTGAAGGTGCCTTCAGAATGGCGCTTAATGTTGGAAGTAAAACTCCGAGCGCTTTTCGATTCAAAAGACTGCCACCTGCGTGGGAGAGAGGGATGAGATACATTACGTCGCTGCTGTGATGGAAGGGATACAGGGTCCTGCGGATGGCAGGGTGCAGTGAAAGGCCGGCATTTTGCCCCGGCCTTGTCATCAACGTAGCATGTAAGAATGGAGGGTGAGTTCGGTGGTTTGAGCATTAGTCTGCTAAACCCAGGGTTGTGAGTTCAATCTTTGATGGGACTATTTAGGGATCCGGGGCAAAATCTGTCAGGGATGGTACTTGGTCCTGCTGTAAGGGCAGGGGGCTGGACTTGATGACCTCTCAAGGTCCCGTCCAGCTCTATGAGATGGTATATCTCCATGTATTATTAATGGCCAGACTGGGTCAGACCCAAAGTCCCTCTAGCCCACGATCCTGTCTGCTGACAGTGGCCAATGGCAGATGCCCCAGAGGGAATGAACAGAACAAGGAATCAAGTGATCTGTCACCCATTCCCAGTCCTGACAAACGGAGGCTAGGGACACCAATCCTACCCATCCTGGCTAATAGCCACTGATGGACCTATCCTCTGTGACTTTATCTAGCTCTTTTTCACATGCTGTTAAAGTCCTGGCCTTCACCGCATCCTCCGGCAAGGAGTTCCACAGGTTGACTGTGCGCTGTGTGAAGAAAAACTTCCTTTTGTGTGTTCTAAACCTGCTGCCTATTCATTCGATTGGCTGACCCCTAGTTCTTATATTAGGGGAACAATTAAATGACTTTTCCCTCTCCACTGTCAAGTTAGGTAACCACTTGTGACGGCGTGTCGGGGTTCCTCCCCCCCCCCCCCCCGATCCTGCAGCCCTGTAGCAGCAAGAACGGGCTCCGCCAGCCAGTAGAACAGAGGGGTTTATTGCTTCTCCGGGATACAGCCCAGCACAGACGTGATGTGGCTACAGGAGTCAGGGGCAGGATGCCTCAGACCCTTTGAGATGGGGGTCCCTGGCCCCTAGATTCCAGTCTGTCTCCTTCATGATTCCAGCCAAAGACCGCCCCTTCCCCCAACACTCACTTCCTTTGTTCCCTCCCTTCCCTTAACAGGTAGGACCGGTTCGGTTACTGTCATGGGGGCCTTCAAGGCGCCCCGTGCTGGGCAGTGCACACAGACAGAAGCCAGTAGGGGTCATCCACAACCCACGCACAGCAACCAGCAAGGTACTGACACTACATCCCACCACTGGAATAAATTGCCCAGGGAGGTCGTGGAATCTCCATCCCTGGAGATATTTAAGAGCAGGTGAGACAGACGCCTGTCAGGGATGATCACGGCTTGGTCCTGTCGTGAGGGCCGGGGGTTGGACGTGATGACCCCTGTGATTCTAGCCTCATTATCAGGGCTCGACAAACCGCAGCGAAATCCACTTGCCAGCCCCGCACCGCGCATGCCTGCACCACCGGTGAACGGGGCGACCGGCTGAAATCGGATTTGTCGAGCCGTGCTCATTATCAGCCATATTCTCTGCTACGTAATACACCTCACCATGTTATTCGGGTGTTTTTCATCTGCTGCACATCCCCTGGCAACCACGCTGAATAAAACCGAGGCATCTGCATGGTTAACGCTAGTGCTACCTGTCCGAGACAGTCCATCTCCACCTCCTTCCGCCAGTCCCACCAGCCCACGGTGAGTTTGTCCGTCTCAAAGACGCCTTACCTAGACTCATCGGATGTATCCTTGAGGACAACCTGCCTGCTGGCAGGAATCAACGCCACCGTCACAAGTCCACACAGGTAGAGCCACTGTGCGCTTTTCATTTGGCCTTCCGAACAGGACAACAACGCCTGATGTGATGACCTGCAAGCCAATTAAATCCAGCCTGAGTGGGGCCAAGCACCACACCAGTCAACTGCCCGGCGCTTTCCTCATGTGGATGGGCATCAGGTGGAAAATTCCACCGTGGGACCTGATTTGCAATAGGCATATTATAATGTTGGCTACTCCAAGGTACACGGTCACCCTCCCCAACCTTTAATCTATCGACATGCACCTTTCCTTCACCAGATCTCATGAATAATGGCTCGAAGGTTTGAAATGAAGTGGGGAGCTGGAGTCACTTGTATGGGTGCTAAGCCATTGAATCAAACTATAAGCCCGTGTTTGAATGGAATCCGCTTCAAGCCATGGGGTGTAGCAGCCCCCCCCCCACCTCCTCACACCCTTCCTCCAGCTCCTATACATTAAATTGCTTATCTTCTGTTATCTTTCCCCCCTTATCTTTCCCCTATTCTCTTCTAGACGAATCGCACAATTACTGACTTAAGTAAAGTCAACTGTTGGTGAGGTTAGTCAAAAACCCAAATGATTTGGTTTTAAAAAAAAGTCTCCCTCGTTTTACCAATAATGTAGAGTTTCTGATCACTTCCATGCTGTAAGATACCCTCCCTCCTAGCCCCCAATTTCATTTCTTCAAAGCACCGGAGGCTGGCGACTGAGAAGGAGGGAAAGGCTTACCTTGCAGCTGCAACCAATGCTCTCCTAAAATCCGACTCTTGTTTTCCTTGCACAAACCTGCTGTGGTTAAACTCTGCTCCTCACTGGTGCTTTTAAGCTTGTTAGCAGGATGCTAAAAGATGACAGGTAGGTCGTCAGGACTTCTGTTTTTAGCCGGACGGGTCATTATGAATCATTACGTGACTTCTTTTAAGTGGGTCTGCTGCAAGAAATAAAAGAAGAGTTCTCACCGTGGTTTTCAACCTACGCCTTCAGCACCTGTTTTTTTTTTTTACAGTGCTCGGGCCCATCGAACGACTGATCCATTTTTTCCCTCCTTGTAGATAAGTGAGTCCCGTATTGCCACAACGCATCCTATATGGAGAAATGATTTCTGAGCCTGCAGGGGGTCTGTTTCAAACACCTTTCTGTTCAAGCAGGGAAAAAGAGGGAGCGCGACAGTGCCAAATGAACCGACTCCAGATTGGGACCAACATACGTACACTGGCAATCTATTTCTTAATCGCTGGAAGATCAGCCATGTATCTCTAAGAGTGTCATGGATGGGACATGATGCATTGGAGTCCTGGCTCATGAGTTCGCCTCCCAGGCGCTCTTGTACTATAAGGCTACGTCTAGACTGGCATGATTTTCCGCAAATGCTTTTAACGGAAACGTTTTCCGTTAAAAGCGTTTGGGGAAAAGAGCGTCTAGATTGGCACGGATGCTTTTCCGCAAAAGCACTTTTAGCAGAAAAGCGTCCATGCCAATCTAGACGCAGTTTTGCGCAAGAAAGCCCCAATCGTCATTTTCGCAATCAGGGCTTTTTGGCGCAAAACAATACCACGTTGTCTACACTGGCCCTCTTGCGCAAAAGCATTTGCGCAAGACGGCTTTTGCCTGCACGGGAGCAGCATCGCATTTCCGCAAGAACACTGACAATCTTACAGGAGATCGTCAGTGTTCTTGCGGAAATTCAAGCGGCCAGTGTAGACAGCTGGCAAGTTTTTCCGCAAAAGCAGCTGCTTTTGCGGAAAAACTTGCCAGTCTAGACACAGCCTAAGTGAATAAGGAATCTCATCATGCACCATGTGGAATCTCTCTAGTCTGGCACATTGACCGGGGCTGAACCAGAGAATTTTCCTGCCCATGGGAGGTCGATCTTGTCTAGCGACATTCCCAACCCTTCCTCTGCTTACTGGACCCTGTGAAGACATTGAGCTAAATAACAGCCCAGAACACGGAGAGCCAGGACGGGGGGCTGTAAACAAACTTTATGGGACGGTGGGAAACTTGGCCACACCCACAATAAGTGGCCATCTGGCTACTAACAGCATGCTGGACCACGGATGTTAGAATCATCTGGTGGGAAGGGACCTCAGGAAACCATTGACTCCAATCCCCTGCCCAAAGCAGACCCCACCCCAACTACATTAACCCAGCCAGGGCTTTGTCAAGCGGGGCTTAAACACCTCTAGGGATGGAGATTCCACCCCCAGCCCAGCGCTTCCCCCACTCCTTGGGAAATAGTTTTTCTTCATCTCCAACCTAGGCTTCCCCCACTGCAACGTGAGCCCATTGCTCCTCGTTCTGCCCCCCCTAAGAACAGCCTCTCTCCAGCCTCTTTGGAACCCCCCTTCAGGGAGTTGAAGGCTGCTCTCAAATCCCCCCTCGCTCTTCGTTTCTCAAGCCCAAATCCCTCAGCCTCTCCTCGTCGGTCATGTGCTCCAGCCCCCTTCTCATGTGGGTTGCCCTCCACTGGACCTTCTCCAAGGTATCCACATCCTTCCTATAGTGCAGGGCCCAGAACTGGACACAATACTCCAGATGTGGCCTCCCCAGAGCCGAATAAAGAGGATTCATCGCTTTCCTAGATCTCTGGCCATGCTCCTCCTAATGCGCCCCACTATGCCATTAGCCTTCTTGGCTACAAGGACCCACTGTCGACTCATATCCAGCTTCTCATCCACTGGAATCCCCGGGTCCTTTGTTACCAGACCAGAAAGTGCTGGAATAGGCAGGTTCGACCTGTAATTGTATGTGGAAATAGCCAGAATTTTGGGATCGAAACTTTCCTTTGCGGGGGGCAGAGAGCAACTCCGGTACTACAGAAAGATCTTGTGCATTTGTGGTGATTTGTGCCAAATGTTGCATGTTTCCTTTTTCTTCAGTGAAAAAAAAATACCCGCCCCCCAACTGCGAAACGAACGACCATATTTCATTTCAATCGTATCAAAACACGGCCTTCTGACTTTTCCTTTGCAGTGACTTTAAATGCCAGGCAATCTGGAAACACGTTTTTAATAAAAAGTCATTCCAAATGGCCACAACATGGAACCAGTTTGTCGAAACAAAACATTTTGATTGGGCAGAAATGATTTGGGGGGAGGGGTCTTTATGATTGGCCAGAAGTTTAAAAATGGGCTTGGCTTTCCCGACTATTCCAGACCGAATCACGGAATTTTTCGTTTGTTTGCCATTCACCTCTGCTCAGACGAACCCAAGTGTGTCTCTCTTACAGCTCCTTGTGGCAGGGCTCTGGCCTTGGCGCGGGGGTCCTGCGTTTCTAGGTGGAAAGTGTTTGTCTCATCCTCCATGTTGCCTTTTGCCCTGTGCTAGGGGCCAGGGTCACACCCTACGGAACCATCCTCATCCCAGGCCAGTCCTAGGCCTCATCGTGGGCCCTTTAAATCGCCGTTGGAGCCTTGCACCATGTGCTCCGTGCAGCTCTGAGGGCTGGGGGGGGGGGGCGTGCTTCCCCATAAAGATGTCTGAGGGGAAAGCTGCAGGCAGACAGAAGAACCAACTTGGGACCCCAGGACTTCACGTCAGAGCGGGCAAGGATACGCAGCCCAGAGCCCGGAAAGCGGCCGAGAACGGGGGCAGGGGAGGAGCTGAAAAGACGCTCGTGTTGGTTGGGATTTTTTTTTTTTTAGTCCGGCCCTTCACTGAGCCGGGAGGGGTGAAGTGCGTCTGGGGCGTGGCCTGGGGGCTAAGCCATCTCTCCCGGGTGTTGAGGCAACTCAACTCTGGGAGGGCAAGTGAGGCAGGGCAGTGCCAACAGCACCCTGCTTGGCCAGTAGGTGGCACTTTGCAGCACTCGTTAATATCAATGAGCGTCTCGCCCTGACCGTTTCCTTCTAGGGGAGCAGAGTTAAACCAGCTCTGGAAATCTCATCCTTGCTGTTCTCTTGCAGAAGTGATTCATTGTTCTCAGATGGCCCCGATCCGCTTCCTGTCACGGTCGGCACTGACGCAGAGGACTGGCTCCTGTGTTGGCCGGCTCTGCTCTTCATCTAGGAACAGCCTGATAGTGGCCAAGTCATTAAAAAACCCTCTTTAAGGGGAAAGCAACAAACACTGTCCAACTATCCCCGCGGTTCAGAGGGGGGCTGGCCTAGCAGAGCCTCTTGCTAATTAGGTGTAATCAGGGCTTGAAAAGAAACCCCGACATCAGCAAAGCACGGCAAGAATAGAGTAATGAGCCCAACCTTTGCACACCAGGTTGAAACTCTGCTGATCTCCGGCACGTCACTCTGCATTTCCTGTTTATTCAGGCTCTCAAATTTGGGTTGCAGGGACGCTGTTCTGAGATCATTACGTTGTAGCCTGACCTTACCAGGAACTGCAGGCATCAGCCGTGACAGGTACGCGGGAGGGAATAAAAAGCCAGTTTCAACCAGTTTGTCTAAAAATACGAGGGTTCCTCGTGGTCCTGGCAGCCGCAGAAGGAGATGGACACGCCAGGGCGGGGGTAGTTATTAAGTGTCTGGCAGGCCGGGCTGCCGGTGCTTTTGGCTCAGACACCGTTCTAGGTCAATGGTATTCGCTGTTTCCTCCGGCTCCCATTGGCCAGGCGGAGTGATCCTCCGTAAACCGGGGCTGCAAGCGGCCTGTCTGCAGATGCACAGTCAAGTGCACGTTGACGAAATTGGGACTAGGGATGTTAAATATCGCCTAGCTGAATAGTCGATTAACCTCACGAATTCTTATCGGTTAGTCGATTATTCTATAGTCCCCGGGGGCGGGACTGGCAGCCAGTGTGCTATGGCCCCACTCTTGGGAAACCCACTGCCACTCTATGCTGCTGCTTCTGTATCAGGCAGCAGCGTGGGATGCCAGGTAGGAGCTGGTCCACGAGGGGAGCCAGTTTAAAAACCGGCTCCCCTGACGGAGCAGCTGCCTGCTGCCCCCACGCTGCTGCCTCCGGTATGCCCACGGTTTGAATCCTGCATGCAGATTCATCTCAAAAGAGATCTCTTGGCATTAGAAAAGGTTCCGAGAACGGCAACAAAAATGCTGTGGGGTTTGGAACGGATCCCATCTAAAGACAGATTAAAAAGACTGGGACTTTTCAGCTTAGAAAAGAGGAGACAAAGGGGGATAGGATAGTACCACTTTGGGATATATGGTCGTGCCAATTTTCTTCCACAATTTGATCTGAGGAAGTGGGTCTGGCCCACGAAAGCTCATCACCTAATAAACCATCTTGTGAGTCTTTCAAGTGCTACATAGTCCTGCCTTTTGTTTCAGCTGGACCAGACGAACACGGCTGCATCTCTAGTACTATTCTCTGAGTCCAGGAAGCCATGGCAGCGTTGGGAATGCTGCTAGACCCTCTTGACCACCTGTGGTTTGGCAAATTCACCGATCATGTCCCGAGAGTGCCGAACTGGAGAGGTTCAGCCTGTCGTTTGAAAACTTTTCAAGTAGAATCCAGCCTGAGACGGACACCCGGCTGGGAGAACGTCAGCCGAACTGGTTACAAGGTATTCCCAGGAACTGAAAAGCGGGTCTGACAACGGGAAGAGGTTGGCTCACTTCCCTGCAGCTGTGGGCACCTTGGCTGTCTAGACTGGTCTGGACCTATGGCACATGCGGGTTGGAAGGGGCTTAGGGCAGCGTCCGGGAGATCGTAATGTGTGTGTGTGTGGGGAGGGAGGGCAGGGGGTCGAACAAACAGCCAATTGCATACGTGGTGTGCCTAGCCCTAAATCTTCAAAAACCGCTCGTTTGCTTTAAACAAAACTTGAGATTTAAACCCAAAATCTATTTGGGGGAGGGGTCCTTTTCTTGGGTGTCTGGCTCCTGTGACTTCAAAACCGTAGTAACGGGCACTCGGGTCACATTTTCCATCTCTTCTTCCCCATCAGAAGGCCTAGAAACTGGCCTTTTTTCCAGGGACAGCGGAACACCCCACCAATCCCCTGCCTCCGGGAACTGGAGCTTTAAGTAGAACAGCACAGAACGGGAGCTGACGGCGAGTGAGCAGCACGGGGGGCATGTTTGGGAGAGACTCGTGCGCATTTGCACGAGGGGAGGAGCTTTTTCACGGGGCCTGCAGGCTTCCGTGAAGACGATCCTTCCTCCAGCTCACACGGGGTCCACGTTTGAGGTTCGCCGGGCCGCCTCCTTGCACCGTGGCGTGTCTGCCCAGGGCAGCTGTGGTCCGAAGCAGCCAGGCATTGGTTCTAAACACTGGGAAACACACTTCCTTTCTAGGAATCCATCCTAGGCCCCTGTTCTCAACACTTAATCCCAAACCTGGGCACAGAACCCTGGACTCTTGGGTCGTAGCCCGCCTCTAACCAGTAGACCATACTACCCCTGCTTGTGCCTGAGACTGTAGACCCCAGAGCAGGCTTCTGTGAGTGCTGCTTACACGGGGTCTTCTGGCTGCCTGCTGTGCCTGAGCAGATCCAGGCTGTGTGGAGGGGATGTCAAGCTCTCGCCTGGCCAGGCGGCTCTGAGACTCGGAGGCAGGTTCAGAGCAGAGCTTTGGCAGCAGGTGGAGACACAGGCCGGCAGTTTTCGGCTTCCTCCTCTGCAGGAATTGTGGGCTGTCGGCTCTGAGTGATGGAGTCAGGCTCTGCCCCTGCTAGTCCCTTGGGTGCCCATGAGGAGGGGGCGCCCCAAGAATTTGGCAAGTGGCCAAGGGCTGCATTCTTCCGTGATATTGATGCGGGGTGCGGGGTCTGGGACAGAGGTTGGGTGCAGAAGAGGCTCGGAGTAGGAGACTGGGGTGCAGGAGGGGGATGTGGGCCTGGGAGGGAGTTTGGGTGAAGGGGGGTTGTGAGCTGGGGCAGGGGATTGGGGGGCAAGGTCGGGGAGGGGGTCTGGGTGCAGGAGGGGGCACTGTAGGTTTGGGTTATATCGGGTAGGAGGACAGGAATGGGAGGGGCATAAAGTGAAAGAGCTTGGGGTGCAAGGAAGTGGGGTGCAGGGGGTGCAGAGTTTGGGTTGTGACCTGGGGCAGGGGATTGGGGTGGGGGGGGTGCAGGAGTTTGGGTTGTGACCTGGGGCAGGGGATTGGGGTGGGGGGGGGTGCAGGAGTTTGGGTTGTGACCTGGGGCAGGGGGTTGGGGTGGGGGGGGGTGCAGGAGTTTGGGTTGTGACCTGGGGCAGGGGATTGGGGTGGGGGGGTGCAGGCATTTGGGTTGTGAACTTCAGCAGGAGGGGGCTGTGACCTGGGGCGGGGGACTGGGAGGGGGTGTGGGCAAAGGAGGGGGGCAGAGGGTTTGGGTTATGCGGGGTAGGGAGGCAGAAGTGTGGGGGGTGGAGGGAAAAGAAGGGAGGGGGGAAGTACCTGGCAATTGTCGTGCCGGTGCTAATGAGGCTAATTGAGTGGGCTGGATTGGCTTAATTAGCTTCATTAGCATGGGCACTACGATTGAAGATACTTCCACCCCTTCTTTTTCTGTTATAAATTCTAAGGGTCCCCCCTTTTCTCTCCGCGCCGCTCATGGGAGGAAGTGGGTTGTGCCCACAAAAGCTCAGGATCCTACCCGTGTATTTTGGTTAGTCTCCGAGGTGCCCCAGAAGTACGCCTTGTGTTCAACACCCACGGACTAACATGGCCACCCCTCGCAGATGCTGCATATTTTATGCATGTGTCTCTCTCTCTCACACACAGGCAGACTCACACACAGGCACACATAGACACACACAGAGACACAGACTCACACACAGACACACACATAGACACACAGACAGACAGACGCACACACAGACACATAGACACACAGACACAAACACACACAGACACACACATTGAGACACACAGATACACACACACACAGACACAGACACACACAGACAGACACACAGACACACACAGAGATAGACACACACACACAGACACACAGACACATAGATACACATAGACACACACAGTGACAGACACACACAGACACACACAGAGATAGACACACACAGACAGACACATAGATACACATAGACACACACAGTGACAGACACACACATAGACACATAGATACACACAGACACAAATAGACGCACACACAGAGACACACACACACTAGCGAACTAACACACTTGTGAGAAAAAGACACCTTGTCTTTAATATAACTATTTTGTGGCCCTGCACAATATTGGCACGAACGTGTCCCAAATTTTGACTCGGGAAACACGGCCACCTTACGTGTCTGCTTGAGCAAAGAGAACTTGTAAGATTATTTGTAATTGCACCCTCTGGTGGCTTCCAACAGTACACAGGACAACCACCAGCTGCATGGAATTCAGCTCTTTCCCCTTAATTACAAATTAGCTAACGACAGAAGGGCTGAATCAGCTCTGCCAGACTGCAGACACCAGGCCCAAAAAGGCGGCGAGTGTATTTCCAAACTGCTCTTGGCTACTTGCGTAGCTTCCAAGAAGGTTCACAAAAAAGCAGACGTCGAAGCCCCTAGCTGAAGCAGGAGAGGCTTTGTTGTCTAACAAGGCAAAGGATCCTGGAGGCATAAATTATCCCTAATTGCTGTATTTGCAGGTGTGAGGAATTATGATTTATGGAAAGGATCTCGGCAGAGATCCAGCAAATTATTTCTATAAATCACGTCTCCTGTTACGGAGGGTTGGCTTGGAACTAGAAACCAGTTCAAACTTTTAAAACTTTCTGGGCTAGCTCATTTTCTACAGTGCTAAGCACGTTCTCATGAAAGGCAGAGTACTCATGGAATACAGTCGGGATGAAAATTAATCAAAAGTGCCCCCGTATTTGTTCTAGAGATTTTATAGAGAACTTTTACCCCTGCCATGTGAGTCTATAGAAGACTTTTAAAATGGCATATTCTGTTTTAAAAGTCTTATGAGTGAGCTTGGCAGACTTTGATTTTTATAACTTCAATGGATAATATCAGTGTTCATTTTTTACAACTTTTTTTTCCCCTATTTTTGTCTATTCATGTTCACGGTCTCAGGAAACTACGGGGCGGAAGGGGGAGGGGGGATCAGACAATAATTGAATGATTATAGCTACTGAGATTTAAAATTTTAAAACTTTATAACCATGAAGATATAAATTACCAACAAGTCAAACGATGCAAAGTAAACAGCCATAAATCAAACTTGGCTAAGTTCTGAAGCAGCATTTCTGACTTTGCTGCTCTGTGAATTGTGATGACTATTGATGGGAAAATTGTTTTTTCCTCTCCATCGGTTCATGTGTATGCAGAAAATCAACCTTTCTTGGCCTTTACCAATAAAAATCGAAACCTTCAAAGCCTCCCTATAAACGAATTACAGACAAGATATGTCAACGGGAGCTGATCAAAATGTTAATTGTGGGATGAAATTTTTCATTGAAATTGCATCGGAAGGAGGGGGAAGGGGGAGGGGTGGACTGTCAGGAAAAGAATTTCAACTATTCCCCCCAATTTGTCTTTTCACCAGCTATAGAGCTGAGTCAATTGTTTAAAAGAGTCTCAGGGTCAGACTTCCAAAGGTGTACAAAGATGGAGAAGGATTTCTTGTGAGAGTTACATAATCCCTTATAATGTGCGCCTAACTCCTGCTGACTTCCAATGGGAATTAGGTACTTAAGTGCAGTACTCCATCTGCATTTTAGGTGCCTCAAATCCTTTAGTATTCTAAATCACTTGGACCCAGATTTCCAAAAACTTTTTCCAGAAAATGAGTTCCAGCACTAATCTGCATGGAGAAATTGACTAGAACAGCTACTGACGAATACTGTAAATTATTCCCCGTTCCTTATTCCAGAATAGCTTCCCAGTGCCTTTGGGTCAGTTAGCTTCATCTTCTTTAGCAGGTTTTAAAAACAGCTGATGTGCCCCACCTGATAGGACTCAATCTCTAATCTGAACAACAAACAATGATGTCACCTTTGAACATTTTCACCTCAATCCAGTTGGTTTTTGTTTTTTTGTTTTTGTCCGGTGTTGAAATTATGGTGAAAACTTTTGTTGATTTATTTTTAAATTTTGGCCAAAACCCCGGCAGGGAAAAATGTTCAACTGTTAACTTCCCTCCCGCCTTGATTTTCTATTAGTTCCTCTGTCAATCTCCCACAAATAATTGTTATGAAGTGGGTGAAACCTTATTCTGGGTTAGGTGAAAGTCTCACTTGAGACTGGGCAAACACCTATTGAGGTTAATAGGTGTGAACTCACCTGTCAATGAACATAGCTGTAAACAGAAGCCCTACCTAATTCAAAGTATGTGTGAATCCACCCAGAAACTTGCTGGGTATTATTTTCTGTACCTATGTGGAAGAACACAGGGATAGAAGCAAGAAAAGCCAGGTTTCTGTAAGTGCTGTTGGGAACTTCTACCTTAAAACACTTTGAGAATGTTAATTATAGATGTCAGATGTGGGTGTCATATGCCTTATATGACTAAAAATAGAGATTCTCCTTTAGCTTAGCTGGCAGTGCTTTAGGAGCAGGAGCATGTGAATTCCAGAGTGGCTGTCATAACATACAGGAAAGTCCTAGGAGGCGACAAATATTGTACAATGCTTCTGCCTGCAACACGCTTGCCCTTCTTCTTCCTGTGTGCTCACAACATATTCCTGGTGGTTTGAGACTGAATGTGATAAATGCAAAGCAATGTACTTTGGAAAAAGATCAGCTGGGTCGCCGTGTTAGTCTGAATCTTCAAGAACAACGGGAAGTCCTGTGGCACCGTATAGACTAACAGATTTATTGGAGCATAAGCTTTCGTGGGCAAAGACCCACTTCGTCAAATGCATGTAGTGGAAATTCCAGAGGCAGATATAAAATATACAGGCATAAGAAAAGAGCTCCAAAGTAGGTAATCCTACTTATATATTGAACACGACGGGGTGTCTGTTAGCTGGTCTTGGAGTTATTCATTCTCTGCTGATATCTGCACCAATCCAGAACAGATAACAAATGTTAGGAAAGGGATAGAAAAGACAAAAATAGCGTTATGTCACAATATAAATCCATGGTACGCCCACAGCTTGAATACCACCTGCAATTCTCTTCACTCTGTCTCGAAGAAGAGATATTAGAATTGGGAAAAGTTCAGAGAAGGGAAAGAAAAATGATTAGGGGCCATTAAACAGCTTCAGTACGAGGAGCAATTCAAAAGACTGGGATTGTTCATCTTGGAAAAGGGAGAACTCAGGCCACGTTTCCACTTACTGGAGGATCGATGCTCTGGCGATCGATCTTTCGGGGTTCAATTGAGCGGGCCTGAGAAAGACCTGCTAAATCAAGCACTGAGGGCACCCCTGTCAACCCCAGTACTCTGTGTTGTCAGGGCCGCCCCAGAAAATCCATGCAAGGTACATTAACTCCAGGTCTGCAATTTGCAGAGCTGGAGTTGTGTATCTTGCATCAATTTTCTCTGCCGGTATAGACCTGTGGGAGAGATGACCATGAGTGAGCCTCTCTCTTCTCCCATGGAAGTCAACAGTTGCTTTCAATAGAAGCAGAGTTAGGCCTGTGCTCATTAGCTCCATTTCACCTAGCCTTGCTCCTCGGCATGATCTCTGCATGGAAGAAGTCAAGGATACCTAGTAGAGGTGCCATAGCTTCATTGGCCAAATTACCCCCAAAACAGTCCAGCAGACCCACTTGCACCCCATTGGGCCTTTGGCTCCTCCTGTTGGAAGCAGCACCCAAAAAACAGGCAATCACAGTGGGAGGCCATTACCTTTTACCAAACAGAATCCCAGCTGGTCAGATGTGTGTGTCATATGCCCTATATAACTAAAAATGGAGATTCTCCTTTTGGGGTTGAGGCGCGGGAAGACTCTACAGCCCCCCACCCCTGTGAGCGCTGTCCTATGGTGCATTGTTGGGGTCACATCTTCCAGGCCCCTGGTTCGCCCCAGAGCTTAAATTCAGCCGGAAATGTCTGGCGTCTTGCATCCGTCCCAGCCCCCTCGGCTTGGCTTCTCGCTAGCTTGCTGCCTCCAGGAAGGACAATGCCTTGGGAAAACTCAACGGCTCTCTCCCCACCCCCCTTTGTGGAACAATACGTTCCTTGTCAGTCGGAGCGGTGGCTGTTTTCTGTGTTTGATTGCCGCTACCTCCTGGAGACACAAGGCTCCATTATGCTACCCTGGAGCTGCACCAGCGCTTTGTGCAAGTCAATTACCACCACGCTATTGAGCGGTATTTGCCGCCAAGGGGTTAGCAAGGTCAGATTTAGCACACGGAGCAAGGGTGTGATCTGGCCTGATGCTGGGTGAGTCCAGGGGGTGTGGAAGGAGCCAAGCATCTGCTGGGAGAATCGCAAAGGCCAGGCCGTACATACATAAAAGTGCCCGGGATTTTGCCACAAGAGGTCGGAATCGGGGCTTGGTCTTTCTGATCTGTGCCAGGAAGCAGCTGCAGCCCTGATCCAGCGGGTAACATCGGCCCAGCACGTGGAGAGGAGCAAGTGGAGAGGGGAGCAGGGTGATCAGAGATAGATGAGACCTGGCGGCTCATCTCAGCCAGCCAGGCCTGCTCCCGGAAGCGGAGAGGCGGGAGAAGGGCTGTCACAGGCCAGGTGGTAAGGACAAGGGTTTGCCTTGCTTTTAGTAATGCTGATTTTCTCCCAGGTGTCCTGCCCAGTTCTTGCAGCAGGGGGTGGAACTGAGCCCCCAAAATAGCATTCTGAAGAGACTCCCCAGGCCTGAGCTTGGGGGGCAGAGTGCCTGGATTTCAACATCCGACCGCCAGGCGTAGTTGAAGAAGTACCGCTACTCCAGCGAGCCGGGTAAAGAGCTAAATGCACTGGCCGGAGGGTCCCGTCCGCAGGGTCCTCTGCTGGGAAGCAGGAGACCCGCCCTCTAGCCCTGAGTTTAACCCTAGCCTGCTGTGAGGCGTATGGCCAGCCTCCGTGCCTCAGTTTCCCCTCTCACGCTTTGTCTCCTCGACTGCATGCTCTTTGGGACAGGGGCTTTCTCTGGCTCGGTGGTCACGGCACATTGTGTGCTCTTGCCTGGCTGTGGCCCTTCACCCCCCTCCCGTCCCTACCTTCCCCCCCCCCCCCAGCAGTGTGTTGAATGGTGCGTCACCCCAGAACTAGCTGCCCTCCCAAATTCACAGCCATGAAACATGCATTATGGACCGTGCTCTCTGGCCTTGTGGGCTTTTCCCCGACGCTCTACAGATGTCATGGAGGACACCGGTGTTTCTCCATTGGGGTCCTGACCCAAGAGGGAGTTGCAGGGGGACTGTAAGGTTATTTGGGCGGGAGGGGGTGTCACAGTATGGCCACCTTTTACTTCTGTGATGCCCTCAGAGCTGGGCAGCTGGAGAGCAGCGATTGTAATGTGGGCCGGGCACTCTGAAGGCCACATCCAGCCGTGCAGAAGCCAGGGTGGTAATATTATCATAGAATCATAGAATCATAGAACTGGAAGAGACCTCAGAAGGTCAAGTCCAGCCCCCTGCTCTAGGCAGGACCAATCCCAACTAAATCAACCCGGCCAGGGCTTTGTCAAGCCGAGACTTAAACACCTCTAGGGATGGAGACTCCACTACTTCCCTAGGGAACCCAGCCCAGTGCTTCACCACCCTCCTAGGGAAATAGTTTTTCCTAATATCCAACCTGGACCTCTCCCACCACAACTTGAGCCCATTGCTCCTTGTTCTGCCATCTGTCACTGCTGAGAACAGCCTCTCTCCATCCTCTTGGGAACCCCCCTTCAGGAAGTTGCAGGCTGCTCTCAAATCCCCCCTCACTCTTCTCTTCTGCAGACTGAACAGACCCAACTCCCTCAGCCTCTCCTCATAGGTCATATGCTCCAGCCCCCGAATCATTTTGGTTGCCTCCGCTGGACCCTCAAAGTATTTGCACAGGAAGTGCTGATTTTGTACAGTACAAAGTCAGTGTTCTTGCGCAAATTCAAGCGGCCAGTGTAGACAGGCGGCAAGTTTTTGCACAAAAGTGATCACTTTTGCGTAAAATCTTGCCAGTCTAGATGCACCCGGGAGTTTGGAAGTTTTTCCTGCTGTCCAACCCAAACCTCCCTTGCTGCAATTTCAGCCCATTGCTCCTTGTTCTATTCTCAGTGGCCAAGGAGAACGTTTTTTCTCTCTCCTCCTTGTAACACCCTTGTAGGGATTTGAAAGCTGCTAGCATGTCCCCTCTCAGTCTTCTTGTAAGGGGGCGTCTGCCCCGCGCTGGCCCTTTAAGGGGTAAAAACCCAGCCCTGGGAGAGGGCTGAGTGCAAAGCCTCACAGCTGAGGCAGAGACAGCCAATGGGGGCCCAGCTGGGGCTGTATAAATAAGGGCTCTGGGTGGACGTAGAAGAGCTACTCTTGCTTTAGCTGGGGAGCAGGAGGGACCTAGCTGCCAGGGAAGCTGCCAGGCTGGAGGCAAGGCCTGAGGGTCCTAGGGGGACAGCAGAAGGCAGCAGGTCCCCACCCTCTTGCCAATGCCGAGTGGCCATGTCAGGCTGCAGTTGGCCCTTGAGATGGGGGATCACCGACACCCGGCAGGGGGTCCCTGAGATGGGCCTGGGGGAGTTGGGTGTGTGTGTGTGTGCGTCCCTGGGAGGGAAGGACCCTTGAGTGCAGGGGCACAGACCTCAGACGTTACCAGCTGCTGTGGCACCAGCTGAAAGGGGGTGCTCTGGAGCCGAAGAGCTAATTCCCAGAGTGGCCAGCAGGAGGCGCCGTGGGGGTGAGTGCCTGCCCAGCGACGCGTCTCATTTCCCAACCAAACGTGCCCGGTTCTCCCCGCCTCGGGCGCCTTTTCTAGCCCTGCCGGCGCTGGTGTGGCTCTTCCCTGCCCCCTCTCCCATTGCGCCGGGTCTTCCCTGACACGCGGTGCCCAGGACTGGCCGCAAAACGCCAGCCAAGGCCTGGTCCGTGCCGCCTCGCATCCTGCTCTCGCGGCCCGGAGCGGCGTTAGGCACGGGCGAGCGGGCGGCCCAGCCAGCGCCCGTCTCCTGCAACAACAGGAAGCGTATCCGGGCGCGAGCGGCAGTGGCGTGGGTCGCTCCGAAGCGAAGGGCGCCCGCGTTGATTGCCCTGGCAGGAGGTGAGGGGGCGGGCAGGCTGCTGAGAGACCCAGCACTGAGACGGAGTGCGGCAGGAACAAGGCAACACCTGGCATGGGCTTTCTCCGCGGCTCCTGCCTCCGAGCAGCCCAGCTGGGTGCAGGGCTCAGTGGCGGAGGGAGGCAGCCAGGGAAGCCGAGTGTCGGCCAGCCTGAAAGCCCCAAGCTACGGGCTGCGTCGGCGGGTGCGTACACCAGGGAGGTGCTTGGCTTGCTGCAGACATAAGACATTAAAAATGGCCGGACTGGGTCAGAGCAATGGTCTAGCCCGGTGTCCTGTCTGCCCACAGTGCCCCAGAGGGAGGTAACACAACAAGGAATCCTCACGTGATCCGTCCCCCGTCACCCACCTCCAGACAAACTGAGGCTAGGACCCCATTCCAGCCCATCCTGGCTAATAGCCATTGATGGACCTAACCTCCATGAATCTATCTAGCTCCTTTTTGAACCCTGTTAAAGTTCTAGCCTTCACCGCATCCTCTGGCAAGGAGTTCCGCAGGTTGACTGTGCGCGGAGTGAAGCAAAACTTCCTTGTGTTTGTTTTAAACCTGCTGCCTATTAACCTGCAAGCTGTTCAGCTGGGGAAGGGTGCAAGGTTGCCGGCCCTTAGAGTTGACGTCATCGGTCAGGCCTGCTGAAAAACACGAGATGGCCTTAAAAGTCGTGGTGGTGGGTTTTTTTTTAATGGTGCGGTTCTCATCTCCTGGTGTCCCAGCCTGTGCGGCAGGGAGAGTCATGTTTTCAGCCTGATCCCCACAGCGGCGAAGGCTGGGAAACTTGCCCTTTATTTTAAACAACCCGATTTACCCGGCATTGCATTGGTAAGGACGTCAGAACAGCCAGACTGGGTCAGACCGAAGGTCCCTCCGGCCTAGTGTCCTGTCTGCCCACAGTGGCCAACGCCAGGTGCCCCAGAGGGAGGGAACAGAACAGGGATCACCAAGGGATCCCTCCCCCTGTCGCCCATTCCCAGACCCTGACAAACTGAGGCTAGGGACACTATTCCTGTCCATCCTGGCTGGATCTAACCTCCATGAATCTATTTAGCTCTCTTTTGAACCCTGTTAAAGTCCTGGCCTGCATCACATCCTCTAACTCAATTAAGGCTTTTTTTTTTTTAATAAATAGAAGGAAAATGTACATGCTTTATTGACACAATTGCATTGGTCAAAAATACAGTGCCGCTTTTATGAAGTTAATTTTTATTTCAGATTTCTTTAGAAAGGGTTGTTAATATATTTCCATTTAATTTTTGGAGTCATTTGTAAGTATTTTTTCCTTATTCCTGTACACTTTTATGGCTTGCTGTGTTTTAATAAAAAAGGGCTTAAATTGCAGCAAAGGACACTTAGGTTGGACATTAGCAAAAATGTCGTAACTGTCCAAGTGGTGAAACTCTGGAATAAGTTGCCTAGGGAGGTTGTAGAATCTCCATCCCTGGAGATATTTAAGAGCAGATTGGCAGTTTTCAAACCTTAAGCATTGATGTAGCTGGGCCAAAACAGACCGCTACTCCCAGTTGTTCCATGTTATCTCTTTTCTGGAAGATTTCTTGAAGCAACCCTAATCCCGGTCCATCCTATTTTTCTGGCTCATCTTGGTTCCGTTTCAACCTTCCCTCCGTGGCGTCCGTGTTGAGGACTGTACTAGCTTTGGTGACTTGGTTTCTTTCCTGTTGGGTTTTTCTGAGAAGCAGTCCCATTCCTGGTGCATCCCGTTTTCCTGGCACAACCAACCCCTGACCTTGTTTTAAGTTAGGGGAAGAGGAAGCGGATTATGGTGGTCTTCACTCTTAGGGTATGTCTAGATTACATGCCTCTGCCCACAGAGGCATGTAAAATAGGCTACCCGACAGAATCAATGAAGCAGGGATTTAAATATCCCCGGCTTCATTAAAATAAAAATGGCCGCTGCGCAGTGCCGGATCAGCTGATCGTGGGCACAGCACGCAAGTCAAGATGCGGATCGGTCAACAAGGGAAGCCTTTGTCGACCGCTCCTGTAAACCTCGTTTCACGAGGCATAAGGGAGCAGTCGACACAGGTTTCCCGTCGACCGATCTGCCTCTTGACTTGCGCGCTGTGCTGACAATCGGCTTTAATGTAGACGTAGGAGGAGTTCTAGATCAAATGGGCAAACTCTCTACAATATGTAGTAGGCTAGTTGAGATGCCCAACGAGCCAGGGCACCAAATATTGCAAGACTTGATCAAATCAGCCAGTGGCAGATGCTTTGAGAAGAATTAACCTCAAACCAGGTAACCCCTTTTTGCAGCTGCTGTGGACGAATGAGATGGTGAGCATTAGAGATGGGATTCCCAAATGGGCCTAGGGGGGTTGGGAACATCAAAAAACTCCATTTTTTTCCCCTCACTGGCGATCCAGCTACGATTGCATCTAGCCTCTCTAGCAAGAAGTGATGGGCGGAAGCCACGACTTCTGCCCACGTACCCGGAAAAGAAAGACCTGATCTCCCACATTATGCCGCGAAAGCTTTCGCTTAACTGTTTTAGTGGCTGTATCCTGGGGGCTCCCGTCAGAGGTTTTGACTGTCTCGGCCATGGCAATCTTGTGGCCCACTAGGATGGAAGAAGGCCACTCACGCGGCCCTCTCACTGGCCTTGGTAGCCAAATTGGTATTTCCGCATCATGAAACTCCTGCGGCGTCTATTCCTGGGTGTGAGAGATTCGTGGCTCGAATGGATGAGTGGGAGAGTTTAAGGGGGGTGCGATCACCCCCTGCCGGTTGGTAGGGGGAGTCTGCGGAGCCCTCCGGCTCATGACTGGGTCTATAGTTCCAGCCCTTAGTCTAGTTTTCTGCTCTTTGGGTGCGATCACCCCCTTTCCGCGTGACAGCCACGGGGGGGGGGGGATCAGCGAACCCTGGTTTGTGTCCGGCCTTAGTAACCGGTTAAGGGTAGTCGGGGTTCCACTGGGGGGGGGGTGTTTGGCGGGTGGGAGGGGGACCCGGTCCCGCCCTCTCTCCGGGTCCCAGCCCAGGGCCGTAAGTGCAGGGGCTTGCGTTAGCCCCTGCACGGCAGACGGGGGACGTGTTCCTCCCGCAACTTGTCTGCCCACGGGCGCCAGAAGGCTTCAGCCCTGGGCTGCTTCCTCCCTTCCCCCAACCCCCTGAGATGTTCTCCTGCCTCTCCCGGCTTACCGTGCTTCTGTAGGTGGGGTCCGGGGTTGGTCCGCAGGGAACCCAGGGGCCAGCCGGCTCCCGAACTTCCTGTCCCGGCCGGGCCGCCCTCTCCGTGGCCGCCGTAGTTCGTCTTGGCCGTCGCCGGATCTGGGGCTGGCCGCTCGCTGGCTGTGGGGGCTGTCCTGGGCCCCCCGGGAGTGGGGGTGGGCCACCGGCCGGACTCGGGTGCGTCCCCTGTCCGTCCTGGGAACCGGGCCGCCGCCTCCTCCCCGGTGGACTGAGAGTCCGAATTTCTGGCTGCAGGTGGGGAAGGAGGCTCTAGTGGTTAGACGAGTCTTTCCCTGCAAGGCCGCCCTGCCTCTCCCTCCCCTCCCTGTGCGGGGAAGCGCTGTAGAATTGCACGGCTTCACGTTCCGGGGGCGAACCCACATACAGCAAGACTTTCTTTGGGTGAGGAATGTGCTGTCGCCGTGCCAGGCAGGACGCCGTGTTCTCCTGTCACTTGCCAGACCCGAAAGCCGCCCACAGGGGCGGCGCGGTAACAGGAGCCCAGCGCCCAAACAAAGCTCCAGAAAAGAGGGGTGAGGGGGCGGCGGGCGTGAAACGCCGAGCTGACGAGGGTGCGGCAGCCAGGCCTATGGGCCCAGCCCGTCTTCATTATGTGTGCAAATGAGACCGCCTGGGGGTTAAGGCCTGGAAGAAAAAATGGCATTGCGAGGGTGGGGGAGGGGATTTTTTTTGCCCCCCCCCCCCCCCCCCCGTCCACCTAAGGCAGCCTCCATATGCCACCCTGTTAAGCTAACAGATGAGCACCTTGCAATCGTTAATGTATTGACCCTCCCCTTGGAGACAGTGCAGTTTTCGCCGTTGGGGAAACTGAGGCACGGTGCCTTATACCCAGCTTCTGAACTGGCGCCCAGCTCTCATTGAAATCCACCTCCATACTGGTCTAGAAAGACTTGCCAGGGGTGGCACGTGGTGTTCAGGGCCGGGCGGGGATTTGAACGGGGATTTCCCAAGACTCCGTCGCAAATGGACACGTTCAAGGGTCCACGGAAGGGGGACCTTTAAAGAGGGCGGGAATTGCTTCTCCAACTGCCAGAAATGCCTCTTCCTTCCTGCAAGAGCAGGGTCTGGTTTTTGACGAAACCCTGAACGTGTTCAATGAAAACGAATGTTTTTTATTAACGTTTCTGTTCCGCAGAAAGGCTGGTTCCCGAGGTGGGGGTGGGGACAAGGGGGTGGCGTTTGCATGGAACATTTTTCAGCAACCGGGTGGACACTTAAATTAGTTTCGTCGAGGTTGGGCCTTCCCCGCGAGTCGGCAGGGGAACGGGGAGGCGGGGGGTGCTCTGTGGTCTGTGGGAGGTCAGACGTAGTGTGAGGATCCCGTCTGGCTTGGAGGCCCATAGAGCCACGGATCGCTTCCCCAAGAGGGCATACCTAGATTGGTGGAAGAATTCTTCCACCCTCCTAGTGCTGCCTGCTTTGTGGCTTAGCGGGGATTTTTCAAACACCCCTGAGCCATGTTGCTGGGTCATCGTAACACGGAGGTGGGCAGCTTCAAACCTCAGGCTCCATCTGCAGCCCATGGATTGCCTCTCTGCCCCCCCCAGGTGCCTCTCGCACACTGGGGCTCCGGAGCCCCGTACTTTCTATGCCCCCCCCCCCCTTCCCAGAGCTGGGATGCTGCAAATCAGCTGTTCATGGCATTCCAGCTCTGGGAGAGAGGGAGGGAGAGGAACAGAAATGCGACTCAGGTGACTTACATGCTCCAAAAGTGCTGGGAGGGATGGGGGAGGAACAGGTAAATACAGGACTCCGGCGCCCCAGTGCAGGGGGGCGGAGCAGGGGTGAGGGGGCTGCAGCTGCAACCCCAATGTGCCACGGCCTGCTGCGGCCCACCCCCCCCTTCCTGGTTGCCCACCCCTGTCTTAACATCTCAGTGTAGACCTCCATGTGGCTCAGACACTGGTTTGTCTGAATTGGCACAATCCCTCCTAGTGTGAACGCTCTTGCACCAGGTTAGCTTCAGGTAGTGATAGTCTGATCTGAATCACGCCTAAACCGAGTGGAGAACGTCTACATTAGGCGCAGGAGCTGTCTGGGCAAGCCCGAAGCATTGGCATAGCAGCTGCCGGGGATGCACGTTTTTTCTGAATGGGCAGCAGATGTAGCCCCGGCGTCTGCCACTGCATCATGATCCCCATCTTTGGGGCTGAGACAGGGGGCCCAATCTCTGTTCTCTGCTCCTTTGCAATTGGATCGATCTATGGGCTGGATCGTAAACCGAACTCGCAAGGAAGCCAAGACTCCCACCTCCCTCGCGCCTTGCGTAAAGGGACTGTTCGCCCCTCAGTAAAACTCTGGGGCTGTGTCTAGACTGGCCAGTTTTTCCAGAAAATCAGCCGCTTTTCTGGAAAAACTTGCCAGCTGTCTACACTGGCCACTTGAATTTCCGCAAAAGCACTGACGATCTCATGTCAGATTGTCAGTGTTCTTGAAGAAATACGATGCTGCTCCCGTTCGGGCAAAAGTCTTTTTGCGCAAAAGGGCCAGTGGAGACAGCGCAGATTTGTTTTCCGCCAAAAAGCCCCGATCGTGAAAATGGCGATCGGGACTTTTTTGCGGAAAAGCGTGTCTAGATTGGCCACGGACGCTTTTCCGCAAAAAATGCTTTTGTGGAAAAGCGTCCATGCCAATCTAGATGCGCTTTTCCAAAAATGCTTTCAACGGAAAACTTTTCCGTTAAAAGCATTTCCGGAAAATCATGCCAGTCTAGATGTAGCCTGGGAGGTTTCGGTTGGCCAGCTCCCAGTACTAAAAGGGGAAGGGTCCATGAGAAATCGGGGCCCTGACATTGACAGACCCCAGGGACAATGGGAAGAGGCCGACACTCCAGCTCAGTCTGACCGGTTCAATGGGAGAATTAGAAGGCCAGGTCCCGACCTCCGTCCTCCGTGTGAGCTGGGATTTTCTGGGTCTGAGAAAAGGAGAGCTGAGAAGAGCAGCGGAAGAGCAAGCTGTGTGGAGACACAGACCTGCAGTGAGAGAGCCAGGCGCGCACAGCCCGTGGAGCGCAGACCCTGTGCTGAGCAGCAGACCTGCGGTGACCAGAGAGCCAAAGGGGTCAGCGAAGCAACACAAGGCGCTGGAGTCTGGCAAAGCAGCACAGTCTGCAGCAGGGTGTGGTGAGCAGCTGGAACCAGCAAATCGGGGAAAAGAGACTCAGGCCACCAGCCAAGAGGCCCTGCAGCCAGACTCGGAGAGGGATTGTAACTCCAACTGGGAGAGGGGTCCTGCCACCTAGAGCCTGCGGCTCACGGCCAGAGCAACCGTGTCCAACCTGCAGCCCCCCTGCAGCACAGCCAGAGCCTGAGAAAGATCCCTGGGACCTATAAGGAGCAGACTGTGAACTGTCCTTACGCTCTGCAGACGGCTGTTTGTGCTGTCCCTGTGCTACAGAGGGGGGCTGTGTGTTCTCATTGAACCTGTCTCGTTTCTCCTTATTCCTTTCTTTTCTTAATCAGTTGCTGTTTAGCAAATTGTATTTGCTTTGAACTGTATGAAATGATCAGTAGGTCACGAAAGCATGCAGTGTGCAGAGAGCACCCCCGGAGTGGGGACACCCTAGCCCCTGCCCCAGCTGACTACAAGGTTGGGGTTTAAGCCCCAGAAAACCTGGACCCAGCCTTGTTGGGATTTCGAGGACTCAGGTACTCAGCAGGGGAGCCCTCAGGGGCAGGGAGGCTGTCGGGTGAAAGAAATGGGAGCGGGGACTCAGATCCGTTCGCTGGTCCATTTCACCAGGTGGTATAGAAGCCAGGAAAGTTCCCCACAATAGCGGGACCGTTCCCCCGCTTACACTTGCAATAACGCTTTGTTAGTTCTATCGAGCTTGGATTTCTCTGACATTGAACCAACTTTCCCGCAGCCCTCTGCCGGCTGGGCCCCTGGGGTCCGTCCCGCTTTCCAGCTGTGGACAGGAAGGAATGGAGTCGGAAGTGAAACCCCTGAGGGCTTAGCAGTAGAGTCCATCTCGGCACCTGGCTTTTCTGAGTCCCGTTCCACATCTAGGCCATCTTCCTGCTGCTGCGACTCCACCCTGGGATGGGCGTGGGGTGGGGCAGCATGAGCCTGCCCCGGAGTTTCCACCACTTAGCTCAGTCAGCAGGGCTTTCTCTGTTCAGATGCACTCGCAGAAGCCGGTGGCAGAACTGGAAAAGCCAGCCGGCTGGAGGAAGGCATGGTGTTGGCTGAGCCGTGGGTGGGGGAGCTCGGTAAAAGGGTGGGAGTTGCGGGCTGGGATTAAGGTGTGTGTGTTTGGCCGAGCTGCGTGTGTACCGGGCCGGAATGGCTCAGCGTCCGGCACGCTCAGCATTAAACAGAGCGAATCCTTGAGGGACGCGTGGCCGGTGCTGGCTTGCGCTTCGTGTTGCTGGGTTTGATGGATGCCTTCCTGGCGGTTCCCTCACACGACATCCTTAACGATGAGTCCCAGGTGACTTTAAGGTCTGGGCACCCTTCTGGCTCCTTTAATCGTTGACCGTGCATAGAATCCTGCTTGCATCACTGTCCCCCGAGTCCCTCTGAAATCCCCTTCAGTGGCAAGCAGCCATAGCCCAGCCAACTCCTCTTAGCATATTCAATGCCCAGCTGGGCCTCAGTTTCCCCATCTGTAAAATGGGCACAAGGGAGCCTCGTGGGGAACAAAAATTAAGGTGTTTTCTCAGGCACCGGAGCAGCTGGGCTTTCAAGATCACCCCTTGGCATCCCCGAGCTCTCAGAAGTGACTCCTTTTTTTGTTTTTTGGCTTAGTTTATTGACAATAAATAATACAATATTACAGAGCTCTGAGTGCAAAGTCCAAAAATCATATCCTTCATGCACCAAATAAACAAGGGATCGCCGACACCAGCCAGTGCAGGAAAACGCAGCACCTTCCGGGGCAGGGGAGAAAGGTTTGGGGTGTAGGATGCATCACAAGGGAAACCAGACGGCCCCCAACGATCTGACAGAACCCGACTAGAACAGCAGTTCTCAAGCTGCGCTGGCTCGCAGATTTCATTGGAATGACAACATTTCCCTCACGACCCCAGGAAGGGGGCCAAGTCTTGCGCCCGCCACGCGGCAATACCAAAGCCAAGCCCCATGGAATCCTAAGCCAGTCACGGGGAGCCGGTGAAAAGGGGTCGTGACTCTCTTTGGCGGGGTCCCAACCCTGCGGTTGAGAATCGCTGGACTAGAGCATCTTAAAAAGCATCCTCCAGAGCGTCTGGGCCTGCTCTTTTTCGCTTTCCCAGGCCCACGCGGAGGATGGAGAGGCCTTTAGAGAGAGGCTGTGCCCCTGGCTACTCTGGGGTTAATTCCTTAGCGCTCAGGGAGCGTCGTGTGGTTCTCAGGAGAGGCTGCGGAAGAGCGGGGAAAAACAGGCAGATGCTTGCAGTCGGGATATGCCGGCAGCTACGGACGGATCCGGGGCCTAGCCTGCTGAGGCTACAGGCTCCTCAGTCTATCTCGCTGTCTGGGGCCTTGTGCCTTGTGGCCAGGGAGCAAATACATTTCCAGCCCAGCCAAGAAGGCAGCAGGCCCTAAGCATGCCCTAAAGGGAGGAGGGATAGCTCAGTGGTTTGAGCATTGGCCTGTTAAACCCAGGGTTGTGAGTTCAATCCTTGTGGAGGCCATCTGAGGCAAAAATTCATCAGGGCTGATACTTGGTCTTGCTGTGAAGGCAGGGCAGTGGACTCAGTGACCTTTCAAGGTCCCTCCCAGTTCTAGGAGATAGGCAATCTCCATTATAAAAATAAAAAAGACTCAGGCCTCTTAATCCCACCCAGCCTGTTTTCCCTTTTGCTGTATCTCTGGCTTCCTGGTGCCTTTTCTCTGTCCCTCCTGCACCTCCTATGTCTTGTGCCTGGGGGGGTGTACCCCTATGCAGTTGGCGGCTAACGGGGGAAGCCCAGAGACCTCCAGCTGCAGGGGTAGTGGCGGGGCGGGAGGATGGGGGACGCTATTAGGATGTCACCCTGATACCGAATGCACTGAGGCGAGGCCTACTCCCAATCTGCTAGCGCAACGGCCAAAGGAAAGACCTTGTGCTTGTTTCTCGTGGGCTTTCCATTGGAACCCTCCTCCCCCGAAGCCAATTGGGGGCCACAGTAACGGGAGGTCCTGTCCCTTCAGGCCGGGTGGTCTCTCGGAGAGACTCGCCCTTGTTAAAACTTCCAGCCCACCCCACCTCCGGCGACTGAATGTCACGCCAGAGGGCTGCCCACGGTCCTATCGGCCTGGCCCATGAGGGGCCCCTGTTCTGGTGACCCCGTAAGGGGAAGGTGAGGAGGTAACGGCGGAGAGAGACGCGCTTGCGAGCGGCACGCGGCTGTCCTTCGCAGCTGGGCTTGTTCAGGCCGAGCGCGGTAGCTCAGAAGCTTGTCTCTCTCGCACACACGCCGAAGCTGGTCCGATAAAAATTATATCGCCCGGCCCACCGTGCCTCCGTGGACGGACACGGCTACAGCAACCCGGCCTGTGCCCTCACGAGGGGCACCCCTGAAGCGTTACAAGGAAGAAAAAAGCAGGGAAATCACCCACCCCCGGAGTGAGGTAGGCTGTGAAATTCACACCAGGCTGAGGCGGGTTTCACCTCCGCCAGCCCGCCCGGGGGGCGCGGGGAAGGGTTTAGATCTGGCACGCGGCCCAAAGACAAAGGCGGGCAGCGGAAGCGCAGCTGCATTCAGCTAAACATCCTGACGCACCCCAGGCACTCCCACGCCCGTCTCCGGCCTAGAGCTGGTGTTGGCGGGACGTGTTGAGCCGGGCGTGCAGCGCTCTGCTCTTCAGCCAGTCACATTTGCACCGCTCACACTCGGAGGCCATCGATTTAAGAGTCTTGTTTGTTCTTTGGGGTTGTTTTTCCCCTCGTCCCAGGCCTCGCTATTACGGGGCGGTCAGCTCCATGGACTTGATCCTCGGCTCCTTCTGCTCTTCCCAGTCCTCTTCCGGCTCATAGGTGCCTCTCATGATGGCTACTCTCTCGGACATGCTCAGCGGGTAGGGGAAGAGGAAGTAGTTGTAAAGCAAGGAGGCCAGGACGCCGCCGATGATGGGTCCGAACCAGAAGACCTGGGAAGCCAAGGGGAGAATGATCATCTCCAACCCTTTCATCAGAGGAAGTGGGTTGTGCCCCGAAAGCTCATGAGACCAGCTGTGTGGTGTGTGGGTCTCTAAGGTGCTGCAGGACTAGTCGTTGTGTTTTAAGTTTGTTTGTTTTCTAATCCCTCTGGAGCACTTTACATCCTTCTCCCCATTTTACAGAGGGGAAAGTTGAGGCCCAGGGAGGTGACTTGCCTCCCGTCACCCAGCAGCATCCATAGACTTCTAGAATGGGAAGGGACCTCGAGAGGTCCTCGAGTCCAGTCCCCTGCCCTCACGGCAGGACCAAGCACTGTTTAGACCATCCCTGACAGGTGTCTGACTAACCTGCTCTTAAATATCTCCAGGGATGGAGATTCCACACCCCCCCCAGGCAATAGACTAGAATCCCCATGGACTTTCTCCCAGCCGCAGTGTTATCACCAGCCGCAGTATTATCACTTCCCTGTCTTCCAGCCACGGTCCCCTTCAGTGGTCACCCTTTCAGGTCCTTCTCTGCTCTAAATTCCTTATACTCAAACACCCTGCCCTCGCTCCCCGCCCCCGGCTCTTCAGCCACCCTGATACCAAATGCACTGGGGTGAGGGGTCCTGAAGGGGGCAGTCTTACCCAGTGAGCGGTGCTGAATCTTTTCACGACCACGGCAGGGGCGAAGGATCGGGCGGGGTTCATGGAGCAGCCAGTGAAGTAGATCTGGAAAGGGAGGTGGGGATTAAGGCAAGCCAGATCCTTCTGTGATCGGGGCGTCACTCCGGGGGGCGCGGAAGGATTGGGGGCTCCCCCCACAGCCAGTGCCCCCTGCTGGGAGGGACTGGGATAACTGGACACCACCCTACAGCCAACATTGCTGACTTACACTTAGCCCTTTTTCTCAGCACCCCCTGCTGGAGGAGCCAGGGACTGGAGCAGCTGAGAGCCCCCCCTGTGCCCCAATAGCCATCCCTTCAGCCCTGCTAATCACAGCGCCCCCTGCTGGCAGAGCCAGGGACTGGAGCAGCTGAAAGCCCCCCGTCCTGCAATAGCCACCCCTTCAGCCCTACTAATCACAGCGCCCCCTACTGGGCGAGGCTGGGGTGAGAGCAGCTGGGAGCTTTCCCCAGGGCCAGGCTACCCGGACGCTGAAGCGGACACTCACCCCGACCAGGTGGCCCAGGGTGACGGAGAGGCCGATGGACAGCGCCGGGGAGCCCAAGGCATCGGTCCGTCGCTTGTCGGTGGAGGCGAAGATGCACATGGCCAGCTGGAAGGTGAGGATGATTTCTACCACCAGCGCCTGGCCTGGGGTCGTGTTGTTGTTGAGCTGCAATGAACAAGGAGGAGGGTGAAAGGGTCCGTCCGTCCGTCCCCTTACCCCCTGCTTAGCTCCATCCTCGCTGCATTCCCGCCTCCCCCGGCAGTCACAAATGGCACCTCCCCTTTGGATTTCTCCCTTTGCTAAGCAGGAAGCCACCGAAACGGCTGCGAGTTCAGCCAGAGACCCTCAGTCCTTCCGTGAGCACTACAAGGAGGGAGGGGATCAGGATGGGGGAGGACTTGGGGGGAATAGAGGGGAACCACTATTGGGGAGGGATGGACCGCCCCCACCTGGGGTCAATGCACCTGTTTCCATCTCCCCTGAGCTGCGCGGCAGAAGCATCCGGCCCCACTGGGATTGGGGGGGGAGGGGGAGGAAGTGCTGAGCACTTCAATCCTTCTCCCCATTTTACAGAGGGAGAAGTTGAGGCCCATGGAGGTAAACCCAGGCAAAGTCTGGCTGGTGACCAAAGTTAATGAGGAAGGGGGGGCTTGGAAGGACACAGAACAATCGGCGAGCAGAACAAAGTCCCTCCTCCAGGCTGAAGTCTCCAAGAGTCAACACCCGCCCAGTCCGGGGTCCTCCTCGGACTGGTTGGAATGGGTGCCCAGAACCCCCCAGCTGCTGGTCTGACTGGTGTTCCTATCACCCGCACGCCCCGCTGTTGAGCTAAGAGGTCTCCCGGGGCCCTCAGCTTGGCTTCCAAAATTGCCCTGGTGTTGATCTAACGGGGCTTCTAATCTCCCTCCCTCCCCCCAAAAAACAGAGCCCCCCCATCTTCTCCACTCTTCCCTCTGCTGTTCTAAGTGGTCTCCCAAACACACTCCTTCTGCTGGTCCGTGCACCCTTCCCCGCTGGTTTAAGGGATCTTCAACCACCTTCCTCCTACTAGGCATGCTGGTCTCCCCATTTACGGGTTTAAGTGGGTTCCCCGCCAGCCCTGACTCGACTCCTCCTCTCCCTGCTCTGATCTTCCTGGCTCCAGGAGGGGAGGCTGGAGTTAAGCCCATTTGGAAGGCGGGTGACTCACTCCTGCCCTCAGGATAAGAGAAGCAGGTAGGGGAAAAAAAAAACAACAAACCAACCCGCCTCCTGGCATGCAGGGTGCAATCCAGCCGCGTTGTCAGTGCAGTCTCAGGTAAGCTAAGGCTGCCCTCCGCACCCCAGCTCTGTGCAGGGACAGGGCCCCAGCGCTGGGGTTGGCCATCAGCTCCCGCAGGGGGTCCGATACCTGACACCGAGCTGGGAATTCTCGCAAGCCCGGGGCCCAGTGGATCATCCCTGGGCGGGAAGAGACTTACCGCGTTGACGGCCAGGTTCCCCCGGGCGTTGATCGGGGTCACCAGGTAGAGGATGCCAGCCCCGGCAATGGCTCCCACCAGCTGGGCCACCACGTAGAAGGCCGTGCGGAGGACGGAGATGTGGTTCCCCACCAGGAAGGCGATGGTCACTGCCGGGTTGATGTGCGCCCCGCTGACGTGCCCGAACATCTGGACCAAGGTGCCGATGGCCAGGCCGAAGGCCAGGGAGATCTGAAGGATGCTGGGCAGAGCCGAGGGCCACTTCAGGGCTGAGCCGAGGCCGAAGAAGACGAAGATCATGGTGGCTAAGAACTCGGCCAAGATGGCCCGGAGAAAAGCCAGGGTGCGAAGTTCCTTATACATGGTGGAATCCGGTCTGGGGCAACGGGCGAGGAACGGGCAGGCTGCTCCTGGCTCCTGAGCTCTGCAAGCAACAGCCAGCTGCAGGGCCATATTTATACCCGAGCAGCAGGGACCTGGGGTGGGTGGAGCCAAAGCACGGACCCGCCTCTTTGGGCAGCTGGAATCGATTCCAGCTCCTTTCCCCTCCCCACTCCCCCCACCTCTCCAGACAATGGTCCGGTATCTGATGTCTTTGTGGTTGTTAGATAACACCTTGCATAACTAGGCTGCCTTTTTGAGACTCCTTTATTTTGGAATTGGAATTTTTTTTTTTTTTGCCTGCTTTGATTTAAGGTGGCAATGTCCTTCTATCTGGTCAGTTTCACTGCATGGCTGGGGGGAGATTTGCTGGTCATTTTCTCCTCCCCCTGTCAGCCCAGAGCGACGCTTTTGGGGGCAGATGTTGCTGATTTACACGGGCATGTCTGGGGTCAGAAGCTGGGTCTGGTGTGTCCAGGAGGCAGGTTGGTTGGGGTGGAAGTGGGGATATTATGCTAGAGGATTTATATGGCACAGGCTAGAAGGCAGAACTCAGGGGTTCGGATCGAGACTTCAAACCTGCAGAACAAATGCATCCCTTGAATTTGCAGATCTTTCTCCTGCGGGCCTCTGAAGTTGTGGTTCTCCCCAGGGTACATGTACCCCAGGGGTACACAGATTTTCCCCACGGCATTCGCCTGGTTTTACAACAGACTGTGTTTAAAAAGCCCTGGCGAAGTCGGTACCAACCCAAAAGTCCTGCAGTGGCTTGGTTCTTCTGCTCTGTAGACTCTATGCGGAACGGTAAGTACGCTATTTAGAGTCCAGCCGGTGTATTTGCGAATGAAATGGTAAAAATGAGAAAGGGAGCAATTTTTCAGTACTAGCGGGCTGCGACGGTTCTGTATTTCTATGTCTGCTTTTGGAAGCAAGCAAGCTTTACGTGCCGTGCACTTTGGGGGGGCCCAGAAGACAAATCAACCTCTGGAAAGGGGTCCAGTCATCTGGAAAGGTTGCAAACCGCTGCTCCAAGGGGAAATGTTTTCCTACTTGCTGCTGCTCGGGTCCCAGCTGGCAAGGGGAGGTTTGCACACGTCTTGGCTCCTGTCTGGGGCCCAAACCCTGTCTAACATCCCCCGAGGGGGCTGTTTGGCTGGGTTGCCCGCATGACTTAGCTGTCCTGGTTCCAGAGAGGCTGAGCAGGGCAGAGGTGGGTTGGTAGAGCTGGCAGGACAGCTCGGGAATGGAGCCACCTGGGAAAGGCAGGTTGGCCGAGCTCTGCACGGTGCCTAGGCTTGGAAGACCCACTGCTGCCCCGGAGAAGGCTAAAAGCAGCTGGCAGAGGGCTCTGGAGTGGGTGCCCCGCAAAGAACCACCCGCCAGTGGAATCCTGAAGGACCGGCGGGTCCGTGGCAGCGGGACGGGGTTTGAACAGCTGGGGCTCGCTGCAGGGTGATGCTACGGGGGGAGCAACCGCTTGGTGCAGGAGGGAGCCCGGGCTGTGCTGGGGCCCAGGCCAGGCCTAGAAAAAGGGCACATTGTCGGGAGCTGCCTTGGCAGAGGTGTTTGGAAAGCAAAGCTGGCAGGCTGCCTGTGAACACACGCGCTTGACTCGGCCCTCTGGGCTTTCGCAAGTCATGGGGGTAAATAAACAGAGCCCTTCTCCGGAGCGTCGGCAAGCTCCGGCTGGGGAGGGGACCCCAGAGGGGCTGGTAGGGTTGTCAGATGGTTTAACCAAAAATACCGTACATCCCTCCCCCCCCAAAAACAAACAAACTGCCGAGACAAAAAATCAGCATGGCCCCTTTAAGAAGAGGCTTTTTGTTTTTCTGCCAGCCACAAGACAAGCCCCTGTGGAACCTGGTAAGTGGAGGGGGGGGGGAGGGAAAGGGGGGTTATTGGGGGGGCCTGGAGAGGAGTCAGGGGGGCCCGGGGCTGGGCCCGGTTGCTGAGCATATTGTAGGGTTGCCAGGTGTCTGGTATTTTCGCCTCCTGGCAAGGAAAAAAAATCAGAAAATACCAGACATTTTAGGTGTCCAGTATTTTCTGATTTTTTTTTTACCAAACAGGAGGCGAAAATACTGGACTGTCCGGGTCAATACCAGACACTCAGCAACCCTAGGGGTGAGGAGAGTCATCTCGGGGTGCTCCTGGCCCAGACCCGTTCCCTGTCTGAGACCTGAGCTCTCTAGGGTGGTTGTTCTCTGCCTTGCCAGACGACTTCCCCTTTCAGGAGCCGGATTTGGCTTGCGTCCCCCCCTCCCAAGTTTCGGCACGGGGGTGGGGGGGCAAAGCGTTCCCGCACATGGGGCTTCCTGTCTCGCCTGGCCTGGATCAAACAAGGGGATTGGACTCGACCCATTGCCCTTGCGTTTCAGTGCGGCGCCGGGTGACACTTGCGTTCAGACGGACGTTGCTGGTGCTTTTCAGGTAGCCTGTTGCAAAAACAAGGCAAAGGGGTCGAGCTACCCCCTGGAAGACCTGTGTGACCCCCCGGGCTATGCATAGCCCTAATGAAGAGTCTCTGCTCTAGGGCATCCTCTTGGCCAGCTGCAGCCAGATGTTGGAGACAAACAGATCTACACTAGGGGGCAAAGTCGATTTAAGATACAGGAGTTAGGAAGGACGACTGAAAGAACTGGGCTTGTTTAGTTTGGAAAAGAGAAGACCGAGAGCGGACATGAGAGCCGTTTTTAAGTCCCTAAAAGGGTGTGACAAGGAGGAGGGAGAAAATGTTTTCCCCTTGACCTCTGAGGACAAGGCAAGAAGCAATGGGCTGAAATTGCAGCAAGGGAGGGTTAGGTTGGAGAGTAGGAAAAACTTCCTGGCTGTCAGGGTGAATAAGCACTGGAATAAATTGCCTGGGGAGGTTGTGGAATCTCCATTATTGGAGATATTTAAGAGCAGGTCAGATAGACATTTATCAGGGTATGTCTACACTACAAAGTTAGTTCGAACTAACGGACGTTAGTTCGAACTAACTTTAATAGGTGCTACACTAGCGCTCCGCTAGTTCGAATTTGAATCGAACTAGCGGAGCGCTTAGTTCGAACTAGGTAAACCTCATTTTACGAGGACTAACGCCTAGTTCGAACTAGCTAGTTCGAACTAAGGGCTGTGTAGCCCTTTAGTTCGAACTAGTGGGAGGCTAGCCCTCCCCAGGTTTCCCTGGTGGCCACTCTGGCCAACACCAGGGAAACTCTATGCCCCCCTCCCGGCCCCGGACCCCTTAAAGGGGCACGGGCTGGCTACGGTGCCCGTGCCAGGTGCAAGCCTGCCAGCACCCAGCTAGCAGACCCTGCACCTGGCACGGCACAGAGCCACCCACCCGATGCCCCCCAGCCCACCCCCTCTTGCCGGGACCAGGCTGGCGGCTCCCGGGAGTTTGCCCTGGACCGCAAGAGGCGGGCACCTTCCTGGGCTAGTGCGGACATCGTGGACCTCGTCCACGATCTCCGCACTAGGCACAGGAAAGTGGCCGTCTAGGGCAGGAGAGCTGCCAGCCTGGTCACCCAGGACCAGGTGTGCATGAAAATCAAGGGGGTCCACTGAGACCCCCGACACTGAGCCCTGAGCTTACAATGGCCGTCCTGGGTCAGACCAAAGGTCCATCTAGCCCAGTAGCCTGTCTGCCAACAGCGGCCAACCCTAGGGACCCTGGAGGGGATGGACCGAAGACAATGACCAAGCCATTTGTCTCGTGACATCCCTCTCCAGCCTTCCACAAACTTTGGGCAGGGACACC